>NC_081296.1:60463077-60780994 GCF_030435805.1 Mustela lutreola
TCAGTAAGCGTCAGGAAGATGGCTTTTAGAGGCAGCATGTTGTCACGAGCCTCGTAGCCAATGCTAGAAACCAGGGGTGGTGTACCTCTGCTCCAGCCGTTTTCGAGAATGGCGGGGGACCCCCGGCACCTGTGTGGTTTGCTTGCAGAGGGCAGTGACAGCTCCTGCAGGTATGTTTCCTCTGCCACCTATGGGGGTGCTACCAGCAGAGCTGGGGGAATCTGTGAAATCCTGCCGAGCCCCCAGAAGCAGCAGTGGGGAGGCCGTCCCTGCAGACACCAAAGCTACACCAGAGCAGTTTGTCTCCCGGGGGAGTGCTTGGCAGAGAAGCCACACGGGAGAAAGCCGTGCTCCCTCATCATGTTCTGAGGTCTAACAGGGCATTCAGGATTGTATCTCCCTTTCCTTTAAGTGGAATAAAGAGAAGACTAATAGCAAAGGTTTCATCAGCAAAGCTTCTGAGCTTCCAGAAGCTATGAGATGACAACACAGAGAACTGTGATGGTCCAGGCCAGAGATATGAGTAGGGAACAATGATTAGGACAATCCTAATGATGCAGATAAGGGGTATCAGCTATGATACAGAAGAGGATAGAGACAACCATTTATAAATAACCCAGAGGCAAACAGCCCTGTGATGGAATGCCTGTCCCTACTCCTTCCCCGGAAGGACTAGAAACTTCCCACCAGCACCACTCCCATTGAGGGAATGGCCTGAATCCAGGCTGAGATGCTGGCCACCAGAACACAAGCCCAAAGGGGATTCTGTTTTGTGGGGGCTACTGTGTACAAAATGCTTTATTTCAACAGCTGCTTTTCATAACAGCTCAAGGCAAGAATTGTTGTCTCTTTCTACCTTATGCAGAGAGCCAGAGCTAGAGGGCTATTCTAGGCCGCCAGGCTATTGTTACCAAAGAATGGCTTGCTGACTTCCTTTCAACTGTCCTTCTGCAGACTCCTGAGCCATCACAGAATGGAAAGAGCCTTCCAGTTATCTTGTCTCTGTATTATTAAAGTGCAATACAATATTACAGCACAATATGTTAACACCATACGGTACAATTCTATTATAAAACAGCTCCCTAATAATAGACTTTGTGATTCTGAAGGTCAGATCGTGTCCCCATACACAAAAGGTCTAGCAGGCAGTTCTTTCATTACAACACAGATGATCTCGAAAAGCAAAGTTACCGTAAAACATCCTTCTTCTTTATAGCATTCTGCTCAAACCCTACAATAGCTCCCATGCCCCAGAGTCAAGGCCAAGGGTGCATGGCCCAAATCTGACAACACAAATTTCTTGAATGAAAAGACTGAGTCTTGGTATTCAAGGCTGTCACCTGCACCTTCCCTATCTTCACAGCCTTGTCTTCCATAAATTCCATAGACAAATCTCCCAGATTCTCACACCCTTTCCTGCCATTTTCCGATTCTACACTATTACTCATACTACTCAGACACTTATTCTTACTGTAGTTATATGCTCAGACGGGATACCCTGCTTCTTAGAGGGGGACTTCTCAGAGTCTTTATTTCACATTCAGTTTCGAGCCTGTATTTCTAGAATTTCCTTTCTGTCTTCCTCATTTGCCATTTCTAATCTACTACTTTGTGTTAGGAGTTCTCTTTACATATTTGTGAGTCATTTAATTTTACAATGAGAAAACAAGCCCCCTCACACTGTTACTGCTTGCGTTTATATATACTTTGGACCGCTGTTTCTCACGCTTTAATGTGCAAACCACAGGAGTTCAGCAGTGTGGCATGGGGGCCTGAGATCCTGCATTTCTTACATGTGGGCCACACTTTGAGCAGCAAGGCTTTGGACTTTACAAAGTTCTTATAATTCTGCACCACATACAAGATTCTTAGCCCTCCCTTCTGTGAGACCAAAGACTCCTAGGGAAGTAACCTCCCCCTGTTCCTACACAGCGGGGCCAGGAGAAGGTCACTGGTCCTTGGACTGCTTTTCCCTTAGGGAGCTACTTTCCTTAGGGATGAGCCTCAATCTTCTAGTTCTTCCTTCTCTTCCTGGCCTCAAGATGAGAGTGCTGCATGTGGTGGGTACTGGGAAGACAGAGGTTTCCTAAGCTCAGTGTCAGAGGTGGCCTTCTATACTGCCCTTCTGTCCTACACATTTCCTCTGCTGTGCCTCTGAGTGACACAGAGGTCATTCTCTCTACTGGCAACGTCTTTTCCACAGGTCTCCGAGACCAGGATTCTTTCTTTAAAACCTTGCTTTTAAACCTTTGCAGAAGGCACGAAAATATGACCCCATCTGGCTTCAGTTATCTTGTCTTTCTAGGAAAAGACACTGACTTGCAACCTCTCTATTTCCCAAATATGTGGCTTTAAAGTTCTCTTAGAGTACAGTGAGGTATGGATAACAGGTGCCCATAAAAGGCATGAAAGGGATTTATCAAGTTTAAAACTCTAAATAAAGAATATTTACATTATTCTATGTACAGTTACACATATTTCTGCTGCTCTTGCTTAAGTAGTTTTTACCTTTTTTAGCTTTCTAAATGAAAACCGTTTATTTTTGTGGAGTTTCAAAAATTTAGAGCTAACAGGAGCCCTGATCATTCACAGAGGGAGAGATGAGGTTAAGCAAAGTCAATCCAAGATGTCACAGGTGGAGGGGGGTAGACGCAGGAGGACAGCTCAGGTCACCCGACCCGGAGCACCCTCTTGCCTTCTCAACTCTCCACCTCATCCTCATCTATAAGGAAAAGAGAGTGGGCCAGCACCAAGCAAAGAGGCGTACGTACAATGGGTATTAAGTCATTGCCCTAGAACTTTCTAACAGAGAAGGATGTTGGAACTTGTATGGTCCATCCTCGAATTTTCTGGTATAGATGAAAAGAGTGAAACCCAGAGAGGTCAAGCCAAGAGTCTCTAGGAGTCACAGAGATTGTCAGGTATGAGTCAGCTGACTCACAGTGCAGTGCTCCTTAACTCCTATGCGCGGCCAGCCACGTAGGTACGTGTTGTAGTTATGCGGACAGGGAAATGAGAAGTACCAATGTCCCCTCAGTGTAGCCAGAGGCAATGGCCCGACTGCCATCTATTCAGGGCCATTAATGAGTGCAACTGTGCTTGGCTTTCCCAGCATGTCTGAATTCAAAATAAATTATATTTCATTCAAGGAACAGCTAAGTCAAACTTTTGTGTCTGAGTGGTTCTCACCAAAGCATCAAGTTCAATTACACAAACAAGCAGAATGACATTTCAAATCAGAATAAAAGGATAATTCTTTAATTCATTGACTTTTCTATTCTCCCAGGGCCTAAGTCCATATGCAATTAGCATTTCCTCTGTAACGCTGGGAAACCTTAACAAGCCAACGTGCAGGGCTGGGAATCCGAGGAGAGCTTCTAAAGCTATCTGGAAGTTCACAAGTTGCATTTATGCTGTCCGTACCAAATATCACCATGATTTGTCTGGACTCTTCAAAAATGATAGTATACCACCAGAGTTTCAAATATGCAAAGGATGGTTCATCTTGAGTAAGGAGGTAGATGAGCTCACCCAGCTCTCCCTGGATCTTCCCTCAACTCAGAGCTGGAATGCAGTGGGGGGAGGGTGGGAAATTTACCATTCTCAATTTCGTAATCAGCGAAGGCGAGTTCAGAGCCTTTGTTGGTGATCAGCAGCTCGCCATTCAGTGTGAAGATCATCGAAGCATCATCCAAGTTAATCATACATCCAACCACGTCTCCTGGCTGCCACGTACGTCCAAAATACCCACTGCCTTGATGCCACCGCTGGCCCTAGGAAACAAGACCGCAGGGTTAGAGGACTGGAGGTCTCAAAAACCCCCAGTCCAGCTGAAGAAATGACTCCATGAGCAATTTCTCCTAACTGGTAGTTGTACCCGGTTTTTACAAGGTACTCAGTCTTCTACCAGGGACAACTCACATGGAAGAATGATCTATCTTACAAATAAATGAAACCAAGTTCCACAGGCTCATCAGAAAAGGTAGCCAGAGTCCCCCAACACCTAGCTGGCCATGACAGCAAGCAGAACTCACTCTGGGACACAGTGGTAAGATTTCCACACATACTAGCTGCACTGTGTTTTGTGATCCTCCTCTGGAACAGAGGCAATGGGCTCAAGTCCAAGGGCAGATACAGAAGTTACAGAAAGGATGTGAGCATACAGACCAAAGTGACCATAGCTAGCTCTTGGTCACTCAGTGACCTAAATTAGCCAGTGGTGCTGATGACTCACTTTGAAGCCAGAGATCCAGACACTCAGTACTTCCAATTTCCAGGGAAATGTTTGGAGCAGAGAAACTTGGACTGGGGATATGCGGACACCATCAGAACTTACCCTGCTGCCTTCAAACACAAAGGCTTGGTCATCGGCCCCCAGCTCAATGTCAGGCCGACAACCTGGCCTGGCCCAGCCAACGCGCATGTCTCCTCCAGTTACCACCTCAAACTCAAAATACCATTTTCCAGATCTCACTGCATAAGACCGCTCAACCCGGAAAAATCGAATCTTGTCAATGCTGACTTTCTCCACAGCTGGGTCAGCTATTGTGAGAAGGAGAGCAGCAGAGGATACAGGAGGTAAAGAGAGAACACAGGCCTTTAATAATTAGGTAGCATTCTCAAAAGAATCTCACAACAACAAAGATGACAGACCTCCCACTACCCAACATGACATTTTGTTCCTAACAGAATAATCGCCATTATCATCATATCATAATCAGAATATAAGCTAACACACAGAGTGATTACTTTGTGTAGATCCCTTACAAACTATACATAGCAACAATCCTATAAGGTCGGTAACACCGTCTTCACTTTACAGATGAAAAAATTGAGGCTCAGAAAGGTTTACTTGTTCAAGGTCTCAGAGCCAATAAGCTGAGCAGATTTGAACCCAGATCTGTCTTCAGCCAAATGTATACTCTTAATCACTTGTAATGCTACCCTAATTTGCCTATAGCACTCCCTGGGCATGAGATGATATGACATGTCCATCAGTTCTGGGCTGGTGATTTTAATCAGTTTCAATTGTGAAATGAGACAACCTGGCTCCAAAGTAAGCTGACATTCACGTATCTGGTAGATATGAGAAATAAAGGTAACTTGGTTTTGTGACCAAATATCCCCCAAATTCCAGCTAAACTGTAGGATCACTTATTCCTTGTGGGATTGGGCCACAGAGGTGCTCACCATAGAGTTTAAACATGGTTCTCCCTCCTCCCCCCCATCACTTGTTAAAATAGACCATTTACTTCAGTGCTCTTTGGTACAAGTATCATTTCTAATAGTACATTTTAGACTTATTCAAAGTCAGCACTTCTGCAGAAAAGGACCAGTTGAGTCAACCAGGACCAGAATGAACAAGCTCAACTCACCCAGTTCTTGGTCCGAAGGCTCAATGTTATAGCCATAACCAACAAATGTGCGAACAGCTTCACGAAGGCTGTCCCTATTGGACTTCTTGGTACGCTCATCCAGTAAAGCATATGGCACCAGCCGGGGATTTCTTTTATTCTTTAAATCCTGTGTGAAGCCGGAGAAAAGAGGCTCTGAGGAAATACAGTTTGTCTTTACCAAGAGCTTGTCCCACTTACATACTGCCGGACACAGTCCTGGCTCCCTGCTGTCAGTTGACCAGCTCTTCTTCCCCCAGTGCCTTGATATTTAGCAATATACTCATTTACTACTTCTCTTCAGGATTAAATGAATATATATGGAAAGGTTTTGCTAATGTTTAAAGCTAGCATTAAAAAACACATTTTAATAATGCCAGCCTATGAATAAAATGAAGTGTCATGAAATTGGTTAGAAATTTATTCCCCAGGCAAGGCAGATGGGGATTTACGTAACTATTCCACCGTGATTTAAACTGTTCGAGTCTCCTCACAACAGTCTCTTCACAGAGAAACAATGCAGAGAAACACCTGTGCTCCCTGAAACATCAGAAAAGGTGGCAGAACCACAGGGCGTCCATTTCCTTATAGCAGGCACACATTTGTATTAGAGTCCTCCTCAGTTCCTTAGGGAGAACTAAGATGACAATGGCAATGATTGCGGTCCTAAGTCATCATAAACAAATATGCCACTGTTTTGAGTCCCCTTCCCCCTTTCTGCCATGATTTCCATAGCTGTGGTCTTCTTGGGTTTCCAGACATGTGCAGAGTTGGAGGCTAAGACATGAATATATACGTGTATACACCATTACCCTTGAACTTCCCTGATAGCAATCTAGGTACCTAAGGAGATGAGGGATTACTTTAAGGAAAAGATGGTATGGCTCTTAACTCCATCTAATTCTTTGCTGGGCCCTGGTTCTTAGGCTGTCTCCTGTGTAAGCCAAGAACTGTGCCCAGGAATCCTGGCCTGATGGGCTAAAGTAAGGGGCACAGGCTTCTTGGCAGACTGGTTTTGCCCCTCTCCTTCTCCTCCTGTTCACCTTCAGCAGGAAACTGAAGAAACACTGCTGATCTACTGTGTTGATGTGCAGAAGGCTTACTCTGGCCTTGGAGAGTGGCATGAAAGCTCAGCTCTCCATGATGCAAACAGCAAGACAAGGAATGAGGGAAGAGGCAGCCAACGGGCACATACAAGGGAACACAATCATAAGTGAACCAGACTAACAAAGGAAAGGTAAGCCTATCCATTTCTGCAAAAATTGGAATTCTGCCTAGAGTTAATGTCAATGTGACCATTACAAATTCCATCCAGTCCCGATTCTATAAATAACGAGTGCACTGAGGCATGAGGGATAGAGTGCAAGGGCAGCTTCTATCTTCCAATCTAATACCCACCAAAGTAAAATGGCATTTTGATGGATGACGCCATCTCCCAGCATTTGCAGCAGGCTTGACCCAGGACTTCTTACCTGTTGGATGCCATAGGTCCATCCTTGTTTTATTCTGTCTTTGGCCCAAACGTTGTGTGCATTTTCTGCAAGCTTATCCACTAAAACTTCTTGAGGAGGTAATAGCTTCACATCAGACAGATCCAAAGGGGCTGGCTTATAGCCATTGGACATCATATAGCTACAAGGAAAAATATATATTTTTTGGACAGATCTCTAGGACTCCCCCATTACAGATCTGAGCACATGGTAAGAATACCAGGAAAATAAGGCTTCAGTCTCAGGTTCTACCCTTTGGCAGAATGGAGAACTCAGCTCTCTTTCAAGTCCTTAGATGAAGTCCCTACCAACAATCATTTTTGCTAATACATGTCACAGATTCCAGAGTGTTAGAGAAAGTGCCTGGTTAATGCAATCTGGCCTCATTTCTAAGAAGACTACTTGTGAGCCTGACCAGTGAGGGGCATGTTCAGTGTGCTGTGCCGCTATGCACAGCCCCTTCAACCCATTTCCACAACAGCAAAGGTCACAACCAGATTGGCAAGGGCAAGACCTTGAGCTAAAAGGTTTCTTATAAATCAGTGGAGAATGGTCATTCAGGCCTCAGAAAGTTAAACCCTTACTTTGGGAATTAAGAAGGAAAATCATGACCTCCAAGAATTTGTGAGCTGGAAGTGACCTTCACGGTTTGCTGTTCAGTCCAGAAGCCACAGCCTTAAATGTCTGTAATTTGGTAGATAATTTGATAGCTCACGTGAAGACAGGAAACGGCTGAGTATGAGCCCAGGTAGATACACTGCATGCATGGAGAGGGCCAGGGCATGCTGTGGAGTGACTCACAGGAAAGGAGCGGATTGTAGTTATGTGAGAACAGGAGTCTGGAGGAACTCACGGCCCCAGAGCCACCACATGCCCACCTCACAGCCAGAACCTGAATGTGCTGACTTGCAGACCAGGGCTCTATCTACAGAGGAACTGCCAAACAGCCTAACATGCAGGGTCTGCTATAGGTCTTAAATACTGCCTATTATCCACTTTTGTGGGATGCCCGATCCTGGGCAGAGTCAGCATGGGCTGACTGCTGAGCACTGACCCCAGCAGCCTGACCAGCAGGTCACTCCTCCAGCTTCTGCCTCACAGATGTGCTGTTCCCAGCATCTGGAGTTGCCTCTATGAGTGGTGCTTGGCAGCTTAGGAGTTTCACAGGGAAGAAGGGGAAGATAAGCATTTGATTAAACTTGACACTGCCTTGCCTCAGAGGTAATCATGACACCTGCATGTGAATACATGTGACCCCAAGGCAGGTGCATGAAGCGCGAGTGAGTGAGCCAGGGGACGGGCCAGGGAACGCATACCTGAGCACGTGAGAACGTGCGTCTCTCTGTGATTGTCCAGGTGAGAGGGAGAATAGGGCACAGGCAGATTTAGGGGCCCAAGTCCATCTTGGCAGAGACAACCACTTCTACAAAGGATTTATCTGGCTGGCCCAACGCCAGAGGAGTGAATCTTCACTGTGGCTACCAACCATTTTCAATTTCCATGCCAGTTAGTGTTCTTGCAGGCCAAAGGCTCTCTACACCTCCCCCAACCCACCAAGAGCCACATCTCCAGGCTTAGAACTAACAATAGCCATGCAGGTTCTCATTGAAGGAGTGAAAGAGGGAAATCCTAGAAACACCTGAACTGCAACAACTTCTGCCTGGAATTTACAAAAAAGCCATCCTCAACGGGCACTATTGAGCATCTGGGGCCATCACCTGCCTTTGTTCACGGACCTCCCATCCTCCCCGTTACAAAACTCAGACTGAAGCACGCAAGTCTTCAATCACTGAAAAAAATCACTTACTTTTTGGGCAATTTGACCTTCTTGAGATCTTCCTCAGCAGCTGGATTCACATGAGCAATATGGCACCCTAGGGCCAGGAGGGTCCTGTAACGTAACAGAGGGAGAGGACAAGGGTCCACTTAATGCTGGATAGCAAGAACCCTCACCTGCATCTGGGTTGATCAGTAACAATGGTGGATGTGTTCCTTACTATGCTAACTCCTCCTGTAGCAGGAATAATCACCACTGCCACTCAATTATCAGAAAGTATCATGTTTTCAAGGCAAGAGACATACCTTCACAGTATTGTTATAAGGCATTAAATCACCCGCTCACTGTTCAGTCCACATTCAATTCAATTAAACACTCACTTTAAGGTTTCAGTTGACATCTGTAGGTTATAATTCTTCTCGGTTTCAGGCAGCTTTGAAAACTCCACAAGACAGGGGTGTTGTCTTTTATTGTCATCCCGTATCTAGATGACAACATAAGGAAAAATGTAATTTGAGTTTTGACAATGGGCACTGCCCTGGAAAACAGAAAAGGAAACGCTTGCAAACATCGCCCAGGCAATCCATATCAGGCAAGACAAAGACATTTATTTGCAGATAGGCAAATAGATAATGTCCTCTCTAGCTGGTGATACGCAGTCCGAGTTGCTAGTGGTTTGTGCTCTGTGGATTTATTTTTCTAAATTTTTTAAATTCAATTAGCCAACATATAGTACATCATGATTTTCAGGTGTAATGTTCAATGATTCAACAGTTGGTTATGATACCAGTGCCCAATACATCATGCGCCCTCCTAAACACCCCTCACCAGGGTACCCCATCCTCCCATCCCCACCCTTTCTGCAGCCCTCAGTTTGTTTCCCAGAGTCAAGAGTCTCTCTATGGTTTGGCTCCCTCTCTGATGACTCCCCATTCTGTTTTTCCTCCCTTCTCCTACGATCTTTGGTGCTGCTTCTCATATTCCGCACATGAGTGAAACCATATGATTCTGTGGATTTGTTTCTATTCAAGTGTCTGCATTCAAAATGTACTCTTGTAGAGAAAAAATTTTGTACATGGCAGCCATATTTCTGCCTGTCCCAAATTCATGGAACCAAAATGCTCCCATTTGGTAGCCTTCTTCAGAAAATAAAGGACAGAAGCTGTCCAACAGAAATACAAAGTCAGCCACCAATGTGAACCACATTTATAATTTCAGATTTTCTAGTAGCCACATGAGAAGAGCAAAAATAAACAGATGAAGTTCATCTTAGTAATATACTTCATTTAACTAGCTATCTAAAAATATTATCATTTAACAAGCCCAAGAAATCATTTCAAGTCTGAGAAATCATTTTTGAGTCATTCTATATTAGCTTTTCATAGCAAGTCTTCCAAATCCAGTGCATTTGAGAATTACAGCACATTTCAAGTCAGACTAGTCACATTTCAAGGGCTCCATAGTCCCTTGTGGCTCATGACTTTTGTATCAGATGGTTATAGATCCAGACATTAACTAATTAATGCATTCACTCAACAAACATTTGTTAAGTGTCTCCTACGTGGTAGGTACTGAGTTAGACAGCAGGAGTTCAGTGGTGAGCCGGGATAGCCCCAGGCCCATAAAGAATACAGTGTAATGGAGTAGAGAGCAGTAATAAAATAGTCATAATAATAAATGTAATATTGCAATTGTGAGTTGTTCTCCCAAGCAGAGGTCTGTGGTGTTATAAAAGCATATAGCAGGGAGGCAGTCACATAGAAGGGGAATCCTTTATGGTAGCTCCGTCAGTACCCAAGTGTTGGAGCACAGGGGCCCTTTCAGTAACGAAGATAGAATGGAATGTGCATAATTTGAGGGTGTCAGGGTCACAGGAACTGCCACACCTCACCTATCTTTGTGCCTTCAGACGTGACCTTATACAAACCACAGAACAAAGTCAATTTATATCCTCTTTGAAAAATGCTTTCTAGTGCAAGAGATTCTGTAACCTCTTCTGAGTGTCTATTAATCTTCGTGATCATCTGAAAACTGTATCAAACAAATTCTGACCCAAAACAATGAATCAGCCAGCCTTTTTTGGGGGGGGAGCTTTCATGCAGAGCAGACAGTTTTTTCTGAAGGGGAAAGGAATAATGAGAGTTCTGAAGGAGGTGTTGGGGAACAACTGTGCTCAATATTCCCCTAAAAAAAAGGAAACCATTCCCAAGTAAGAAGGGAGGCGAACCCCCGCTTCTGTCTGTGCAGAGCTTGGCCTCCCCAGTGCCCTTGACTGCACTCAGACAACTGAGCAAGACTTGGAGCACAGGCTACACAGCGGGTAGTAAGGAGCAGTGAGTTTTGGCTCATATGTTTTCCTCCCTCATTCGAGTCTTTCAAGAGCCCTCCGCAGTAACAAGGCCATCCAACTCTCCATCTCAGAGATGGAGTTCCTGGCCACAGGAACACAGACCTTGCCAAAAGTCCAGCCAAGCTCTATTTTATTCATTCCCCAAAGCTCGTGGATGTTTTCAGCCAGTCTATCTCGGATCTTTTCTAGGTGAGGGGGCAAAACAACCTAAAAGGAAAAGGAACAAGTGTGAAGTCAGCAGTACCAGTCGTATTGAAATCTATCATAAAAATGCATGTAGATAAGGTGCCACAGTTGAATTCACTACGTATCCCCCCAGGAGGGGCTGTTCCCAGAGGTTCCTTTTTCCCAGGAAGGACCATACTGTTGCAACCCACCCTGTCTGACCCAGATGCTTCCAGAGATTGCTTCCTCTCTGGGATTCCCCTTTACCTATGCTATGCCTTCTCAGTCCTCCTTGTAGCTACTTGTGTTCTATGTTCTTCCCATGTGAATGCTTCCCTGGGCCTCCCCTCCCCTCTGTCCATGCTCTTTCCTTGGGAGATCTCACCCAGCCATAGATGGTCACTCTCAAGTCTGTATGTCTCCAGCCATGGTCTCTCCCGAAGTTCACACCTACAGTTCCAACTGCCTGCAGGATTTTCCCACCAAAGTAAACCCAACATGCTACTGAAACCAAATTCATGTCTTTCCCTCAAAACCTCATTCCTGTTTCTCTCCTCTTTTTGTTGAATAACCTGCCATTGCTTCAAGCCTGGAAGTCATCCTAGTGTCTTCCCTCTCGACATGACTTGTCCTCTCCCACAACACCATCAAATCAGTCACACAATTGATTGTGTTCATTTTTGAAGGATCTTTCTCAAGGGCCCCCTCCTCTAATCACTCAACCTCATTATTTTCTCCTTGGACCATTGCAAGAGCTTCACAGGTAGTCTCCTCAACTGCCCACCAATCTACCCTCCACAGTGTGGCCAAAGTGATGAGTCTACAACAATAAAACCACATCAAAGCACTCTCCTCCTGGGTGTCTCCCAAGTGTTCCTTGAGCTCCTAAGACACAAACTAGATGTGTGAACCAAGTATATAGTGTCCTCCTTCACCACCGTGGTCCTCCCAAACACATCCCCCCCCCCAACCTTCTTGAAATTCTCACAGAAGATCACAGTATTTCACAGTTCTGTGTCCTTATACTTGCAACACATACCCTTGTTAATCCTCCCACAACACACATAATATGTATACACACACACACACACACACACACACACACACACACACACACACCTCTCTACACCACATAACAGATAACTGGACACTCTCCTAGACCAGCCTCTAGATGGGAATCTCTGAGCCCCTTTTCAGCTAGGCTCTACCCCTGGGCCTTGTTCTCCAGACTCCAGTTGTAGAAAGGATCCCGCTAAATCAGTTTGGTGAGAATCTACCATCCTACATATCTGATCACCCCCCATCTCTGTGTCTGATCAAACTTCCTCCTGTCCCATCACCCGCCAGGGGATATCAGATTGCCTTCTATCTGTCCTACCTTCAAATAGAATTCTGTGAGATCAATTTAGCAAGAATCCATCCCAACCCCCAAGGTTTCTCTTAGTAATTTCCCTTCCACTGACTTGCCCCACTTCCCCAACTTGCTCTCCTTGGCTGTAAATCCCACTTGTCCTTACTGTACTCAGAACCGAGCCCGGCTCTACACTAAAGTTCCTTTCTCCTTTTTATTTAGCTCCTAAGTAAGATCTGTTTTTACTGCATTAACCGTTGTCCCACTCTGATTTTAATCCAAACATCCTCAATAACCATTCTTCTAAATTTAGCTCAACTTCCCTTTGGGAAGTCTTCCCCAATTACCTTCAGGGAGAGTTTCTCTGTATGTTCCTGGCACTTTGCTCATATCTCTCCATAGAGGTCCCACCCTGGGGGCCCAAGTTGTTCTCCTTTCCTTCCTCCTATTTTAAAAATTTTACTAATATTATGATAGCAATAATGATAATAATAATTATTCTCATGTTTATTCATTGGCAACTTTTAAGAAACAGGAGATTTCATGTAAAAAAGTCCTGATTTCTGGTTTGTTTTGATCCCTTGAAAGATCACTAACATTGGGCTCACACCTTTGCCTGGCAGTTATCAGCTGGAGGGCCTGTGCATTTGGCCTACTTCATTTCTTTTCTTTTCTTTTCTTTTCTTTTTTTTTTTAAGATTTTACTTATTTATTTGACAGAGAGAGATCACAAGTAGGCAGAGAGGCAGGCAGAGAGAGAGGAAGGGAAACAGGCTCCCTGCTGAGCAGAGAGCCCGATGCGGGGCTCGATCCCAGGACCCTGGCTGGGATCATGACCTGAGCCGAAGGCAGAGGCTTTAACCCACTGAGCCACCCAGGTGTCCCTGGCCTACTTCATTTCTGCATCACCTGCCAGGGCCTTACAATCCTCATTCTATCAGTAAGGTTATTAGTGTTTCCACCATTATAAAAATCCTGATTTTTTTTTTTTTTGAGGGGGACAGCTCTGGGAGAAAATTTTTTTTTTAGTAAAAAAAGTGTATCAAATATCATATATAAAGAGATCATGGAGAAAAACAGCAATAACATATTTAACTTATGCATTATAATCACTATCTGCCTTTCAATGAAAGATTTAAAAAATCAACTTAATCATCAAAGAGTCAAAGTTAATAACTGGAATGATGTTTCAATAAAGAGCAAAATGGGGGAAATATTAGCGAACAAATTTTAACTGTATCTGGGTTTTACTGGTCAACCAAGATAATTTTTAAACTTAGTGCTCCTTAGGTGATCACAGACTTAAAGGGGATTTGCACGAGGGAGGAAACACATCCTTCGATAAAAAGAGAAAATGTGGAAAGAGGCCACCAAGGGAACCCCAAATCATCATTTTAGTGACCTCAATTGGTGATTACCTTGCACAGAGTAACACTGGCTTGCTAACTGGCTGGGCTGCCTGGAGCTGGGCTCCCTCTTCCCGGGGCTCAGCCAGAGGCTGCGGGCTTCAAGCCCTGGGTGCAGGTAATACCTAGGACATGGCTCCAGTCAGCAATATTTCACCCACAAACTGGTTACTGTGCCCGAGGGAGGTTGGAGTCAACTCCGTACATATTTAACTTTTCCTTTGACAATAATTTCTCAGAATGCTAGGTCCTAAAAAATTACAAGGCCTCATTCAACATAATAAATTGCACCTTTCCTATAAGACCTTGCCTGTTATTGATTCCCTGGGAACATCTCCCTAGTTTCAGGGTCCATGCAGATTCAACTACGGGTCTGGCCCTCAAAGTTTCTTCTGGCTTGCTGATTTATCTGAGATCTTCGATTTTTCAGATCTTCAGTTCTGCATGTGTGGACGCTTCTCCCATTCTTTGGTCAAGTCTTCCTTTCCTCCCTCATCAAAACTTCCCCTAATTTTTTTGAGGCCCCCACCTTCCAGGAGACTTTTCCTCACACTCGTTCCTGATGATTCAGTGAGGGGTGGTGCAGAGAAGTAAGTATCGTGTTCACGTTCTCCTCTCACTTGGGGTCTGGCAGCTCTGTGTTCATGCGAAAGCTAGTTTAGTACTTTGGCCCTCAAGCTTCATATGTAGGAAACATAGGAATGAGAGGGTCCAATTCCCAGGATCATCTCTGGCCCACCAACTCCTCCTCAGTTTCCTATCAACCTTCTTAATGCCAACTACTTTCAAGGTGTTACACCAGATTCTGTGAGGCAGGCCGGGAAATGTTGCTCTTGCCGCTCTAAGCGAATTCACAGTAACGAGCTACGGAAGGTATGAAGCAAATTCAGGAACATGAACACATGGCAGAAATGTAATAGGGTCACATGAATATTATGGGGAAGTAACATTCTGGAGACCTTCTACAGGTCAAGAGAGCTATATTCCTACAAACTATCAACCCAGTGTGCCTCAGAGACAAGGCCCCTTGCCACTGATTCTAGAATAGTGACTTGAATAGCACTGGTGTGGAGGAAATACCCAAAGCTGTTGTTTATGCCCCTTATCTTGAGCATGTGAGTGTGTCTCTCTCAAAACAGAAACCCTGGGAAGGGAAAAAAAATGTCCATTCAGGAGCACTTTCCCCTCATATGTACTATCTCATTTCTTTGAGTTTTATTTCCAACTCTTCTCCTACACATTCTGCTTCCTCCAAGCATCCAGCCACAGGAGAATATTTATTTCTACCTGTCCTTACTTTTTTTTCTTTTTAAAGTATTTATTTAAATTCCAGCTAGTTAGCATACAATGTTATATTAGTTTCTGTTGTACAATACAGCGATTCAGTGACTCCATAGGTCACTTGGGGCTCATCGTGTTAAGTGTGCTCTTCACCAGCACCCCCCCCCTCTGGACACCACCTCTGTGTTCTGTATAGTTCAGAGTCTATTTCTCAGTTTGCCTCTCTTTTACCCCTTTGCTTGTTTGTTTTGCTTCTTAAATTCTACATATGAGTAAGATCATACGGTATTTGTTGTCCTCAGACTTATTTTGCTTAGTGTAGTACCCTCTAGCTCCATCCACATTGTTGGAAAGGGCAAGATTTCACCCTTCTTTATGGCTGAGTAATATTGCATCACACACACACTCACACACACACACACACACCACCTCTTCTTTACTCATCAGCTGATGGACACTGGAGCTATTTCTATAACTCACCCTTGGATGCCTCTCCCTATTTAAATTTGTTAAAGGCCCTAGTTGAATTCTATCCTCTCTAACTGGACTTCTAGAAATATTCCAACCTAACACGTGTCCCTAGCACTTATTTGTGCTACAGTTCATTTTGCGTTTATTACATTCAGAATTAGAATAATACATTTGCTTTTTACCTCTTCAACTTGGTTGCGAATTCCCAGAGAGTACTGCATGTCTGTGCCTATACCTCACAGAGCCCTGCCTGTAGCACATGATCAACTTGTTCTCCGAGAAATCCTTAAAGAGCTCAATCTATACATATGGTGGAAACACAAAGAACAGCTGTTCATATGACATGACAATGATATGGAATGGACGACAGGAATGGCTCAAAGACAACACAGAGAAAAGGATTTAGCCCTATGCCTTCATTTCTGTGGGTTACCTCCCGATGGCAGCTGGAACCTACCTGACTGGTGTCGATGGGGCATGGGATGAAGGAGGCTTGGGAGAGGGACTGGGTGGTACCCAGCAGATCTCTAATGCCTTCTGCGTCACGTTTATATTCTTTCACAGGCTCCAATCTCATCTTTTCTTTTGGAAGTAAGGCTTCATAGCAAGGGGCATAGCCAGAGGGAGGCAGGAACTTAAATTCTCCATGACGTCCACCCATCAGGAAACGCACCCTGTGGCATTTGGAGAGACCAGGAAGAGAGAGGTTAAAAAAGGAAATCCCAGCCCAAGTAAGTAAAAATTCAACATCAGCCACCCCACCCCCAAATTATTTGTTGGGAAGCGCCTGAATTTGGGTTTAGTGTAGTGAACAACAGAAAGTATGCAATAAGGCAGTGGAGAGAAGGGTCAGTGTGTGATCCTCAGCTGACCCATGTCAGCTAAGTTCTTCAAAGTTAATTTATACAGAAGTATCACTAGACTTTACAAATCATGTTTTTCCCTCACTCTAGTAGACAAGTCATTATTGCAGATATTATTACTAGAGTACTGAAAAGAGTAACGGTGATCATATTAGCCCCCAACGAGGTCATACTAAAAATACAGCATGAGGACTTCAAGTCTTTTTACTCGAGGGACATTACTCACATATCAAAGAAAAGAAAACACGGCATAACTATCTGGGGGAAATAGAAAATTCTAACCTTCAGATGCAAGCCAAAGATGAAGTAATACCAGACTATGAAACACAAATGTTAAGTATACCAGGTGCTATTTGAAGGGATATCTGGCAGGCGCTGCAGTTCCCCAAAGCAGCCATAGGAAGGCGACTCTGAAGAGGCATCCGGCATGGGGCCACAGCCATAGCAAGCCAACCAGGCATCAAGCGTTTGCTCACTGGGGTACCAGTGCCTCTCTCAGGGGCACCATGACCCTGCTGGCATCCAAGCCTGACACTTGGTCCACTCCAGCAGTGCCTGCAGAGACCTCCCAGGAAGGGGGAAAGACACCCGGGGGCTCACAAGAATAGCAGGCACTGATTTCCAGTGTACCGAAGTCTTTCAATATGTTAATTCAGCATTCTGGCTGAATTTCAGCCTCACATCTAGGTTAGGTTAGGGTTATAGTTACATCCCAAAGCTCCCCTTGCAAGGAAGAGAGGACGACAATGAAACATTTCAAAATGACACTTCATATTCTCCCAGCTTTGTAACAAGAAATAGGACTTTTGCAAATCAACAACAACCATATTAATCTGAGGGGATATGACCACAGTTTTAAGTAATTTAAAGCACAAAAAGATATGTAGCCCTGCATGGTCAACACTCATGTCCCACAGGAAAAAACAATACATACAGAGCATCTGCTCTCAACCCTCTCGCCCTCCTCCTCCCTCTGTAGAATGACGAGTTACTGAACCCATATGATGTGCTGTTCTCTGCACGGAAGACTCGGCAATGAACAAAGACTACAGTGTCCTGGTGTCACAGAACAGGCATCCAACTAGAAAAATAGTCATAATTACTGATGGGGAGGTACTGAGGAGGGAATAAGGAGGACAATGTGGAATAACTCCCGAAAGAGGGTGGCTCCTAGATTGGAATGCAGGAAGGCGTCTCTGAGGAGGAGACATGAGCTAACCCTGTGGGATAAAGAGGAGGTAAGGAGTCTAAAATCTGGAAGACTGAGCATTCCAGGCAGGGGAACAGTAAATGCCAAGGTCCTGAGGCAGGAAAGAGCCCAAGGGGCAGGAGAGAGGTGGGAGGGTGCAGTGCGAGATCAGGTAGAGTCTGTGAGCCATGGCAAGAAGAGGAGATTGTATTCTAGGTGGGCAGCTTCGGGACGTCTGTAAGGGGAAGAAATACAAGCTGCTTCTTGCTGTGCTATGATAAGAGATCAGCAGACCAATTAGCAGGTGTTCGGAGGCACCTGACACCAAACTAGTCACAGTGGGAGATGAAGATAGGCTGAACCAATGTGATGATGGACAAGATGGAAAGCAGCAGCCAGGTCCCACTTTTGTTTTGGAATAAGGATTGTGAGGCTGGAGTGGGTACATGTGTGCGGGAACATGAGGTATGTGGAGGAAGCATTATGACCCAGCAAAGCTCTCACAGCAAGACTCTCCACCAGACCTCACTTCCTTTCACTTGAATGTTCTGGTCAGGCAGCCTTACAAGAGAGTCTCAGTGTTGGCTGAGTAATTGTGATTGTGGAAGTGGCCTAATTATGAAACCGGAAAATAAAACTCTCTCTCCAAGTGGGAGACATTAAGGGTATTTTTTTTTCCCTTCCCAATACAAATTCTTTATCCAAACAGCATTTTACAAAATGCTGTTTTAAAGTTAATTATAGAAATCATACGAAACCCTCACTTTCCCATTCTGAAGTACTAAACAGGAATATAGAATTAGAATCACAATAGTCCCTTGTGAATGTTCCTACATTAAATGTTACATAATGGGGTTGGTATACATGTTTTAAGAATATGAACAATGACATTAAAACAAAATTTAGTCATTAGCCTTCAATGTCACTAATTTAGTGAACTTTCAGGAAATAATGACTAAGCCTTGAAATTATGGGTTGAGAACTTCCCAATTCAACAGCAACATGGCAGACTGTGTTACTGACATGCTGAAATCATGGGATAGAACTAGATCATTTTGAGCAAAAGAAGATTGTGGGTTTTTTTGGTCTCGTCTTCTCCTTGAGTATCTTTTCTGTGAGAAGCTGAATGCCTCAGAGCTCATACAGCAAGTGTATTCTTTGTTACTCACTAGTGTACATATTCCAAGAACAAGTAAATCATCTCCTAAGAGGTCTTCTAGCTGGACTTAATTATTCATGAACTGTCTTGCCAGTTCTGTTTTGTTTTAAAATTTCTCTTACGTTGTAACATCTGCTGTCATCTTCGGGATAGAGAGTGAATCAGAAAAGGTGGAGTGCCACGCAGCGCATAGGGGAAATCACAATTTCTGTTTTTATATTCAGTTATTAAAAAGAGAATGATAATTTGGTTATATGTCTTCTCTCCTCTAATGGCCACAAAACTGTAAAATAAAAAATTTACATAGCCAGAAATCAGTGTTTACTGCTCACTGAAGCATTTGTCTCTAAATGTCATTACACTATGCTTCAGTGGGTGGAAGAAATGGTCCTGGGTTGCTCCCAGAGACCTGCCAGACAGAAGCCCTGCCCGCTCAGTAGATGGGATTGGACAAGAGCAGGTGCCAGGCACCTCTATGTCTGTGGCTCCTTCCCTCACGGCCCACAGTCTCTTGGAAAGGCTCCAACAAACCACCACTAATATTGGTGGTACTCCTCATAACTCTCTGGGAGATCCAGCTGACCAAGTCAAAGGAAATAACTAGCGATAAAAGATAGGCTTCAAGGGAATAATCAAAAGAAATCCTTGAAACTCACTTTAATTATTTGAAGATATTAGAAAGGGACTCCCCCTCTTAGAGTTTTAGCAGAGGTCCCACAGACAGATAGTTCAGAGGATGCCAATGTTTGCACACCCTGGATTGAGATGCTGGATCCACTATGAAAGTCCGTCCAAAAATGATGAGCCAATGCAGCTTTAGCCTGTCACATACCTCCCCCCCATAAGAAAGGGAAATAAGTCATTTGGAGAGAACTGTCGGGGAGAAAGGGAAGGGAATGCACTCCTATCTGAAGTCAAATGCTGAGTGTTTAAGAACACTGAGAAACTTGCAAGTGTCCCCTGGAATTTAGTGAGGGACATGTTTGCCTGGTGACAGAACAGAAAGAGAGAAGGAGACAGAGGGACAGAGAGGACCGCAAGGGAAAGAGCTGCCCTTCTGTTCAGGGTGCGACCAAGGACAATGTTCCTAGAAGGCCAGATAGACTCTATGAGGGAGCCAACTGTCAGCTATCTTGAAAGGAATTATGCCCAAAAAGGCAAAGAACTGCACAGAGATCAGAAACCCAGGAACTGGGGTAGGTGGGAAGCCTGGGCTTCAGGTTGGCCAGAAGGGAGCAGCCAGTATAGGTGGTAAAGCCTGTGTAGAAAGAACTGCAGGGAGATAGATGCTCATCGCCTTATCTGGAGTAAACTACAAATGGGTCCCAGAAGAGAAGGCAGCAGCAATTGTGTAAACACTCCAAGTCATTACATAAAGGTGGGCTGCCCGAGGCACCTCCCCACCTCCCCATCCCCACAGCTCCCCCTGGGCTCAACAGAGGGTCTGAGGCAGAGCTGGCTGGCGCTGGAGGAGCCCGGTCTCCTGGCTTCTGACTGCAAGGCCAATGGGAAAGACCTCTCACATGAGCTGCATACAAATCTGAGTTTTTATAGCCAAATAAATGGCATTTTTATGTTACCAACAAGGATGTTCTCATTCTTACGAGGAGTAATAAAGGTTACAGAGTCTGCCCAAGAATTTGCCCAGAGCACAGATTTGAAGGGACAGCAAGAAAAACAACCAAGTTATAGACGCATAGTCTACTTCTTTCAATAAATCCAGTATCTGGCCCTTAAAGTTTACCATCTGAATCATTTGCCCCACTCATAAATGAGAAATTTCCAATGAAAATGTAAATCTCTCTTCTCCAGGTGCATTCTCTGCTGCTCCTTGGGACTTTCAGAATCTCCTGGCTTCACAGAAAATGTTAAATTTAAAATAAAAAGATAATTAAAGAATTGAGTTCATTAAAATTAGTTCTTCTTGATCCTTGGATATTTCTCTACATTAATGGATTTTAAAATCAATTTCATTAATCAATTTAATCTCCTGCACTAAAGTACCTGTTATCATTTTCTGGAGTCCTTCCTATAACTCAAGACATTCTATCAGCTCTGAAAGAAGGTTTATTTTTTTTTTCTTCCTGAAGTGATTACTGTAAGTGACTGTGTCCTTAGATCCCGCCACCTCAGAGATGAGCAACAGCTTCAATAATCATCTCCTAGGAGTGGGGAATTTGGGGGATATGTGGAAGAATTTTTTATTTCCTTGACTGATTTTGAAAACAGAGCAAATTGTATTGAAAAACTCCTGCTAGCATTTGCAACCTAATCTTTTGAGACTTAAGCATTGCGGATTGCCAATCTGCAGGAGATGACTGCCTAGTGCAAGTTCTCAGATTTGGAAGACTGACCAATGAATAAAACACACAGTAAAAATCAAGACAAGGCTTGTTATGCTCCAGAAGGATGACTCGGGCTCTTTATTCACAGCTTACTCGCAAACATGTGACGTCACTTGAGTCTGTCTTACTGGACATCTCACTGCTCTCATCTGCTACTGCATCTCTCCCAGACAGTGGGGAAGGTACTCCAAAGAAGAAAAGGATACAGGCTGTGGTTAAGAGGAGGAAGAATTAACAAGCTTTGGCTGACCTGAATTCAACTCAGAAGGCATGATTCATAATTGCATCTTCAGTTCCTATCGCAAAGATGGGAGAACAATCTAAGTGATGCGTTCCCACATTCATACTTCTTTCTGGCCAGGGTTTGATGAAAGCCCAGGGCAATCCAGCCAGTGCTCATCATGTTCTCCACAGAGGTATATTTATCTCAGCAATAATTTCCACAGCATTAACCACAGCACGCTGGAAATAGCGAAGCTGTTGGTTACCTGAACTTTGGCCAAGTCTGGTAGATACCAACAGAAAACAAACAGCAACCACAAATACCAACCACCTTTGGATATTGTTTTTATAAATCAGAAAGGGCTGGTAAAAGAGTTATGTGAGACAATTAAATAGGTCTATCAGGGGTTTAACTACGGCTATAAAATACATTCTACTACAGCGATGAACTCCTCCATTTTCTGCAAATCAAAAAGTATCACCCCAAGTTCACTGTATGCTGTGGCTTCTGTGTCATGTTCTTGGTGTGGTTCATGCCAAGATGCCATCTTGCAGGGTGAGGCTATATTTTCATAAGGGGTTTGCTGGCGTTTAAGTAACTCAACTCTTTGGGTGGTTTCCAAAGTACACATGCCTCATCCCAAATTCTGTTCAATCAGGGTTGTTACACTGAGGGTCTACTTCATGAAGAGTATCCACAAACAAACCACACGGAGAAGAGAACTAAGGAGGCACATTCATAATAGTTAGAAAAGAAAGTACATATTGATTTGTGAATTTTGTTAGTAATTACTCATGCTGCCTTTGACTTCACTGTGGATAAATCTAATTGCAAAAGATTTTTGCTTTTCGATGATTGCTGGCAGGGACATCTTAATCAGGTATTATTAACAACATAGTTTGTAGTTATAAAAATAATTATGAGGTCACAAATTCAAGACTGTGACCTCAGCAAAGACCATTAAATAGGAGGAAATAGGGGTATACAAGAGAAATCTAGTTTAGAAGCCACACAGAAGTTGAAGATATATATGAGAAACAATCCTGAATGCTTCTATGATAAGAGAAGGCTCTCTTCCTAGAAAGGCATGATGTTGTACCTTGCTGGGAAAGAAACTATAGAAACAGGCATGTATTCTACTATATTGGGTGAAAACAAAAATTTCTTTTCAATTGTATTATTATTTTGTATATGAAAAATAAAACTTTATTCTTTCAGCTTTCAAATTTGCATTTTTGGGGGCAGTGTCATCCTTGACATGTAGTACTGCTTTAAGGGGGATTCCACATTTTTTTCTGAGAGAGAGAGAGAGAGAGAGAGAGTGTGTGTGTGTGTGTGTGCACATGAGGATGAGTTGCGGGGGAGGAAGGGAGGGAGGAAGAGAATCTTAAGCAGGCTCCATGCAACATAGAGCCCTGTGCAAGGCTAGATCTCACAACCCTGAGATCCTGACCTCAACCAAAATCAAGAGGTGGATGGTTAACCAACTGAGCGCCCCAGGCACCCCAGGCCTCAGGGTTTCTGTTTGCCTTCCTCATCTTGATTACTCACAGTGGAACTTGGCACAGAGGACTCAGTCACCTAGATCAACCACATTATTAACCATTACTTATTTTCAATAAGATATTTTCATTGACTTGAAATTAATATCCTGGTTTCTCTTTCTAGCTTTCTGTACGACTGAACTAAAAGTAGCATGGAGATAAACTTCTGGGTTTCAGCACCAAGTCATAGTTTACCAGTTGATAGGAGGGTAAGTATTGGTATATTGATCCTGTTTGCTCACAAGTAAAATAAATTCATTGGCTACTCTCCGACACAGGAGTAGCACCGAGAATGACCAAGGATATTATGTGAGGGACCTGGATGTGCTTCATCAAAATGTATTTTCCAAATGTGCACTCAATTCCATCTCTCCTCAGATCATATCATGTTCTGAGAACCAAAGACCGGGATATGTCCGAGGTGATCTTTTCCTGTTTTCCTGACAGAAAGGAGGCTTGAGAGACATCAAGCCCCCTGGCACCACGTTCTAGCTTTCCAACTGTTCAGGGGCTGTAAGCAAGAAGTTCTCATAGCTGAAGTACAAACTTTTCAAGTCAATATATCTGGACAGTTTCTTAAATACTCTCACCAGTTGTGCCTTATAAATGGATAAGAAAAAGGAATTGTCTAGCCTTGGAACTTTGCTGTTCCTTTTCCTGTACTGAGAGGGCTGCATGCTCTGCTAACCTGGATGAGAAATGCTAGAAGAATCTTCTATATGTGGATACATTTGAATCACCTATTTCTTCACCTCTAGCTGCAGTTCTTTGCCAAGAGATTTCAATAAGTCCTCGCCAATAAATAAATAAATAAATTCACACACTTAAAGATCCTGTATCATTGCGCTGAGGGATATTGGATGGATGAGTTAATGATTAAAAATCATTATACAAGACTGTTGTATGGCCTTGAGAAAGTCCATTAGCCAGCAGACCAAAAAAGGTTCTTTTCTCCAGAGTTCTGACTTCTGGCTAAGCACTTCTCTCAGATGAGATGCTTGAGAAGCAGATGTACTTGCTCTGAAAACAAGTAAAACCCAGAGTGGGATATGGTCAAAACAAAGAAGGGAAAGGTGGTGATGCTGGGTGAACAAGGCCATTAGTACCTAGGCAAGCATGGTCCTGGGAACAGACTGCTCAGAGAGACCTTGTCTCTCCAAAGAAGGTATTGAGCCAACAGGTGGATGACCCAAATGCTGTTACATCGGATCTAGACTTCTACTCATCCTCTTACTTCCTGGGGAATAAAGTTAGGAGATACATACAATGCTGTTCACCACCCTACTCCTGACTGCCAAAGGGTCTCTGTTCCAATCAGTTCTCTTTGTGCTTACAGTGTCTCCTTCAATAATGCTCCTTGTTTTCTACATGCCTCTTATGGATATCAGTGAGGAATGATAGGTTACATCATATTTAAAATGGGAGAACTGGAATAAATTCTTCTTTTAAAATTAATTATTTTATTTTTTATTAATGGCAATAGCCTCAGCAGAGGGAAACACAGTAAAAAAAAGTTGCAATTCTACAATACAGTCACTGGGGCTGATAGAAGATTCTCTGGCTTGAAACACTGATGAGTAGATTTGCAGCCCTACGGAGGTTTTACCATAGTGCATCTCCATTTGTTAATAGAATCTCAATGATATTTAATTTAAATATATTGTATCCATCTACATGAATAGGTTTACAAATATGTGCGTGTATCTATATGTATTCTGTGTTACTCTGTATGTTTGCAAACATATATTCACTTATACCATGTGTATTTGCCTATGTCAAATGCCAAGGCTGAATATCATTTCCAAAGGATAAATCTTTATTTCTAAATTATTTAACTGAAACAGAACTAAAATTTCATCCTCTGTTGGAAGATAATATGAACGTGTCTTAGTTTATCAGTCTACCTGAGGTGCTGAGGCCTATCATAGTGCTGTCACTTTGGAAATCCACCCCCAAGCTCTGAAATGGTTTCTCTGTGGTCCGAACTCCAACCATCTGTTCTCCACACCCCTTCTTTCATGACCCTTTCCAATGGCTTCCATGGAAACCAGTGTGATTCTAACTGTATTGACTCTAGTTTCCCACTCAGTTGACTGTGATCTCTTTAACAAACAGGGATCAAGAAATTTTGGGGTAAGAAAACTCGTAATGGGGTTTTGTGTTACAGACATTAGAACATATAGTCAGACTAAAAAAATACAGCATCTGGGGTGTCTGGGTGGCTCAGTAATTAAGCATCTGCCTTTAGTTCAAGTCATGATCCCAGGGTCCTGGGATCATAGTCCAGCATCAGACTCCCTCAGTGGGGAGACTGCTTCTCCCTCTCCCATTCCCCCTGCTTGTGTTCTCTCTCTTGCTGTCTCTTTCTGTCAAATAAACAAACAAAATCTTTAAAAAATACAAAAAACACAACTTCTAACTGGTACAAGGGAAGAGGCAGAGCCATGAACACAACAGTTCATAGCAGTACGTAGAAAAACAGCTTGTGTAGTATAAATCCAATTTAATGTCAAAATACTGAGATAGATAAATAAAAAGGTAATACGATTATCTCTGGATGGTATGATTTGGGTTCTTGGTATTTCCTTGACTTGTTTTTATAAAAGGGAAAAACAAAAAACAACAGAAAAATAAAACTAATTGTGAAAATGTAAATCATAAACTGGGAAAATATTTGAAACCAGTAACACAGTATTAGTGTTACTAATACTAATACACAGTATTAGTCTTGATGTAGAAAAAATTGCTCCTAGAATTAATATCAGAAAGGCAGAGAACACAAAATAAAAACATTGAGCTGAGATAATATGTAAGAACAGTAAGTATAAAAAATGCTTAACCGCATTGATACATTGGTAATCAAATAAATAGAAAATGAAAACTTTAAGTT
The DNA here is from genome assembly GCF_030435805.1 of Mustela lutreola. Taxonomy (NCBI): domain Eukaryota; kingdom Metazoa; phylum Chordata; class Mammalia; order Carnivora; family Mustelidae; genus Mustela; species Mustela lutreola. The sequence goes on from NC_081296.1 coordinate 60,488,975, forward strand.
ATTCTCAAATTAGCAAAGATAAAAAATAACCAATAACAGTAAAAGTTAATGAAGATCCAATCGGTTGGATATTCCCATATGTTGCTTTAAATGATACTATACTAGCCTTTATCTGAAAATTTTGGAGTTGTGTTTCAGACTTCAGAATTCTTTAGATTTTAAAAAAGAAAGTCTACATAGTATGTATTAAATAGAACAACCAGCCAGGTGAGGGGCTGAGCCCCATAATCAAACACATAAGTATTTCTGCAGTTAAACATGCAAATATTCAAAAGAAGTAAAATAAAAGAAAGACTAAAAGCAGCCTCATTTCTGTTGACAACAATTTTACCACAAAATGAGTTCAGGTCAAAGTCTGCAGTAAAATGAGGCTGCAGTAAAATGAGTTTTTTTTTTAATATTAAAAAAAACAACTTACGGGTTTCAGAGCTTTTGAGATTTCAAAACTATTGATCATGATTTCTGAAGTGTTCTATACAATCTTCCTGAAAATCTACTTGGCTATGTGATTATAAATTTAGACTTCAAAAAAGTTCAAACCTTTCTACATCCATTTAAGAGGATCTTAACAGGGGGGCGCCTAGGTGGCTCAGTGTGTTAAAGCCTCTGCCTTTGGCTGAGGTCATGATCCCAGGGTCCTGGGATCGAGCCCCATATCAGGCTCTCTGTTCACAGAGAGCCTGCTTCCCCCTCTCTCTCTGCCTGCCTCTCTGCCTACTTGTGATCTCTGTCTGTCAAATAAATAAATAAAATCTTAAAAAAAAAAAACAAAAAAAAAACCAGAGGATCTTAACAGAAATGCAGGCAGAGGTATTCTCAAGGATGTCCCTAATAATTTTACTTATAAAGATAAAAATGGAAGTTGGCATGAAAGTCTAAAAACAAAGTAACAGCTATATTATGGGACAGCCAATAAAAAGATATTATGTGGCTATAAAAATTGTTTTAGGAGAATACTTAATGACTCAGGAAAAGGCTCATTAGCATGTTGTTGAATGAAAAATAATCAAGACATAAAACTTCATATACAGTGTGATGTCAATTAAAAAAATCCTCATGTATGCATAAACTAAAAGACTTGAAAATACACCAAAATGTTAGCAGATATTACACAGCGAGATCATGGATGATACTGTCTTACTTATAACTGTATCTTTCAAATTATTAACAGTGAGCATGTAATTTTCAAAATAATTATTAAAGCAAGGTTCTACATGGATCTCAGTTATCTTACTATATTTGCACATTATAAAACCCTTGGCGGTAGGTATGTATTCAACAAGTATCTCCTGAGTCAGTGATTCTGGATTATCCTCCTGCTTTCACTATCATTGTGCAGGGGGTTGGGGGGGCAGGCATGCAGGGAAGTCACCCATGGCATGGAAGTCCAAAGAGGAATTACCACGCTCCCCAGCTCACAGGAGCGGTGGAGAGGTGGGCTAACAGCTACTCTTCATGAAATCCCAGCCTTTACTTACTTGACACCTGCTGAGAAGCTCACCACAGGGAAGAAGAGCCCATCTGTGTTGAAGTTCTCAAACATCCCCTGCACGGGCTGCCCGTTGATGCGGAAGGAGATGCTGGGCACTCCAAGGTCGAGGCAACAGCTCACCACGTCATCTGATCTCAGGAGGTGCTGGTTGATGGAGGCTACGGCTCTGGGTATGCGGCCTGGTGAGCAAGGAACAAGAAGGTGTGTGGGACTCTGGAGAAGGCACTCACAGGCCACCCATGGGAGGTGGGGCGGCATCTCCGCATTTAAAACACAACTTGGCTCTCCTCCCCTGAGGTGAGCAATAAGAAAGGATTTCCTGAGCTTGTAAGAGGGCAGCCGGAGACAAGAGGAGTCTCAGAGGAAACGCTCAAATGGCCAGCAATGAGAATGAACATGAATTCAACCCCCCAGAACATGTGCTCAGATTTTGGCTGGGTGTCTGAAGTAATGAGCAAATTGCTTTGCTGGGTGTGGGTCCTATGGCGGGTGTGCGGGTGTGCGTGTGTGCGTATGTGTGCGTGTGCATGCGTACGTGTTTATTCCCAGATGCCCAAAGACCTTGCCCTCTTCCAGTTCTTCTAAAAGGTATGACCACTTTAGCCCCGGATGTAAGAGCCATCAAGGTGAAAAAAGGCAAGGTCATCCAGCCTTTAAACTGTGTGGCACAGTTTGCTTGTTTCTTTTAAATAATTCTATTAGTTCGGGGGTGGGTATTGTGGAGGGTACATACTGCATGGAGCACTGGGTGTGGTGCATAAACAATGAATTCTGGAACACTGACAAGAAATTTAAAAAAATAAATAAAAATTTAAAAAGAATATAAAAAACAAAATTCCTGATATTTAGATGAAAAAGTGTTAACAGTTGTATTAAAAACAGCATCACAATTAAAACGGAGTACGATTAAAAAAGAGAGAGAGAGTAAAGAAAAAATATTAGTTCATACCAGCAGGGAAACACATTGCCCATTATACACTGTATGGGTGATTTTTGTTCCTATTACCACATAATCTCTTTCATAAAATAATCTGTAATTTCCTGACCTTACCTATAGTCATGAGAAAATCACCACTCAGGATTTGTGTCACACCATTTTATTCTAGAAATTCTCAAAGTAAATTATCATAACTAATTTGCCCATACCCCACCAAGTTTACAATTCTATTAGCAAGAGAGCAGTGAAGAAGCACACGTTAGGGATTAGAATGGAGTTTCAGGCATAAAAAAGTATTATATATATATATAATAAATATATATATATAAATATATATATACATATATATATTTTACTTTAGAAGTAATACATGTTCATTACAAATGTTCATAATACATATAGAAGAATTTAAATAAGGAAACAATGTAACTCAATAAAAAAATGCTTTTACTTTCGAACACACACATACAAACTAGGATATTGTAGGTTTTGTGACTTGTTTTTTCTACTTATCACAAACATTTGATTGTATAATGGAATTTTCATTAGGAGCTGCATTTTAATGGCTTCATAATATGCCATAATAAAAAACCCTCTTATGATGGGTACATGAGTTGTTTACAAATTTTGTACATATATCTATGCTATGTAACATTTCTTATCTCAGCTTAGAACTTTGTAATGTTTCCAGTGGTTACTGCTATTCTAGTAGTAGGTTCTAAACAAAGTGGTGGATTTTAAAATAGCGAAGCTGCTGGGAGTATTATATAGAAAGTCTAGTTGTTAAGCAGCTGCCTTCGGCTCAGGTCATGATCCCAAGGTCCTGGGACTGAGCCCTGCATGGTGCTCCCTGCTCAGTGGGAAGCCTCTTTTCTCCCACTCCCCCTGCTCAAATTCTCTCTCTTACTGTCTGTCAAATACATAAATAAAATCTTAAAAAAAATAAAAAAACAGTGATTCCTTAATAAAATGTATAGGAACTCCCTTCTGGTTATTAATGGCAACTGACAAAACCACATTGTATTTCCTCCCACCCTTCTGCAAACATTCATGAGGCTCATGACCAATACTGGTCATGGCTGGGGGGTCCAGGACAGAAAACCCAGTTCCTGCCCCTAAGAAACCCGTACTCTGGTGGGAAATAAACATTTAAATAATTACAATTCAGTGTAATTACTGGAATAAAGATATACACAAGGTAATGTCTTCTAAGATAGAAGAAGGTGCCAAGTCGGCCTAGGAGCATGGGACAAAATTCAAAGGATCAAAGATCCACTAGATAAATAAGAGTATTCCAGATGGAAGTAATAACTCATGCAAAAGGAATGAAGGACACACCTCCCGAACAGTGAGGCATTGGTAAGGCAGGAAGGGAAGGACTCATGGAAGCTTGAGGAGGAGATGTGGTAGCGGAACAAAGTTTGACCTAACATAAAACTTGGACTATTTGCACCACAATGTGCAGTGACACACACATTAGCCTGGGATGGCCTTGGAATTGGCTGTTGTAACTTTATACCTTGCTTCATTACAGAGAATGAGGAACAAGTTCATTTAAAACAAAGGAATCTAAGCCCATCTTGAAGAGCACATAGGTTTGACACATTTTCACCTCCTATTTGAGGAGTCTGAGTACTCTTGGTTCCTTTTTTGAAGTTTAAGTATTCCAGGTCCCCAAATCTTTTCCTCCTTATCATCATCAAGTCTGCTATGAAAGGAATCAATGATAGTAAAACTCAGCAAATCCTGCTACAATGGTCTCATCCTGTCTTTCCTATGTTCCCATCAAAAACCCATCTTTCTTGCTTGGAATGTTTCTTTTTCCTTTTATTTAACTTCTGGACAGTATCACAGTAGTCATCTGAAAAAATTCCAAGAGACGTCTGTGAACTTGGGAACATGAAGAAGTTAACTGAAATAAATGCTCAGTGGGTCAATTGATTTTAAAGGTATTCCAATTCTTGCTGGAGAAAAATACAAATTAGGAAAAAAAAAAAACAAATTAGAAGGTCCTTTACTGTTTTGAGACTCCTTTAAAATAGGACACATTGACAGTGTTGCATGGCGATGCCAATGCCCACTCTTGCCACTGGCCCAGAGCATGCTGTTGGCTTCTCTGCTAGCCTGAGCCTCTGCCAGTAAAGACCCAGAATGCTTTCATGAGGGACAGTCTTCATGCTTTGATGCCATCAGAAGCTGAATTCCAAGCTTTATTTAGCCTTAATGTGCCATAGTTGCCAAACATCTTCCTGAGGAATGGCAGCTGGGAGAATTTCTCCTGTATGGCTTCCTCCCTTGGTAGTAAACCACCACCAGGATGAGCAATTATATCCCTGTGGTAAATGCCACTGCCTTTTACAAAATTCCTTTTTTTCTAAGAGAATGGGCACCACTAGAAGCTGCTGCTGGAACACAAAGATCATCAACAGGCAAAGTAAAATTAGGGCTCGAGACTACGTTTAAAACCTATGCAGAATACAGAGTTGGGACCCACATTATCTAGAAACTAAAGGAAAACTGTTGATAATTACTGGATAGGAAGCATATGCTTAGTACTTAGAGCAATGTCTGGAAAGTGTATTTGAAGAAAAAAGTCCTTCATATAATATTCATGTTGTAAAAGATCATCTGATAAGGTATATTTAGTTTTAAAATGTGAGTAGTGTGAAGATTTTCCAATTAGAAAATAAGGAATTTGTGCAATGGCTTCTGCACACTGTTTCATAAATCTGTTCTCATCTAAAGGAAGAAATCTCTAACCCTATGAGGGCATTTGAAGCTCCAAATGATTGAGAAGGGTCCTGTACCCCATATTTAAACAAGATACTTGTCCTTCAAATTGCACCATAGTGAGGTGGTCTTCGGGTGGGGAGCAGAAGTGAAGTCATGGAGGGCTGAGTTCAAATACCAAGTCTGTATGGGTGATTTTATTAGAAAATCAGTTTCCACATATCTGTGAAATGGGGACAGTAATACCCACATTGATGCTGTCAAAAGTTGTTTATAAGGTACCATGATGATTCCTATGATTTTAATGAAGCAAATGACTGATGTCCTATATACCACTGAAGAGGTATCACGTGTAGTGATAAATGGACATTTCTAGAACCAGACTCCCTGGGTTTGAGTCTGGCTTTGTAACTCACTGTGTGACCCTAGGCAAGTCACTTACTTTTGTGGACTCAAGTTTCCTCATCTGTCAAGTGAAAATCATGTCATGAGGTTGTTTTGGGTTGTGAATGAATTATTCTCTGCAGAGCAATTACGAGAGTGCTTGATACATTGTAACCCACAATAAATACTATTATGATCAGTTTTGTTTCTATAACTTTAGAAACTTTAATTACTAGGGGTAATTAAACCTACTGTTACTAGGGTAACAGTAGATAAAAATGCCAAAACATTGTAGTACTGTCTTTTGTAACATCAGGAAAAATTAGCAATATGGAGAATCATAGCTTTGAGGGCTGAGTCTAGAAAGTGATTTGAAAAGTCATTGAATTGTGTTATCAAAATCAGTAAGTCCCTCTATTGAAGACAGTGCTTAAAAAAAAAAAATCACTTTCAAGTAGGTTTAATGTACCTGACCCTTCAGAACAACCAACAGAAGGGAATTCAGAGGAAGGGAAGCACAGTAGTTACAGAGCTGAAGCTGTCTTAACTGCTTTTCCAGATTTAGGAACTCCATAATCCTAGCGACCATCCACTGAAACAGGCTGGGGAGTCATGTGGCCTCTCCTTGCCTGAAGAAACTGCCCCTCACTCAGAGGCTGGGGCCAACCTGAAGGTCGCAAGGAGCTCAAATTCCAAACCGGCATTTGAAGATAAAGGACCAATCCACTTTATCATACGCTGCACATCTTAAAAATTAATCCAAGGACAGATTACTGCAGGATTTAGCCTCTTCTGATGAGTAATGTAGGCAACTGGAAACACTGATGCTCAGCATTTCCATGGCCCCGGGCACTGCAGAGTTTGGCACTTAAATGGAAAACACGAACACTTAGGCATTTGGACGGAGAGTGGATCCAAACATGTGAAAATGCTGGTGCTCTGCACAGCCATTCTTGGGCTCCTTGCCACAGGGCTTCTGGAAAGGTCTGAGTCACAGCAGGGAGACAGGACCCTCTTGCATAAAATCGACTGTAGAGCTAAAGGATCTTTAAGTTTAGAAAGTCAGAAGTCATAATAAATCAGGAAATGGAATTTTGCTCCATTCATTTCCTGTATCACTTATCACTCGGGATGGTAAGTTCCTCTGCTTATTCCAATTTTGCAAGGAAAAAGTTATTAAAGGCAAAGGTAGGTGTTAATTTCCTCCTATGAAACTGCCCTCCCCATCCCCCGCCCCAGCCAGGAACAACTACAGGCTGTTCTGAGCTGAACTCATCCCAATGGCAGTCCTGAGAGGCTACATGAAGGCTTTCTCAGGAGAGGGAAAGTAACACCATGACCAGAAGAGAGTCGGTCCTCTGAAAGGAAATTCCCAGTGGCCCAGCTGAGTTAGGAGCCTGTAGGGTAGGTTGGCAGGATTGAGATGGGAGGTATTTCTACAGCTGATGCTTGGAAATGACTTCACAGGCTTCAGTGGCTAAAAAGATCTATAAAGACTGCTTTTTCCCAGGTGTCTGGGTGGCTCAGTCGTTAAGTGTCTGCCTTTGGCTCAGGTCATGATCCCAGGTCCTGGGATTGAGCCCCACATCTGATTCCCTGTTCAGATGCTTTTCCCTCTCCCACTCCCTCTGCTTGTGTTTCACTTTCTCGTTGTCTCTGTCAAATAAATAAATAAAATCTTAAAAAAGAAAAAAAAGGAAAAGGACTTTCTCCTTACATAGAGAAAAAGCTCATTCATAATTACGATGTCACTCAAAACTTCCTTTCTCATTCAGTATGGGACTCAGATATCCTCTTAGGAAGGGGCTGCCCTCATGGTCTTGAGTGAAGTACCGGATATTCTCTGGATATTGTCTTTATGATTACAGTGGACTCCACAGACAATAAGGGAAAAGAAACATGTGTCGAGAACTTCATGTTCCTTATGCTTATTTATTTACTTACTCATTTTTAAAAAGTATTTTTTTAAATTTACTTATTTTAGAAATAGAGAGAGAGAGAGAATGTGAGTGGGGGGAGGGGCAGAGGGCAAGGGAGTGAGAGAGTTTTAGCACACTCTGCAAGGTAGACCCCGATGTGGGGCTCAACCTCACAGATCATTACTGAGCCAAAATCGAGAGTTTGGATACTTAATCGACTAAACCATCCAGGTGCCTCACCTCATTTAAATTTCTTAAGAACCTATATCATTTTCATTTTATCTGAGAAAACCAAGACTCTGGAGGTTAAGTAATTTACTCTGTGTCAAAAAAAAAATCAGTAAACAGAAGAGCTGGCATTCAAACCCAGGCACAAATCCAAAGCCATGCTGTTTCTTCTTGACTCTTTCTGGTGACAAAGTGTTGGGGCACTATAATTCCTTCCAATAACGACAATATCTATTGTCTTTAATAAATACATTAAAGATCAGTTCAAGACAGTAGCTTAATTTACACATACAGATAAGTTTAAAGTTAATGGATCTGTGTATTTACATCTCAAGGAAAGGAGAAAACTTGTCACGGTGAGTTTCCAGCATCTCTCCTTTGCCATCCTCCACTCCTTCCTGTAGTAAGCTAAAATATCATTTCCATTTCATTTCTTCATCCAACAATTATCTTTTCATCAGATAGTCTGAAATTCACTGTTGTCCTGGTGGGAGTCATTAACAGAGACCTTATTTCTTCTGCTGGGGCACACGTTGGCATATTTACCTGCCATGCCTTCTGCCAGATATATTTTCCCTGTGTGCTGGTTAGAGAATTCAGAATGATGCCAGACCCAAGGAGGCTTTGTGTTTTAATGAGCACGAAAGACATAAGTCTTGTGGACATTGTTTTCTCCACATCTCATGAGATGCTCAGGACTGAGACGATGAAGCTGTTTGAATACAGCTCCCCACTGAGCAGGGAGCACAATGCGGGACTTGATCCCAGAACCTTGGGATCATGACCTGAGCAGATGCTTAACCAACTGGTGCCGACCTATATGGCATTGTATTACCAAGTCTGGGTAATGTCCAGAGAGCTGCAATCAGCATTTGAAGTGCCGAGTCCCAAGTCCCTTTCCTCTATCACCAATGGGAAGGGCCACTGCTAGTGATGACTGGCGTGGGCTCGGCACATCCAGCTTCCAGTCTTCTGAGGAGATAGGACAAGAGGGGTGACAGGAGTGCTGCACACTCCTGGAATGATCCACACCTAGATGGATGTTCAGAGTCTGAAATGCCAATAGTAGTCTCTTCTGAATGCACTGCGTTCTCTATCTCCTGACCTGCTGATGTATTCATTATACATATTTTGTGAAGGGACATACCAAATGCACCATGCAGTGCTACAAAATTTGGGAAGGACTGAGGAAAACTTTTCCTTTGAGAATGGTTTCTCTTTGAAACAGGTCCAGTCTGCCTCACCTAATGGTCTAGGTGTCCTTCACATTTCCTTAACCAATCCCCAGCATTCTCTTCAGGTGTAGCCTGGGATGGCAGCTTGCGTTATGGTGACAAGATGGCAGGAGATGAGCAGCACCCAGTGGGGGGTGGGGGGGATTTATTTTCTCAAGTTAATTCCACTCATTCTCTCAGAGATTCAACCCTACCAAATTCAGATGTAGATGCGAACCAGGATAAGAACTCTTTCTTTTCAGATCACTTCCTCTGACACAGCTTTCTGAGAATGTTATGACATCCGCTGATAACCTACACTAAAGGCCACTCCTGTACAGCCAGACACGGGCTCCACGATCCAAGAATGGAAGAACCACCCTGACTCCCCATGAAATAGAACCGGGAAAAGGTAAGTTGGGAGGATAAGAGAACAAGACAAGGCTTTCGCTTCACTCATCCTGCCATTTTGCAGCTGCTTTTGTCTGCACCATGCTGTCCCCTGGGACACACAAAATGCGGACAGGCATTTTTTTCTTCCTGCCAATGATCCAGGATAAATAAATAAACAAATAAGTTGAAAGCAATTCTAAAAATTTTTAAATGTTTCTACTGAAGGTACAACACACAAAACACTTAAAAAAAAAAACCCATATGGACTAACTGAAAATACAGACCAACCATAAGAAATGTCATCAGAAGCCAAGCTGATGGTTTTAGCCTGAAGGCTGAGGGAGGAAGGAAAATGTGAGGGGTTATGGAGTTCCCCATCTAAAATACATAGGTTTGTGTTGTAGAGACAAACTTTGCCCTCGTACTGGATTAGGGGAAGAATATGTGTCATGGTTTCTTACATAAGAGGCACGCTTACATAAGGGATTTCTAGAAGGGACACAATGACTCCAATCTCAGGTGTGTGAAACATACAGATACAACATGCTGTGGATGACAGATGGAGCAGCTAGAACTCTGGGTCTGGGTGAAAGCCTCAAACTCCGATCTCTATTTTCATCCAGGCAGCATCTCATCCATTCCTCCAGGCATAGGCCATGGACATGTTTGGGGAAAGTATCTGTGTCTTTTGAAAAAGGAAGCTTTGTGTGTTTTTAAAATGACTGGCATTTACGATATGTCAGGCACCGATCCAGACATTTTATGAAGTGTATTATGAAGCAACATGCTGCATTGACATAACAACGGACTTGATCAGATCTGGATCCTTTGCTGTGTGACTGCGACGCATTTCTGACGTATCTTTGTGTTGTTTTCCACATATGCAAGATGAGGTCAATATTACCTCCATTAAGGGATCATTGTCAAAATAAAGTGAGGAAAAACAATGTATGAAAGGTGTGCAGCTTACTGCCCAGTAAAGAAAGGTTGAGTCTCTTTCCCTGCTTGGCTATATAGTCCTGAAAACCCTATGCAATAATGTCTGCATGATACAGACACTGAGCTTGAGAGTGGTTGTGGGATCCACACTGGGTCACACACCTGGAAGTACTAGAATCATGGTTTCAAAGCAGGACAGTCTCACGTCAGGTCTGATGCTCTTCCCACCATCTAATTCATTGAGATTCCTGCTTCTGTATCATTTCAACAGGTAACGATCATTGCAGCCTGAACAATTCAAGCTTCATTCATCCTCAGGAAGAGACAAGGGGCAGAGGCTCTGACAAGGTGCTCACCTGACCAAAGGTGGAGTCCATCAAAGCCATAGGAGTAGAGGTCATCACCGACACCATTGCCTCCCCATCCTTCTCCCCCGCCAGGGTATGGAGCATAGCCGGAGGAGGAGGCCCAGCCCACCCGCAGGTGTGTGGGCTCAGCTGTTAGGAAGGGATCCACCTGGTCGATAATCAGCTCGAAGTACCACTTCTTGTACTGCGCCGAGCCCTCGGCAACTCCCAGGAAGATGCTGGGCCGAATGCTGAAATGAAACATGGAACAAGTGGCGTCTACAGACTCTTAGGCACCGAGAAAAACAGAGAGCAAGTGGAGTAAGATCCCAGGGCACACTGTGAACTGAAGTCAAGAGCAATTTGTGTTTTTGTATTATTCTTCTTTTAATTAATTAATTTTTCATTAACATCTATTATTTGCCCCAGGGGTACAAGTCTGTGAATCATCAGTCTTACACATTTCACAGCACTCACCATAGCACATACCCTCCCCAATGTGCTTAGAGCCTCTAACACTTGATCAAGTTCTTAGTGGGAGGTGTCAGGACATTAATTCTATTTAAAAATATAAAGAATGTCTCCTTATTCCATTGAAGGCAACCAACATTTGCTGAGTATCGACCTTGGGTAAAACATGCGAAAATGTTGCGGAGCTGTGTAACTACAGACCCTTGTTTCTTTCTTTAAGTGGAAGAACTAATTCACTCAAGTCCCATCTCCTGAGGAATTGGTCCAAGCATCCCTATTCTCACAGCAGCAGCTTTTCAACTAAGCATTACTTATAAGAATGGCCTCTTGAAAGCATTAAAAATCACTATAAGAAGAAAGCAAGACAAGAAAGAAAGAAGGAAAGAAAGAGAGTGAGAGAGAGAGGAGAGAGAGAGAGAGAGAAAGAAAGGGAAAGAAAAAAAGAGGGGGAAAGACAGACAGATGCCAAGCAGAGAAAGACAAATACTGCATGCAACTTCTTATATGTGAAACCAAAAAAAAATTCAAACTCCTAGAAACAGAGAGTAGACAAGTGGATGCCAGGGGTTGAGGAGGAGGGTGGGATTAAGAGAAGTTAGTAAAAGCAAACAGACTTCCAGTTATAAGATGCATAAAGTCCGAGGATCAAATTATAACATGGTAACTGTAGTTGATCAACTAACACTGTATTGTGCAACTGAACTTTGCCAAGAGAGTGGAACTTAAATGTTTTCACACACACAGAAGAGGTAAATACATGAGGTCAAGGATTTATTAATGAACCTATGGGGCAAACACTTTCATGTATATGTATAGTAAATCATCACATTCTATACTTTAAATAACTTACAATTTTGTTCGTTATTTATGCCTCAATAAATGAAGCTGAAAAAAAAAATAAAATTCAACCTAAAAAGGCAAAAAAGGGGAGAGAGGAACAGAAGTCACTTTTGGCCAACTTGTTACGGGCTGGAGGATTTCATATATCCAGTAAAATTGTTAGAAGCTCAGGACAAAGCATTTGGAGCTTCTCTCCAATTGGAATGCTATTCTTAGATGTCCACTCTTCTGTGCTGGGGGCTGTGCCCCATTCTGGGTAGGCAATAGAAAACCAGACAAGTACCAAAACAAAGTCTATGTGGATGGTTCAGGTCTGCTCTGCACTTCAGAGAAGTTCTTTCCTCACCATGTAGATGAGGGAGTGAGCCTAGGCAGAAAATTCCTCAAGAACCTTAGGCCTGCCTGACACAAGGCCAGTGAGTTCACATGACTTCCATGAGCTGCATTACAGACCAGCAGGCTAGGATTCTGTGTGAGCCCAGGATGTTCATCCTGGCCTTGGCAGATAACCCTTGGGTCAATGATGATGGGCCATAGGATGCAAGAAACCACAGGATCAACATGGAACATCCATTCTATTAAAAGATTTTAAGAAAAAAAATGTGGTTTATTAAAATAAAATTGAATACGTTACAAAGAATGTACAAGATCTATGTTAAAGTAGAACATGCAACATGGCAGACCACTTCCGGTCAAATTCCTCAGCCTTCAGGTGGAACATATACTCCACTGAAGTTTGAAACTCTGTGAAAGGGGTTGGAGTACAAGGCCCTAAAACAGTACACATCTGTCCCTATCTCCTCTCCCACGCCGACTTCACCAGGAATATGATGGGTAGGCAGCGCTAGCCCTCTTCCTTTCCTGTCTGGAAGCAAGATGGACACTTTGGGACGACGGTGGGGGCCTTACCTGGTCACATCATTAATTAGCCGTGTCTGCAGGAGCAAGTTCCTCCGGGGCAGCAAGTTGTCACAAATCAGATTCTGGTTGGCTCTGACAGCAACCCCATTGCAGAGACAGAGGGAACACAGCACGTCCAGAACCTGCAACAGGATACATCCCCCCAAACCTCAGAACCACCAGGCGGGCACTGGAGGCAGGACTTGACTGCCAAGAGGCAGGAAGGAAGCAGGCCTCCTGAAGGAGGGGACTGGTGATGATGAGGCAAAGCAGAGGGCAAAGCAGAAGCTGACACCCTGCATGCCCTCCCCAGCCCTGGGATAAAAGTGACACTCCTCAGGTACTCCCCGCTGTCCTAAAGGAAGAACAATTAGTTAACCTGTAGGAATCAAGATCCTGAGTCTCCCTCAGTTTACTTACAAAAGCCTTAGCAATAGCATCCAAAAGGGGATGCAAATACAATTAAATGTCTTTATACCCTGCAGCCCATTCACAGATACTTGAAGTGGGCAGAGAGTAGAATATTTCTCCAGGAAGTTCCCCACTATCTAAATGTTAATGCCTTACTAGAGAGGTCAACAACCTTAATTTGACAATGGTAAGGCTTCTGGTATCCCGAGAGTCTTTAGTATGTGAAAGCTCTTTTGGAAAACTCCCTTTTTCCTTACCTCCCCCAACCCCATAGGATATAATCAGTGCACAAAATCACAACTGAAGTGCAGCAGTGCTTTCTGCCCACAGATCCTGTCTCCTGTGCTGTAATAAACCACCATTCTCTCAAGAATTCTTTCTTGGTCATCGGCTCCCAACTCCACCCCACCGTACCTCACCTCTATTCCAAAACCCCATCAGTGACAAGCCGGAGGACCTATTCCAAGTCAAGGGCACCCCACCTCCCTCACCAGGCATCAGTGAGCCATGTTGGAACCTGCTGCCTCTTAGGAAATGAAGCTGGCTTTCTTCTAACCTCTCTGCCCTCATCTTAGACACCCTGCACCCCCCAAACTAGGTGTGTTCCCTGTAATCACTATTCTGCTCAAACAGGCGGGAGTCTGAGCTCTGAAGACGACTGTCTAGGTTACTATCCTAGCCACGGCAGGAATAGGCTGAGATGAGGCATCGAGAGTGCGAAGTCCAGGCTTGACACTCTCTTGGAGTCGTGCATGAGCAGGGGCAAGCACTAGAAGGGCCTTCACTGGCTTTAAGCCTAAGTTTGTGCTCCCACCCGGCCTCGGCAGCTCTCGGTGCTAGCATTAGCAGGCATGCATACAACTCTTTTATGAAAAGCACCGTTGAAAAGAAAACCACAGACCCAAAATGGCATCGCTTAGATTAGGGTCCCATGTCAGTAAACCAAGACTCACTACGTAACCTAACAGCAGTTTCAAGCACCTAGGAATGTAACCTTTAACCAGTCAACATGGAAAGTTCCTGGTCAGCTCTAGGAAGTTTCCTGATACATGCCATCTGTTCCCCTTAGGAGGGCAACACTGCGTAAAACAAATGGATTCTTTGCTAATAATCCCCCCCCCCCCCCACCGCTGCCCTCTACCTTAAAGAAAAACCTTTCCTTCTCTGTAGTCCTTTGGAGCTCCCCTCTACTGCTAAAAGGGATGCTGCCCAATTCATGAGTCAGTTAATAAAGCCAATTCAATCTTTAAAATTTCCTTGGTTGAACTTTTGTTATTTAATAGCACCAGACTCCCTTTCGGCCAAGGTCATGTAGCAGGCCTGGGAACCTCCGGTAGATCAGCAGAGCGGATTAGAGGGCAGATCCCAGTTCTTGGGTCTCTGGCTGTGATAATGTCAAAATTCATTAAGATACCCATCTATTCCCACAAACTGGTATTCAAAAACCTTCTACCCCTAGAGGTGAAAGACCCCTCCCCGGGAAGATAGATAAGATAACTAACTGCTTGTTTGCTTTTCTGTAACAGCTTGGCTACTAAGGCATGACACTTAATTCCTGTTTGAACAAGATACCCTCTCCTAATAGCAGGGGCATGGTCATGTAGGCAAGGGGGCTGCATGGTCACATAGGTCACGTAGATAGGATGCCTTTCTGCTGAGTGATAAGGTCAAACTTCCCCTCTTTGTTTCCCCTTCCCGCTTTTCTCTTCGCGCGAGGGGGTCTTCCAGGGCCAATCCACTAACACCAAGTATGCCTTTTTCAAAAGTTCAAACTGTCAACCAATCAGTTCCACCCCACCCAAAACTTGTTTGTACCTGTCTATAAAAATCCTGCACCACCCCAGCCAGGGGTGCTCAGCTAGCAGGAGCTGCTGACCACCCGCAGGCGCGCGCTGACCACCCGCAGGCGCCTGCGTAACAATAAAGAACCTCTTGCTGATTGCATCCAGTGGCAGTGTTGGATTCTTGGGTAAGGGGATCCGCGGGTCTTTCAGAGGGAGAACAGAACTTTCAAGAGCCCAAATGGCCCTCGAAGCTATGAGACCAGTCACCAAGCCACTTCTCCTCTTTGTTTTCCAGCCAAGCAAGGAATGGAAAGAGCCCCCCTGCCTCCCACCCACTGTCTCCTTGGGCTGTATCCTCTGGCGTTCCAATTTTGTGTTCCTGTATTGACAGAGCAAACTGTGCTGGGCCAGGCCCGGCTCCTCCCTCTCTCTCCTACCAGGAGGAATGTGCAAACAGCAGTCCATAAATAACCAGCACGAACGCCAGTGGCATCTCAGTCTTTCAAAGTGGCCGCTAAGACTCAGTGCTTAGTGGGGTTGGATGACTCCAGGTTGTTGGCATTAGTATCCATAATTCTCACAAACCAATTTTCTACCTGACTCCCTGAATGTCAATTCCGCTCCAGAGTAATACAAAGCACATTTATGGGACAAGTAGAAAAGAATCCCAACGGTGCTCTAATGGAGAACCCTCACCACTGGTGCCCTGTGAAACATATTGACCGTGGAACTGGAAATCCAGAGGATAATTTCTCATTCTAAGAAAAGAGCCATAGATGGTCAGGAAATTAAATACTTATGATCCAGCCTATCACACATTGTCATCCATCCTGCCTCAGAGTGAAGGTTCCGGGAGCTTTGCTGTCGGAGCCAGAGGGAGAGCCGAGCTTAATCCACACACAATAAGAAAAACCAGGAGGAAAAAGGCTCTGTGAGAAGCACTAGATGAACAGAGTGCCTCACCTCTAAATAAATGATGCCATAAAGCAATGGGGCTGACATGGTTCAGGCTTTGTTTTATTTTAACTTTATTTTTTAAAATTTATTTTTAAAATCTTATTTATTTGACAGAGAGATCACAAGTAGGCAGAGAGGGGGAAGCAGGCTTCCTGCTAAGCAGAGAGCCTGATGCGGGGCTTGATCCCAAGACGCTGAGATCATGACCCGAACCGAAGTCAGAGGCTTTAACCCACTGAGCCACCCAGGCACCCCTGTTTTAACATTATTTTTAAATTTAAATTTTTAAAAGGTTTGATTTACTTGAGAGAGAAAGAGAGAGAGAACACAAGGAGGGGGAGCTGCAGAGGGAGAGGGAGAAGCAGACTCCCTGCTGAGCAGGGAGCCCCAATGTGGAGCTCAATCCCAGGGCCCTGGGATCATGACCTGAGCAGAAGGCAGACACTTAACTGACTGAGCCCCCCAGACACTCCTAGGCTCTATTTTAGAAGGCATTTCTCAGGGTAAATTAGGGGAATGGGGCCAAACTTTTTTTTCTTAAAAAGCTTAAATGGGTTCTTTTTTAAGGTGAAGGGAGTATAGACAACATGAGCCCACCACAGGGGAATGCACAAGCATTGAACCTAGGGGTCATATATACTTCTGATGGAGAGGGACGTGTGGCCAGCTGTGGTAGGTACTGCTCAGCAAGTCACCACATTCCATTTCCTTCTAGTCCTGAGCCCACAGGGGCTACAATTCCCAGCCACCCTTGCAGGGACGTGGCATCATGTGACTGAGTTGTGGGCACTGGAAAGTGAGTGGATATCACCTAAAACGTCTACATAGTCCCTCTTGCACTCACTCTCTCTTTCTAGCTGGATGTAGAGATTAGGAAAGATAACAAAGTCTTACTCCAACTGTGACCCAGCAGTACTAGCATTACCTAGGAGTTTGCCAGAAATGCAGGGATTTAGGAGCATCCCCCGACCCCTGCCAGACTTACCAGCTGAGAACCTTCATTTTAACATGATGGGTAAGCACAGTGCCTTCTGAGAAGCCCTGTTCTAAGGGATGAAAGGACTGGAGCCCTCCCACTGAGTGGCCTAGGGCTGTGATGTGGAAAAAGCAATCTTCCTTATGAGAATTTGGGGTTGTTCATTTTAGGAGTTACGCTTCTATCTATACCCTGGCCCAATGTGAGAATTTCCCTGGCTCATTCTGTGGAGGCCATCAGCTTCTGCTTGTCATCCTGTTCTGTTACTGACACCTCAGTTCATTCAACATCCTCCCCGTTTGTTTTTTAGCTCCACTAGTCTCTACCCCAAACACAGGCTTATGTGGGAATTCTCCTTTAAAAATAAACAAACTATAGCAAACTCAACACCCAAAGAACAAATAATCCAATCAAGAAATGGGCAGAGGACATGAACAGACATTTCTGCAAAGAAGACATCCAGATGGCCAACAGACACATGAAAAAGTGCTCCATATCACTCGGCATCAGGGAAATACAAATCAAAACCACAATGCGATATCACCTCACACCAGTCAGAATGGCTAAAATCAACAAGTCAGGAAATGACAGATGCTGGCGAGGATGCGGAGAAAGGGGAACCCTCCTACTCTGTTGGTGGGAATGCAAGCTGGTGCAGCCACTCTGGAAAACAGCATGGAGGTTCCTCAAAATGTTGAAAATAGAACTGCCCTATGACCCAGCAATTGCACTATTGGGTATTTACCCTAAAGATACAAATGTAGTGATCCAAAGGGGCACATGCACCCGAATGTTTATAGCAGCAATGTCCACAATAGCCAAACTATGGAAAGAACCTAGATGTCCATCAACAGATGAATGGATCAAGAAGATGTGGTATATATACACAATGGAATACTATGCAGCCATCAAAAGAAATGAAATCTTGCCATTTGCAACAACATGGATGAAACTAGAGCGTATCATGCTTAGCGAAATAAGTCAAGGGGAGAAAGACAACTATCATATGATCTCCCTGATATGAGGAAGTGGTGATACAACATGGAGGCTTAAGTGGGTAGAAGAAGAATAAATGAAACAAGATGGGATTGGGAGGGAGACAAACCATAAGTGACTCTTAATCTCACAAAACAAACTGAGGGTTGCCGGGGGGAGGGGGTTTGGGAGAAGGGGGTGGGATTATGGACATTGGGGAGGGTATGTGATTTGGTGAGTGCTGTGAAGTGTGTAAACCTGGGGATTCACAGACCTGTACCCCTGGGGATAAAAATATATGTTTATAAAAAATAAAAAATTAAAGTCTAAAAAAAAATAAAAATAAAAATAAACACCTACTGGGTGTGGTGCATGAACAATGAATTTTGGATCACTGAAAAAAATTAAATTAAGAAAATAAAAAGAAAAAAAAATACCTAATGTATATCCATGGAAACCTCATTTGGCTGTTGCATTCTGTCCTTTAGCTTCTGTCTATAAACAGCTCCATGCTAAAATGTATTTATTCTGTGTAAATGCTATAAAGATGCTAATTGTACTTATTCTGTGATTTTTTAAAAAATCAAGTCCTAGATTGGAAAATGAGGATTTTGAAGCCTCTGAGGAACATATTTTTTTCTTGTTGTGGATGTGAACTGGGTGACTGGAAATATTTCTTTATTGCCTTGGCTGCCTGGGAGCTCAGGGATGATTCAGCAACTTTGTGGGAGTTGATGGTTTGCTTACCTGTGTTCTATCCTTCCCCCAACCTAGGCCAAACCTTCAATTCTGTTCTATACTTTCTCAGGATCCATGATGATCCTATTTTACCATACACATTTTTTTTTTCCACAAGTGGCTCCAAATCCTTACAGAAGAACAAAAAAACAAAAAAGCCCAAAACCAACTTTTATCTGGGGTGCCTGGGTGGCTCAGTTAGGCAGCTGCCTTCAGCTCAGGTTATAATCCCAGGGTCCTGGGATGGAGCCCTGCATGGGGCACCCTGCTCAGCAGAGAGCCTGCTTCTCCCTCTTCCTCTCTGCTTACTTGTGCTCTTCATCTTTCTGTCAAATAAATAAAATCTTTAAAAAAAATTTTATCTGTGCCAATGTTGAGGAGATCTAGAGTAAGGTAGGTTTGGGGGCAAATAAAAAGATCATATTGTATTTTTATTATCAAATGCTTAGTCCATGGGAAAGTCAGAAGATGACTTATAGGGTCTGATAATTGTTCTTTTTATCAAAAAATAAAATCAGTGCTACTAACAGAGAGTAAGATGGGAATGGACTCTGGCTTGACTCATTCATTCTTTTTATTCATGTATTACACCTTTAACAAACATGGATCAAGTGCCTGCCATGTATAACATAAGAGCCTGGCACTGGGAGGAATGCAAAGTTGGTCGCTGCCTTGAAGGATCTTCGAGTCTGTGAGAGACATCTCTGTGTAGGAAGGGCAGAGTGGAGCCACCAAGTAATGGAGTGCTAGCTGCATAAGATTTGAAATGGGGAGACCATGTTGAACTGGAACCAGAAAAAGCTTCATGGAGGCAGTGGCATTTGAGTAAAATATTGAAAGGCAGACAGAACTGTGATGGGTCCTGGAAAACTAAGAAGTGAGGAGATAGGGAGCAAACTGCAAGAGCCAAGTCATGGAGAGGTTGAGGGACAGAGGACCCTGAGAGAAAGGCTTGTTCCCAGTGTACACTTCCCTATCCTTTTCACTCCAAAGATTGGGTTCTTTTCTTCAAACTTCCTGATCTTTGCTTGATCATGATTTAGATGAGTGGCAATGTCTTCCATGGCAGGGAGAAGAGCTAACAAGTGAAAAATCTCAGAGGCGAGGAAGCATACTAATGCCACTACTGTAAACACTCTCCGTTCTCAACTTGCAATTAAAGTTGGAGTGGCACAAAAAGGGGCTCATCAAACCCATGAGATGTCCAACCCCCCCTTTTTTTTAATAAAAAAAGAAAAATGTCACGACCCTGAAGACCATGGATGGACCCATAGGGACATTCAAATTCCAGTCTCAGAAATGCTAGCTTGTATAAAGATGCCTTCTACTTACAAATTCTTCCCTGCATGGTTTTGTATTTAGAGAGCTGTAAAAATAAGAACACAAAATTAAAAATATTCCCGCAGAACATGCGGACCCCAAAGAACAAGCTCAGAGAATGCAGTTTGAGAAACACTGGGAAGAATGTGAAACTGTGAGTGGGAGACCCAAAGTCTGGTTCTAGTCTGTCATGAATTAGCTGGGTGGCCCCCTGGCAGGTGGCTTCACATCTCAGGGCCCACGTGCCAGCCCTGCTTCGGCCACTGTCCAGTGGAAATGAGAATGCTACTTCCTGGGGTCATCCTGAGGACAAAGGAAAACACCTGTGAACTCGGAGGGCAGTACCTGGCATTTGTCAAAGGCAAAATCAACGATCGCGATCGTCATCGTCATCATTACTGTTGCCGTTATTGGAAGAGCTGGGAGGTGCCTGGTGGTTTGAAAATGCTTTATATTCTCAGTCCCTGTCCTCAAGGAAAACTAAGTGAAGAGATCAGACACATGTGAAAACCCAGGACTTGAGAAAAAGGAGTGGTCTGAAGAGCAAAACACTACACGTTGTATTTTCCAAGCAAAGAGAAAACATCGTAGCGGAAGTCTGGCCTTTCCATTGTTTACCAAGCTATGCAAGGAGCCCTGGTGATGATCTGAGACAGATTTCTCTTGGAAAACAAATTTTATCCACTCCCATCATTTTTAAGGGAAGGTCTGAATGCATGGCAAACCAACCTTCATCCAAAAATCCACCAAAAGAAAAAATAGGGATCTATCCCTGAGGAGCCTTTTATGTACCTAGAACATACTGCCTGAAGTTTCCCAACACCACCGGAATTTCTCAAACAGCACCTTGGCTCTAGGAGATGAAAGGCTGCTCTGGTAGTCCGCAGGGATCACATATCAGGCCAGTTATTGATTTGTAACAAAGTCCTTTGGCTCAACTTGGCCTCCCATTTCTCCACTTTGGAATGGGCCGAATAGTCATCCACTTGCCACCAAGTGCCATCCATTACACGCTTTGTGGCTCCTGGCTCACAGATGCCATAACAAAGCTGGTTATTCATTAAGCACGTTATGTGGTATGATCACAAAGAAGACCCAGGAGCAACGAAACGAGAGAGCAGCTTTTCTCCCGTCAGTGGGCTCCCACTGACATCTGTATGTACCTCATGGCTCGGACCGCGTGTTACTTGGGTGCTTATCAATTACTCTTATTATGCTTTGCAGACAGGAAGGAACAGATGCAGGTCTGATGCTGGAGCCTCCTGCCTGCCTTTGATTTACCACATTCAGGAAAGCAATTACAGGAGCCACATTCTTCTTTCTCTTCTTTGCCAAGCAATTCCACCGATACTAAGGACCATGGCTTTCTTGCTTCCTAAGGGAGACACACCTCGGCGAAGCTGCGGAGGCTCACTCTCCCAGACCCCCTTGAGAGTGTCTCAAAAGAGTAGTGCCCCGAGATGAGGAGGCCCAGCGACCAAGCTGAGTTTTCTCCACTGTGTAGGTGCACAGCTGCTGCTCCTTATGTCACTGGCTCTTGAAATACTCTCCCTCAGCCTGAGGACCCCCCAGATCACTCATTCATCAGAGCAGTACACCCCCCATCAGAGCAGTACACTGGCTCTTGAAATACTCTCCCTCAGCCTGAGGACCCCCCAGATCACTCATTCATCAGAGCAATACACCCTGTTGCTCCCAGCTACAGGGCAGATATTGAAAGCCCAAGAAAAAACACATTTTAATAGACCTTCTGTGCAGACTGTTCTAAGACATAGGATTCCATAAAATTAGAGAGGCAGAATTTTAAGGCATCTCAAAAAATCCATAGAGCTTTCCACCTTAGTAAATGAAGTGGCATTCTTTCCATTGCACAGAGGGTATCACTGAGGCCCCAAAGCACACAGCTGTTTTGTATCAAAGGGAAGGGCTGGCAGCTTCAGTCCTCTTGCCTGCTCATGTAGATTCATTTACATCACACAGTTTGACTCAGGATAAATCTGATTTCATTTATGAACAAGCCAGTTGCCAAGACGTCCTATACTAGTCTTATCTGATTTTTGTGTATCTTCTTTATACAGCTTGGTATTAGCTATTCCAGTACTGAGTTCCTGGGCCGAGGGTGGGAGCCAGTCCTGCAGCTGGCCTTGCCCAGACCCTCCTAGCTCAGTGCCTCCCCCTCGTTGGCTGTGTGCTCAGGGCTGAAGACAATGACCCGGGCTTGGAAAGTGGAGACACAGAGAGAACATGCAAGACCCAGTGTAACTGTCTGGCTTGGAGTGTGCTCCTAGGTAAGGAAGGCTCT
This sequence comes from Mustela lutreola, assembly GCF_030435805.1. NCBI lineage: Eukaryota > Metazoa > Chordata > Mammalia > Carnivora > Mustelidae > Mustela > Mustela lutreola. The sequence continues at coordinate 60,511,232 of NC_081296.1, forward strand.
TTCGGAGCCTCAGTTTCCCAAGGTCAACTCTTCTCCCTCCACCCCCACCCCCAAATCAAAGCCAAGAAAGAGATTCGTCCACATGCTCTCAGTAATAAATACTGCTTATGAAGCATTGGGGAGGGAAATGTCAGGTCAAGTCCATCATTGTTTGGGTTCTTTCTGACACCTACCTTGTGATTCCGCCCATGCTTATCCAACAGGGAGATGATGGACTTGATGTGGCCCTCGGCTATCAGATTTAAGGCTTCTGGGCTTTCAATCAAGATGCAGTGCAAAACTTCCAAGATACCTGCATGAATGTCACAAAAAATCAGCTGGACATGAAATGACCATCATCTAGAAACCTAAATTATGAGAAAAGACCATCCTGAGGGGACAGGATATTATCCGTTCCTTGACTGTATTAAATATCTCCAGCCAGAAGAAAGACTGTGGCCGTGTCTGGCAGACTTCAGGAGCCTTGGCAGCCTACCTTGTCTGTGATTTAGAGGGGAGTTTTGTTTAGCACTGACTGTACCTCCCTTCCTCCTGGACAAAGATATGCATCCTTCTATGTCAAAATACAGAGAAGCAGCAGGTGAAATAAGCCAGAGAAAAACAAATACCAGATGACTTCACTCCTACGTGGAATTTAAGAACTAAAACAAAGAGAAAAGAGACTTGACTATGAAGAACTAGTGGTTACCAAAGGGAAGGTGGGTGGGGAAGGGGTGAAGACTGCATCCTGAGGAGCCCGGAGTACAGTGTGTAATTGTTGACTACGTTCCACACCTGAAACTGATATGACACTATGTCAGCCATACTTCAATTAAAAAAAGGAAAAAATGGGACGCCTGGGTGGCTCAGTTGCTTGGACGACTGCCTTCGGCTCAGGTCATGATCCCGGAGTCCTGGGATTGAGTCCCGCATCGGGCTCCCAGCTGCATGGGGAGTCTGCTTCTCCCTCTGACCTTCTCCTCACTCATGCTCTCTCTCACTGTCTCTCTCTCTCAAATAAATAAATAAAATCTTTAAAAAAAAAAAAAGGAAAAAATTATAGAGAAGTGACTGTAAAAATTGAATTCTTAATTTGGTCAAGCCAAGCAACACCTAAGTTTAAATATATCTAAACAAGCAAATGCCCAGTTGAAAACAAATTCTCAAGATCCTTCAAGTAATTTAGAAAGTATCTGGAGTTCTCCTTGAATGAGAATTTTTCTGAGAACCACCCCAGAAATTATTTTCATTTCATAATGCACTGCTATATCAAGCAAACTATAAGCGCACCAAACGAAGACTACTTGTTTTGCCCCTTTTCTCGGAATGCTGTGTGGTTTTTCATATTAAGCGAAAACTGAAGAAAAGCTAGCTGGTACCCCCAGAGCCCAGCACACACAAGGGCAAAGCACCATGATGGAAATATAAGGGAAGTGGTTGGCCTATGTCCTTATTGGTTTTACTGAGAAAATTCCGCTTGGTCTGTATTTCTCGAGGCTTTTATAAATTACTATGAAATATAATCTGGCCCATGGAGGAGGCACTGAAGAAGACGGAGGCTTGGGAAGACACAGGTGTAGGTGGATGGATAGTCCTTAAGAGAGCTTTCCTTTGGTCTGTCTGTTCAAGCTCCAGCCATCTCTAGACAATGAAAAAAGCATCAAACCTCTCAGTATCCCAGAGAGGGGCCCACATTTGTCATGTCCACTCATCTCTGAGGAAGACAACTGCTGAGCCTTACCGCAGCCACTTAACCATGATAAACTCTCCCTGGCTCAGATTCTCTGTGAGTCATCAAGAAGGGTTGTAGATAGGGCGTCAAGGGTGATCGAGGTTGGCAACAGGGGGGAGAGAGGGACAATCATTTTATTCCTCTCCCATGGTCATTGTTCAGTCAGGAGAAGCATGTCCAGAGAGGATTTAGAAACCCAGAGAACAAGAGTGCAGGCAGCAAGGGAAGAGACCAGGAGACTGAGTGGGGGATGGGGAGGGGTGGTGGTGATCAAAAGGTCCATGGGGTGGAGATGAACACACAAAGTAAAAAATGAAACAGAAAAGGAAATCACTGAAGTCTAGCTTACTGTTGTTAAATAAAGCCAGAGCGAAGCCAGGAGGATTTAGGACTTTCTGTTTGTTGGGAGTAATTATTTGCAGATTGTTGTTGATTCAGTGGAAGAAAGAATTATTCAAGGATTCAACTTTTTTACTCTTTCTTTCTTTTTTATGCAAAGGGGGAAAACCCCACCTTCTGCAGTTGCTTCCTGCCACTTCTTACCTGAGGAAGATTCTAGTCTGTCCAGTTTGCTGATTAGCCAATCGAGGTTGTTGGAGAACTGAGCGCAGTTGTTTCTGTTTCCACGAATGAGAGCAGCTGCAAAGAAGGAAATGTTTGCGCATGTAGGTTAAAGGACACGGGGATGAGCATAAGAATTTGGGAAGCTGTCAAATACTTAACTGCTTAGCAACTAAAAGGAACTGAGTGTAACAATCTTCCCCTTCCAAGCTCTTGGATACAATTGTTCCTATATTTGGAAGAGTAAAAATCTACCATTCACTCAAATATTCCAGAGAATTTATGCACTGAACACCTGTCTACTTGCTGGGAACAGAGCAGTATGAACACAACAACAAATCCCCTGCCTTTATGAAGAAGGTGAAAGAGACAATGAACACACAAATTCATAAAATTACTTCAGATAGCAACAAGAAAAATATCTGCTTGGTTACTGATTTAAGAACTCCATTCTTTGCAGTGTTTTCTTAACCCTAGCTAGAGATTTGCAATTTTCCATGCTAAGGGAGGCATCCCAGTGAAAACAGCCAGGAAATTTGGTTAAACTAATAGGCGAATAATAAGGAAACATGAAACTCTAAAATATCTAAGTCATATCAGCATGTGACCATGATTCCCAAAGTGTGGTCCCAGGACTGGAATGTGTCACCTGAGAAATTGTTGGAAATGCAGATTCTCTGGCCTTACCCCAGATTTGAATCTGAATCTGAACCTCTGGGGAGGGGACCCAGCATCAGTGTCTTAACCAACTCTCCACTTGATTCTAACGCCTGCTCATGTTTGAGAACCACTGGTAGATGATATTGCTAAGGGAGGGAGAGAATTTGCTATCAGTAGATTTTCACCAAGCTAGACCCACATAACAGCCCTCCATAGACCTGGCCTCTGCCACAGATCCATGTAAACTGGGCCCACACACTTGTTCTTTATGCTTTTGTTTTTCAAAGATAGGTTTTACAGATGCTTGAAAGATATTTGGATAAGGAAAGGACTTCCTCCGGACCTCTGCTTTGTATCTCCACAGTTAGAGGACGGCCGAATTCAGTTGGATTTCCAGGTCAGCTGCAACAAAGGGGTTAAGCACAGGGTGCTGGGGGGGGTCAGCTGGCCTCACACCACAGTTCTAGAATTTACGACATGTATGGCCTTAGGGAAGTTATGACATTTCTGAGCATCAGTTTCTTCTGATTCACAGCTAAACGGGTAACAGTACCTACACCTCAAAGTGTTGTTCCTCAGATCAAAAAGAGATATTCCACTGCTTGGCACAAAAAGCTCAGTAACTATTAACTACTCCTGTTGTAAAAATTACTGCTGAGTTAGAGCCTTACCATTACAAAGTATTATAGTTGGAAGGGATTTTACTACAGCGGTAGTCCAATCAGCCTGACCCTTGACATCGAGAATGTGTCCAACCAGATGTCTTCAGCTCCCCACTGGCCCACTCACCTTTCTGTGAACTTCCTCTAAGTTCACAGAGGGAGATACACTTCAGAGCAAAAGCCCAAAATGCTGCTTCATCGTCTCATCTGGGCAACTACCAGGGGCCACCTTCTCACACAGGCCCATACTGTCTTCCACCACCTCCCTCCCCCAGTGTGGTGCTTTGGGCCCATGTGGGGGTGCTGGTTACCGCAGGACCCGGAACATCACCCCCTGTCCATGCTGTGAGAAGAAAGGCTGGTGCTGGAACTTCTTCACTCTCCACCTTTATTCCCTGAACAAAAGGAGATAACGAACAGGCCAAAGCACCAGGAATCAGGACTGCCCGACAAGCAGCCAATGAGAGGTCAGAGAGCTGAAAAGAGGAACCATACTTAATGTGCAGGTGTCCAAGTCTAAATGTGGAGGGCGCTGTAAACACGTTCGAGTCTTGTTCCCTCATTTTAAAGAGGAGGGACTGAGGTCCAGAGAGATGAAGTGACTGTCCACGGTGTTATGGGTGGTTTTGGCAAGACTGATCCTCACCTGCTTTCACTCTCTGCTGACTTCTTGCTCTTAAGTGTGGAAAATACAATAAGCTGCTGGCTAACAGAATGTATGGCCGGCTAACAGAATCAAATGGTTAGAAAAGGCTTCCAAGTGGAGCCTGGGTGGCTCAGCTGGTTAAGCGTCTGTCTTTGGCTCAGGTTGTGATCCCTGGGTCCTGGGATCGAGCCCTGCGTGGGACTCCTTGCTCAGCGGGGAGTCTGCTTCTCCCTCTGCCCCTCACCCCGATCGTGCTCTCTCTCAAATAAATAAACAAAATCTTAAAAAAAAAAAAAAAAGAAAAAGCTTCCAAGAATGGGGCTAGATGACCATCAGCCATGTAGAGACACCCCCTCGGAAATCTTCCCAGGGAGAGGCTGTGTGTGCTTACCGAGCAGTTTGTAGAGGAGGTTCAGTATTTCCTTCCAAGCCATGCCACTCTCCTCCCTTGCGATCCCCGCAAAGTGTGCAACACTGTTGTAGATATTTAAGCGGTCAATGCAGTTTAACACAAGGGCCAACATTCCCTGTGACGGACAGGTGGGGAGAAGATGAAAGTTCCCGATAAAGAAAGCAGGATTCTGTTCTTTTCCCTCCCAGCTCATTCACATTTTATAGCTGATGACGCTAATGTGCACACAGACCATCACATGCCAGTTTGGATTTTGTTTTCTTCCTAAAAACAAAATATACATTCTTGTGCCTCAGAGACATGAAATAGCATCCATATGGCCGGGGGTTGGGGAGAGGTGGGAATTAGCAGTTTCTTCATGACAGGTTTGCTCCCGTGTCTTTAACTCCATTTAAGGACATATCGAAAGTGGGAGCATGAATGAGGCTCCCAAAAGCTTGCTTTGGGCCTGGCATGAAATGACTCTGACTCCCCCAGCAACAGCCCTCAATACAGTTCCTATTTTCCTATTAAATCTCAAGAAATTCCATTCAGATGCATAAGACAACCATACTTGCTTCCTCCTGCTCCTCTGTCAAAAGGGTAGGATTTAGAGACAATAAAACCAAAAGTAGATTTTAACTGCTTCTCTTCTTAATGACAATATGATGCTGCCCAGTGAAAACATCTGTGCCTCGTTGTTTTTAAAGAGAGAGAGAGTCTCAGTAGCCTTTCGGGCATCATGTCCCCAGAGCCAGTCTGCTTGGATCAGGAGACTGAGCAGGGACGGGTCTATAGGTCCCAAACTTTGGAAACAGCCAAGGAACAAACCCTGTTTCCAGGAACAGAGGTGATGCAGGGGTGGGTGGGACCATGGCCTGTTAATGCCAAATCATCACATCCAAGTTCAAAGAAGGCCTGTGACTTTTCCAAGATCACACCCCGCCAGGGATGAAGCCTACGATGGAGCCAGAACTTGATCCAGGGCCTCCTGGGTCCCAAGTTAGTTTTTCCTTGCATCCAGGTCTCCTCCCTTGTGATCCAGACACTTGGGTTCTTGGTAAGACCTGACTTTACTTGTTATCTTTCAAGTTCAGGTCCCCACTTATTGCAGACATGGTAGATCCTGGGCATTTGTATTTTTTCAAACAGGTTTCCTAGGTAATTCTGACAGCTTCTAAAATTTGGGAATCACAGCCAATGCCGTGCTTTAATAGCTGAGACTGAGCACAGATTGGGATATACACGCGCCCTGCGGCACTGAAGTTTTGAAGACTTGGAATCTTCCAACTTCAGTGGGAGTGTGCCAAGATCCATGGCTACAATGTGTACTGGGAGCGTAACCGCGGGTGGCGGACAGGGAAGGTCAGCTGCCAATGCATCCTTTCCTTTCCGGTGTCCCTCTCTCTCTTGTTCTTCCATAGCTACCCGCATGCACGGAGACAAAGCTGAACTGCCATCATAAGGATATGCCAGCTCTGGATATCTCTGCATTTATTCTCTCGCAAAGAGAATCTCAACTTTTAACTTTTTCGACTTACCTCCTCCTTGAAGAGATTCTGTCTGTTCTTGAGCGAGCGGAGTTTGTTCTGTTTGTCCTCGTGCTGCATCTCCTCCTCTGGGGGCTGAAAGTAGGCAATCAAGTCCTGCAAGGTCTGCAGGACCTCTTGGATCGGCAGGGTGACAGGGGCCGCTGCGCGGTTGTTCCCGCTAAAAACACAAGATGGATGCGGCTCAGGTCTGGGCCTTGGGTGGGGACCCTGACGAGCGTCCGCCGGGTCCTGGTTCTTACCTGCCCCACGATGGGCACCAGGCCCTGCTTCCCGCAGCAGTCGCCGAGTGATTACCACACATTCACGTCTGCCAACCAAAAGAGCCACAGAAGAAAACATCTGACTCGATTTTAAAGACCTTATGTCAACAAAGGGAAGGGACCCGTGCCTTTTGCCATGCTTTCTCATTTTCTGCATAAGAACACTTAAAAATAACTTACTAACTCACAGTTCTTTCGAACGATCCCAGATTCCTCTTGGAACAGGTTAAAACACTAGGTTGGAAGGGTTTCTATCAACTCCATCTGTGCTTTTGCCTTCTCTCTCCCTTTCTGTCTCTTTTTCTCTTCATGGTATTCATGTCTCTGCATGGGTTTTTTTTCATCAAGGTTTTGTGTGTGTGCAGGTACACATGAGCTCCTCTTCCCCCTTTGTGGAGGTCTCCTCCTGACTTCCTCTGTGTGGCCTCCCCACTTTTTCTCAGCAATTGACCCCTTCTCTCCATGTTCTTCCTCTCTGTCTTCATGTCCCCTCCTCAGTATTCCCTCCCCCACCACCTCTCTTGCTCTCTCTGTTGTGGCTCTCCTATCCTGAATGTCTGTTTCTGTCCAACTTGGTCAGAATTTTTCAAAAAGTCTTGTGATTAAATCCCGTCAATACAGAAAGACCACAAATCTCCACAGATGGGAAAAAGAAGCCATTTCCCATCCCCTTGATGGGTACGTTGGTGAGCCTTCTGGAGAGCAAAGGCTATAAGGAGGAAGGGGAAATTGGACCCATCCCCTGTGAAACTGCCTCACTGCCCCAGGGAACTGGGAACTCACAGAGTGTATAAATCACCTCAGAACTTTTCCTTGGGTCAATTTCTAAGGAGTTCTCCTCAGCATTGACAGGATATTTGGTTACCTATTAGTCTGGACACATGCTAAGAAAAGACTTACCAGGCCTAAAGCAAAGGCTTAACAAGCCCAAAGAACACTCAGATTATGAAGTGACAATTCCAATTTTGTATACAAAAAGGCCAAGTGGATGAGATGAGGACAGAACCCCAGTGGACTACAGACACGGAGGGCCTTCTCACCAGGGTGGGCGCTGGCCCATGGGAAGAGCTACGGAAATACTCACTTGTGACTATCCGAGATACTACAGGAAATAGAGAGTGGGAAAGAGAATGCTGTGAGGACATGAAGTGAAGGTTTGGGAAGACCAAACCCAGTCAGGAATGACTTCCTAATTCTAGATTCAAGGAAAAAATGAATACATATCTCCAGTTGGTTTGGCCCAGATGCAGATTCTCCCAACCCTTGCCCCCCTTTTGTAAAATTTTGAGTTTACTAGAAACAACGACATGAGTTAAGTAAATAGTGTTGCTTTGGAGATATATAGATAGATACCTATATCTATCTATCTATATATAATGAAAAGATAAAAGACATTTTTAGCATTTTTGTAGTTTGAAGAGAACCATACAGGGGCCCAGAAAACCCAATTTATAGTCATTGCCATGAACATATGATATTTGGGGTGTCTTTAAGCCTCCTGTGCTTGGTTTTCCACCTAGAAAATAGGAACGGTACAAACTTTATTATTGCCAGGGTCCTTCTGGGTCTAATTTTGTTCTGTGGGTTCTCATTGCAAGATTGCTTCATCTTGTCCCTTCGAAATCCATCAATATGATAGTATTCCACTGGACTAAAGGAAGATCCCTTCTTCCCTCAAAGCAGAACACATCCCACCCACAGGCCTGGCACTAGGGACAATGGGGAAACAGACACGACCTCTGAATGGCTTCATGGTGATCACTTTCTACTCCAGAACCTTGGGGGAGACCCAGATGCACCCAGGATAGGGACAAGATGGTGTCTCAATTCAGAGCAAACTACAATGGTACCTTAGTCATCCCAGCTTTTTTTTTTTTTCTGCTCTCTGATTCAGCCACTGCCCCACTATGTTCCCAGATCTTTGCAAGGACTTCTTTTGTTTAATTCAAGTAAGATCTCAGGGGATTCTGAATATTTACCATACTATTACCATAACATAATTATTTATGTAATATTTCCATCCTAAGGTTAAACTCAGGACAGGTGGATAGTTATCTACTCGTCAGCAGGATTTCTGAGACTCCCTCACCTTTCACATCGTTCATGTGTCTTACTGGACAGCTCCCAGCAACTGCTGGGATGATGAGCAGGATGATGAGACAGCACAAGCAAACTTTAACCTTTCTTCCTCATTGTTCTTTCTTCTTCCTTCCCTATTCATTTAACTTTAATTTGCTTTCTCAGAAGGCCACCCCCCTCCTTCTGGTTTCCATTGTACACAGAATGTTCTGTCATTTTCTCAAAAAAAGATAGGAGGGGAGAATCTCCTTATCATTTTTTTTTTTTTTAGTCTTTCACTTCCCAGCTCTTGCAAAATCCAAGTACTATGGCTTTTGCAGCCCCCATCCCTGCTGCACAGGTTTATTTTTCAGCAGTCCTCCTTTCTTCTAAAACATCCTGTGGCTCAGACAACTAAGAATTTCCCCAACCGACAGGGGAACATCCAGATCATCTAACTGAGGAACTCAGGAAATCCTCTCCCTCACAAAAATGATGATAAAATGGGGCAAAATCATCCTAAACAATTTTTTTAAGGACTCTGGAAATTGACCAAAGGCATACAACAAATTGAATTTTGTTTTGTTTCTTTGTTTGTTTATTTTAAATAATGAGGCTTGGTGAGGCCACCTGGGTGGCTCAGTTGGTTAAGCGCCTGCCGTCAGCTCCAGTCATGACCCCTGGGTCCTGGTATAGAGCCTCACATTAGGCTTCCGGTTCAGTCGGGAACCTGCTTCTCCTTCTCTCTCTGCCTGCTGCTCCCCCCTGCTTATGCCCTCTCTTTCTCAAATAAATGAATAAAATATTTTTAAAAAATTAAAAAAAAGAATGAGCCTTGCTAAGAGATATAGGAACCTATGGTATTTCAGCCTGAGGCTGTCCTAAAGCCCTCCTCTAGCTTTAGATCAAAAAAGTTCTAACAAGGTGGGGCAGACCCTGAGCAAGGTCACACATGTACTCAGGAAGAACTGGAGAGGGATGTAGCCATCTACTTATCTCTGGCTGAATCTGAGGTTGTGGGCAAGCAGAAAGCGAAATCCAGGACAGACCTAAAACTGTGTGAACTCTGAATGTGTTATCTAACCCGCAAGCAGGCCCATCACCAAATACCTGTAAGAAATATAAGGCGACCAGGCTGAGCTTGTAAGAAATACTGAGGGAAGTTCTTCAGGTTGAAAGAAAATGACACCAGATAGTAACTAGAATCTATATGTAGGAATAAAGAGCACTAGTAAAAGTAATTATGTAGGCAAATAAAAATATGGTATAAATATGTTCATTTCTCTTTTGTTTTTATATTTTTAAAAAACAAACAGATGGGGCACCTGGGTGGCTCAGTGGTTAAGTGCCGTCTCTCAGCTAATGTCATGATCCCAGTATCCTGGGATTGAGCCCCGCATCAGGCTCCCTGCCTCTCCCTCTCCCACTCTCCCTGCTTGTATTGCCTCTCTTGCTGTGTCTTTCTCTGTCAAATAAATAAAATCTTTAAAAATATAATAAAAAATTGAAAATGAATGGATAAGAAAATAATTGTAAAAAAAATAATTGTTAAAAAAATTGTACTGCTGGGCTTATACCAAAGGAGGATGTAATAGATGTAGCAGTATTATTTCAAGGAGGAAAGCGAGAATGAAATGCTGGAGCAAAGTTGTTTGGTTTTATGTGTTAAGTTAGTTTTAATTCAAGGTAGAGTGTCACAAATTAAACACCTACCAAGTTGCCTAGAACAACCACTAAGAATATAACTCAAGACAGTAGTAAAAATAAATAAATAAATAAAAATAAACCACAAAAAACCCCAAATCCCTCAGCAAAGGAATTAAAATAGTAGACTAGAAAATATCTAAAACAAAAGAAGGCAATAAAGGAGGAAGACAGAAACAAAAAGAACATGAGATATATAAAAATCAGATAGCAACATGGCAGACATAAATTCAACAGTTTAAATAATTACATTATCTATAAATGGATTACACACACCAATAAAAGGAGAAGACTGTCAGAGTACATTTAGAAAACAAGATTCAATGTGTCCTCTGTACAAGACACACTTTATAGATTCAAAGACACAGGTTGCAAGTAAAAGGCGTGAAGAACTTATTCCTTGCCAACAGTAACCACGATCTGTATGTGAGACCTCTGGAGTGGCTCTACAAATTAGACTTTAAGATAAAAAATGTTCATAGAGAAAAAAAGGGAAATGTTTTCTAATTATAAAAAAGTCAATTTATCAGGGAGATATATCCGTTATGAACATATAACCACCCAACAACAGACACCAAACTACATGAAAGCTGAAGTTGGGAAAACCAAGGGAGAAACAGACAATTCAGCCTAATAGTGAGAGATTAAACATCCTATTCTCAGTTAACATAACATCTTCTAATGTAACTAGTTTATAAAAGGCAAAACCACATGATCATCCAAATAGACAAAGAAAAAGAATTTGCCAAAATCTTACACATTCAAGATAAAAGAAACCTCTTAACAAACACAGGAACTCAAGAGAACTTCCTCAACCCTATAAAAGTCACCTACAAAAGCCCTACAATTAGCATCATATTCAATAAACAAAGACTGAGTGTTTTCCTGTTAAGATAGGAACAAGAAAAGGATATCTGTTTTTTTCCACTTTTATTTCACATTGTAATGGATGTTCTATCCACTGCAATCAAGGTGGGGGGGCGGTGAGGAGCAGGAAAGAAAGGGCATCCATTTTGTAAAGGAAAAAAAAACAGAACTTTATTAACAAATGACATGATCCTGTTTGTAGATAAAGAATGCACACCAAAAAAAAAAAAATCCACTAGAATAAACTTTTCAAATAAGTCACAGGACGCATGATTGATATTTAAAAAACTCAATTTCTGTTCCTTCCGTATTATGTATGCAGTGAACAATTTGAAAAGAAATTAAGAGAACAATTCCAACTGTAGTAGCATCAAAAATACTTAGGGATAACTTTTATAGAAGACACCTAAGGTCTTTTATCCATTTTGAGTTTATCTTTGTGTACGGTGTAAGAGAATGGTCCGAGTTTCAACGTGAGACAGGAATCCATCAGAATCCTAGAGGAGAACATAGGCAGTAATCTCTTCGATCTCAGCCACAGCAACTTCTTTCAAGATATGTCTCCAAAGGCAAAGGAAACAAAAGTGAAAATATACTTTTGGGACTTCATCAAAATCAAAGCTTCTGCACAGCAAAGGAAATAATCAAGAAAACAAAGAGGCAACCCACAGAATGGGAGAAGATATTTGCAAATGACAGTACAAACAAAAGGTTGATATCCAGGATCTATAATAAACTCCTCAAACTCAACACACACAAAACAGAAAATCATATCAAAAAATGGGCAGAAGATATGAACAGACACTTCTCCAATGAAGACATACAAATGGCTATCAGACACATGAATAAATGCTCATCATCACTAGCCATCAGGGAGATTCAAATTAAAACCACATTGAGATATCACCTTACACCAGTTAGAATGGCCAAAATTAACAAGACAGGAAACAACATATGTTGGAGGGGATGTGGAGAAAGAGGAACCCTCTTCCACTGTTGGTGGGAATGCAAGTTGGTTCAGCCTCTTTGGAGAACAGTGTGGAGATTCCTCAAGAAATTAAAAATAGAACTTCCCTATAACCCTGCCATTGCACTCCTGGGTATTTACCCCAAAGATACAGATGTCATGAAAAGAAGGGCCATCTGTACCCCAATGTTTATAGCAGCAATGTCCATGGTCGCCAAACTGTGGAAAGAACCAAGATGCCCTTCAATGGACGAATGGATAAGGAAGATGTGGTCCATATACACTATGGAGTATTATGCCTCCATCAGAAAGGATGAATACCCAAATTTTGTAGCAACATGGACGGGACTGGAAGAGATTATGCTGAGTGAAATAAGTCAAGCAGAGAGAGTAAATTATCATATACTTTCACTTATTTGTGGAGCATAACAAATAGCATGGAGGACATGGGGAGTTAGAGAGGAGAAGGGAGCTGGGGGAAATTGGAAGGGGAGGTGAACCATGAGAGACTATGGACTCTGAAAAACAATCTGAGGGGTTTGAAGTGGTGGGGGGGTGGGAAGTTGGGGTACCAGGTGGTGGGGATTATAGAGGGCACAGATTGCATGGAGCACTGGGTGTGGTGAAAAAATAATGAATACTGTTATGCTGAAAAAAAAAAGACTTAAGACAAACATTGAAAACTATAATATCTTGCAGAAAGGATTTCAAGAAGAAAAGATAAAGGGAGAGACATTCTACATGAATTAGAAGATTCAGTACAGTTAAGATAAAAGTTCTTCCATCAAATTGATCTAAAGTTTCAATGCATTTCCTATCAATATCCTGGCAAGCAAAAGTTGACAAATTCACCCTAAAATTTATATGGGAATTCAAAGGACCCAGAAAAGCCAAAATAATTTTGAAAAAAAAGTACAAAACTAGAGGATTCTATCGGATTTTAATACTTACTATAAAGCTATGTTCATCAGGACAGTGTTGTTTTGAGAGACATGTAAGCCAGTAGAATAGAACTGAGGGTCTAGAAACATACCATTAAATTTATGGTCACTTAGCTTTTGACAAAGGTGCCAAGGGAACGTGACGGAGGAAAGAGCCTTTCAAAGAATTAGGCAAGGACAATGAGGTATCAAAATGATCCACTTTAAAAGGAAAAAAAAAAAAAAGGAATTTCAATTCTTACATCAGGCCATATCCAAAAACAGATTCAATATGGATCACAGAGCTAACGTAAGAGCTTAAATTACAAAACTTTCAGAAGAAACACAGGAGAAAATCCTGGTGACTCTGGGTTGGGCAAGAGCTCTTAGGACACTCAAAAGCACAATCCAGAAACAAAAGTTATGTTAAATTGGACTTCACCAATATTAAAATGTTTGTTCTTCAAAGATATCATTAAGAAAAGGAGGGGAAAAAGCCACAGACTAAGAGAAAATATCTTCAAATCACGAAGCAACAGAAAACTTGCAACCAGACGATACAAAGAATTGTCAAATGTCAGCGTGAAGACAAACCACCCAACCAAAAACAGGCAAAGCCTTGATTACATTTTCCTAAAGAAGATATATGAATAGCTAATAAGTACATGAAAAGACATTAAAAATCATTAGTCATTTTGGAAATGCAAATTAAAATCATAACAGCATACTGCTTCATAAGCCACTAGAATATCTACAATCAAAAACAGACAATACGGGTGTGGAGAAATTGGAACTTTGTATATCTGAGTGGAACATAAAATGGCATATCTTCTTTGGAAAGAGGGCTTCCAGTTTCCTAAAACTTAGGCATACCCAAATATCCAGTGGACTTTGTTAAGTGAAATAAGCAAGGCACAAAAAGACAAATTTTGTATGATTCTGGTTAAATTAGTGAAATTCATAGAAAGGTTGAATACTGTTTACCAGGGCCTGGTGGAGAGTGGGGAAGAAGGCAGAGTTATTGTTTAATGGGTATAGATTTCTGTTTCCAATGTTGTAGAAGTTCTGGGGAAGGACAGTGGTGATGATTGTACAAAAATCTGAATTTGGTTAATATCACAAATGATACACTTAAAACTGGTTGAAATGGTAAATGCTATGCTCTGTATATTTTATCATAAAAATATAAACATGTTGGGGCACCTGGGTGGCTCAGTTGATTAAATGTCTGCATTTGGCTCAGGTCAGGATCCTGGAGTCCTAGGACTGAGCCCCACATTGGGCTCCCCACTCAGCAGAGAGTCTGCTTCTCCCTTTGCCTCTACCCCTCCCCCAATTTATGCTTTTTCTCTCGCTTACTCTCTCTCAAATAAAATCCTTTTTTAAAAAAATACGTATAAGTGTTAAACAAATTACATATGACATTGCAATTCTACTTCCTGCTATTTACCCAAGAGAAATGAAAATACATACCCAAAGACTTTTATACAAATATCCACGGAACCAATACTGATAATAAACAAAAAGAGAAAAAACCCACTGATTCTCAACTGACAAACAGAATGTGAGGTATATCTATACTTGTCCGTCTCTCTCTCTATCTCTCTATATACACTCTATATATACTCTACACACACACACACAATCATATATGTGTGTGTGTGTGTGTGTGTGTATACACACAGTATATATACTTGTAGTACAATAGGGATGAATCTCAAGAAATCTAATACTAAGGGAAAAGGCCAGGATCAAAAGACAATATAATGTATGAATCAACTTATAAAGGTATTAAATCAAGAGAGACCAAAACCATATGATTGGTTGTCTAATGCTGGGGGCAAGAAATAATATATACTACAATAGGCATAAGGGATCTTTTTGGGGTGATAGAAATGCTTGAAAAGCAAATTATGGAGATAGTTGCTTTGTTCAGTAAAGTTATCAAAATTCACTGAGTTGCACACTTAAAAGGATGGATTTTATGATATGTAAATTATAACCCAATAAAGCTGTTTAAAAATAATTTTCCCACTGTCAGGTATGTAACTCCCACTGACTTTTTAAAGTAATAGCTTTATTAAAATATAATTCACATATTACACAATCATCTATTTAAAGGGTGCAATTCAGTGGTTTAATGGTTTTTAGTATATTTATAGTTTGGCAACCATTGCTTCAATCAATTTTAGAACTTTTTCATCAGTTTCCGTCCAAATCCCATACCCATTAGCAGTCACTGCCCCTGTCCCTTCTGGACAACCACTGATCTACTTTCTGTCTCTATGGAAATGCCTATTCTGGATATCTCATGTAAGTAGAATCCTATCATGAACAGCCTCTATCAATACTTCATTCCTTTTTATGGATAAGTAATACTCCATTGTGCGAAAACGGCACATTTTGTTTATCCATCCATCATTGGTCTTTTGGGTTGTTATCACTTTGTGGCTAATATGAATAATGCTGTTTGGAACATCTGCGTACCAGTTTTTGAGTAGACATATTTCATATCTCTTAGGTATATAACCTAGGAGTGAAATAATTCAGTCATATGTTTAACTTTTTGAGGAATTTCCAGATGGTATTCCAATATGGCTGCCAACATTTTACATTCCCACCAACAATATATGAAGGTTCCAACTTCTCCACATCCTGTCTCACGCTTCTTATTAAGTCTCTTTAATTATAGCCATCCCTGTGGGAGTAAAATTCTCTCACTCTGGTTTTGATTTGCATTTTTCCTCATGGCTAATGGCATTGACCGTCTTTTCATATGCTTATTGGCCATTTGCGTATTTTCTTTGGAGAAATGTCTATTCAGATCTTTGCCCATTTTGTAAATTGGTCCATTTGTCTTTTTAAGGTTGAGCTGTAAGAGTTCTTTATTCCAGATACAAGTCTCTTGTCAATACATGATTTGAAATATTCTTTCCCATCACCTAGGTTGTTTTTTCACTTTCTTGATGGTTCCCCTTGTAGCAAAAACCTTTTTCATTTGATCAAGTCCAGTTTATATATATTCTTTTATTGCTTCTGTTTCTGGTGTCATATTGAATAAGCCACTGCCTAATTCAAGGTCATAAAAGTTCAAGCCTATGTTTTCTTCCCTAGTTTTTATAATTTTAGGTCTTATAATTAGGTCTTTGATCCATTTTGAATTCATTTTTATATAGTTATGAGGCAGGGGCCTCTGACTTGTAAGACAGGCACAAGGGCAGTGTTTCAGAGAACTGAGAACCAAATAAAAAAATAAAGCCATTCGACCTCTAGGATGATAGTTCTGGAGATAGTCAAGGCTACATGAAAAGCTCATTTTTGCACACAGCCATCTTTTAATTCCTGTACCAAGCTATTCATTCTAATATCCTTTCTCTGAAGAAGGGGAGCAGGTCTGGACATTTTGGGGAATAGAAAGGAGGAAGCACTTTGTTTGGGGATCACAGGAAATCAGTGATAGTGGAATGGCTGATGTGTAAGCCCCAGTTCCATTCTGTGGTAGGAATACCTCATTGTCTACTTTCCCTTCTCTATTTTGGTAATGGGATGCCTGAGTGGTACTGGGAACACAATCTACCAACCAGACAATATATTTCTCAATCTCCCTGCAGTTAGGTGTGGTCATCTGACTGATTTTAATTAGTTGAGTACAAGAAAAGCGATCTACTTCTAGGTCATGTTTTTTTTTTTTTTTAAGATTTTATTTATTTGACAGAGAGAAATCACAAGTAGACGGAGAGGCAGGCAGAAAGAGAGAGAGGGAAGCAGGCTCCCTGCTGAGCAGAGAGCCTGATGCGGTACTCGATCCCAGGACCCTGAGATCATGACCCGAGCCGAAGGCAGCGGCTTAACCCACTGAGCCACCCAGGCGCCCCTAGGTCATATTTTTAAACAAAAGAAATCACTTCTCCTCCACCACTCCCAATTTCCTCACCCCACCCCACTACCCCCCTCCTTTTTTTTCTCACAGTACAGATTTGAGAAATGATGCTAGCATGTTATTTTTGATCATGTACATGAGGAAAATATACCAGGATAGTTGGTCTCAGTGGTGTTGAATATTAGAATCTCCTGGGGAGCTTGAATCCAAAGCTGGTGTTTGAATCCCATCACAGAAATTCTAGAGATCTGTTTTTTTACTATTTGTATTTTTTTAAAGATTCATTTACTTATTTCAGAGAAAGAGAGAGCAAGCAAGCTGGGGGGAGGGGCAGAGGGAAAGAATCTCAAGCAGACTCCAGGCTGAGCTCAAATCTCACGACTCTGAGGTCATGACCTGAACTGAAATCAAGAGTTGGATACTTAACCAACTGAGTCACCCAGCTGGCCCACCCACAGAAATTCTAATGCAATCGGTATGAGATGCCACCTAGGCATCAGGGTATTAAAAACTCTCCATGGGGCGCCTGGGTGGCTCAGCACATTAAAGCCTCTGCCTTCGGCTCAGGTCATGATCCCAGGGTCCAGGGATGGAGTCCTGCATCGGGCTTTCTGCTCAGCAGGGAGCCTGCTTCCCTTCCTCTCTCTCTCTGCCTACCTGTGATCTCTGTCAAATAAATAAAATCTTAAAAACAACAACAACAACAACAAAAACAAAACTCAACTCTCCAGATGAATCTCACATGTGGCCAAAGGTAAGACCCCTCCTCCGGGGCAATGGTTTGTCAAATTCAGCATGATTCAGCATCAGCTGGAGGACCTATCAAAACACGATTTCCTGGAATATCATCTTCCAGGTGTCTAATTTGGCGACACCTGAGAATGTGTATTTTTTAACACATTCTCAGGTGATGCTACTGTGCTGGTCCAGGTACACTTTAAGAAACCAGCAAGATAAAAGGACCCTGAGCCTCAGTAGCCCAACCTGGGCTACCTTATATTCTTAGTTAGATGAGAATAAATGTATCTTTAACTGTAACGGCAGCTTAGCCTATATCCTAACACACACATATTACTTGGATCGCAGTATTCCAAATGGAAAAGTCAAGGTAAACAAAATTGTTCTCATTTCATGCAAATTCACGCACGCAGTTTAAGGCCCCTCGGCATTAGAGCTCTTTTCCTACAAAAGAAGGATGACTTGGAACACTGCACTGTTTACAACAGAATCCATTTCTCCCGGTAATTGGTGAACACAGTCCACAGCGTTCTGCTCTGACAGCACTGTTTAGGCATTGAGGGGATTATGACCCACGCAGGCACCTCAGTTACTATTCCCATTTAAGTCCCAGCCACAGGTAGGTAACCCAAGGCTTTCAATGCAAATCCACTTGAATCAAAACCATAGCAACGATTCTAAATGATGGAGAAAGCTTTTCTAAACAGGGCAAAACAGCACAAAGGGTGTGGATCCATTTCTTCCCTCTTCACCTATGAATCCAAAAGGGACCTGCAGTGCTCCAGGCACTCATCACTTAATTTTCGGGAGGAGACCCTGGGTATTCCTGATGGCACCAGTGGGGGCATAAGCATGTGTGGGGCCACGGGTAAAGCTAGGAGGTCATCTTCTGAGAAAGACTATTAAGTCCCAAGCTCTCTGTGATAAAACTCTTTGCTGATGTTTAATAATTTCCTGAAAACTTGTAGTATCAAAAGGGGACGGGGAGGTGGGATTGGATGGCCCCAGAGTAGAAACTAACAGAAGAAAGGAAGGAGCTTCTGTACCTCACAAACTGGCTGAATAAGGCGGTTGTGTTCCGGATGATGCGAGCAGCCTGCGACTCCTCGCGCTGGCATCTCTGCAGTGTTAACCCGTCGTCCATGTGGCCTTCCTGGTGGAGTATGACCTACCCACAGAGCCAAGGATACCGCATCCGGTTACACGCTACTTCATAGCTGGACAGTCACCATTTCTTGCCAGATTCCCCCCATCCCTTGTATTCCTTCTCCCCAACCAAGTTCCCCCATGCCCCCTTGAAAACAGGCCATTAACGGAGTTATTCTGCCTGCACTCCCCATTACTGACCTATGAATCATTCCTGAGACACAGTGTTTTGATGAAAGTGAAATTTTATGTGCCACTGTGGTATGAGTTACAGTAAATTCCTTAGGCTTAGATGGCCCATTTGAAAAGGTGCAAACATATTTTGTAATAGATTTTTCTCTCAAAATGAACAAAACTTTACCCTTGGAAATGGAAGAAAGTCACTTTGTTCAGAGCCTTTCCTCCAGAGATAAATTGAGCAAGAAAAGCAAGTTAAAGAAAAATGCTCTACTGGGACTGGGCTTGGGTTCCTCTCCTGAAGGACAGTTCCTGCTGAACGTACAACTGGGGAAGGAACTCTTCTCATGGAGGCTGAGAAGGGCGTTTGAAGGCACAGGCTCTGGTAGTAGCTGATGTGGATTCTAGTCCTACTTTCTTACTTTCTAGCTGTGTGATGTCAAGCAAGTTACTTAACTTCTCTTTGCTTCAAATTCACCACTAAATGGACTTCTAGAGTCATTTTGAGGATTAAATGATCTACACATCAATCACAACCATGTTTCCCAGAATCTAGGAAGTACTCAGTGAATATTTCTTATAAGGGGCTGTATATTACTGATCTCAAATCATTTATCTAAAAGCTAAATATATGTATTTATTACCAGTGACATCAGGTATAATTTTTGAGCACGGTTACCAGCTTTGAATATGGAGGTCAGTGGGTTTCTTCCCTTGAAAGGGTCAAGTGTATGCATATACCATCTAGGGTGGTTTGAGGCTGGTTCAAGTCAGACTTAAACCCTTGTTCAAGTTCTTGACAAGGTTCCTCTTGAAGTAAGTTAAGGGAAGAGAGACCATTTGTAGGTGCCAGGGTCTGGGGTGGGGTCAATTACATAAAACCAGGCTTCAGCAAATATCTTTAGGAAAAGGGGTTCCAGTCTCTCTTGTTCTTAGCTCAAAGAAACTTCTTTTCCTTTCCATGTAAAGATCTCTGGTTATTTATTCTTCTGAAATTGTGTCCTAACATAATGAGTTCACACATGAAGTAGAACACTGGCTTGCCAAAGTTTATATTCAGTTTTGACAATGACCTTGCACCCCATCTGCATACTGTAGCATAAGGGTTAGCCAAGGATACCCCTAGTACTAGATTCACCAACTGTTTCAGAACAGTTGTGGGCAGTGAGAACTGCCCAGCAACTGTTTAACAAGGGTGCACTGAGATTTGGCAATGCATTGCTATTAGGTTCATTCTGGCCCCAGTCCCAGTATTTGGGCCCCTAAAGACCAAAATCCTGACATTTTTGCTTGTTCAGATAACACATTCAAACCAGCCAGCCAAACAGAAAAGTAATGAGAAGTAGGGGGAATGCAGCTGTTAGGACCCTGTTATTATGGGCCTTACTGATCACCGCAGCCCACTTTTTCTCTAGGAGGATTCCCATAATTCAAGAGAAGACAGCAGAAGCCTGGGACAGGAATGGCAAAGAGAGCACTTCCTTTAAAGGGGGTTACCATTAGGTTTTTCACGGTGTCTATTTTCCATTGGTTTTTCTAGGTCCCTGTTTTGTTTTATAAAATGCTTAAAACAGATTTGAACATCCTTTGTATTTTTAGAAAGAAACTTAACCTGCTTCTCACAAAATAGAGCAGGGCAGCCCTGTCAGGGGCTGAACATCATGACATCATTTAGAGAGTTTCTGAAAGGACCTTCCAGATTCACATGCACATGGCTGCAGTTAAAGGAATATGTAGACTATAGTCCTGGACGAGAAAGGCAGGGACAGGCAGAAGTCAGCAACACAAGGTGGGACTTCTCCTCGTCAACAGGGTCATTTGAGTGCGTCTCCTCCCAAGAGGAGAACCGAGATCCACAAATTCCACCCCTTTAAATGCCATCATTATCTTAGGAGGTATGGAATATTGTGGAGACTCTAGATGGTACCATTGTACTCTACAGAGGATTTAATTTTCTTCTGATGGATGCCAAAAATCCACCCATCTTACCAGCCTATCTTCAAGTTGTCCTTATTTCCAGAGGTAGTTCATACTCCTAGGTTAGAGCCCTTTTGAGATTTAACTGAAAGCCTACTATATTTTCAAGGGCTGTTCGAACTTGAGGGACCCTAAACCCCAATCTTATTATCCCTAGGATTGTCATGCTATTGACATCTCCACTTTGCTCTTCTCCATTAGAGAAGCACTGTGTGCTTTCTGTTTGCTATCCTGGCTTCAAAGCCCACCCCCAGTCAGCTTAAGGGGAAATTGTATATAGAATTTCAGGTTCATGTTTCTACAGTTCCCTCCATTCTAGAACCGTGGCCCCGTAAGTCCCAGAAACCCTGGCCAACCTTATCTCTCACCTGTCTCTCTAGCCCAGTGAAGCTAACACAAGACCCCATTCCTTGGTGCTGTAACTCTGCCAATATGCTGAGCGGCAGGTAGAGACCAAGATGCGGCTCACTTAGTCGGTGCACTGGCCTTCTGTCTGGGGTCTTTAGTACTTCTATCCTAGAGGCATACCCTGGTTGTTGAAGCCATCAAGTGGTTTTGGTTTTTCTTTCTCTCTTTTTGTTTTTGTATTTTATCCAGTTTTGATAACTCTTTATAGAGGAAAGGAAAGGGCTATAGTTTAGTCAGCGTATTTGTTATTTATTTTATTTTCCCTCTCCTTCTCGTGATTTCAGTTTCCCATTTCTGGATACTTTCCTGGGTATGTTTTACTTACACAAAAGCAAGCTATCACCTTATGGTTTGCTCCCATGCTCCTTTCTTACAACAATCTGCATTCTGAACTTTCCATCACCTCCATATTAGGCTGCTAAACCCAAGCTACAAGGTACAATGGCTCCTAGAACCCTCTCCTAGGGTTCCTTGACTACCCAAAACGGTGTTTTGTAAGGGTTTTTCCAAGGGAAATCATGCCCCTGGCATCTATTTTCTGGTTCTTATCAAAAGAAACACTACTACTTTTCTGGCAAAAGGATGTGGTGTGTCTCCAAGCTAGTTTTCCACTGCAACTGGCTGGGATGGGCCACTCAAATCATGTCCATTCCGTGGATGTAGCATCAACACACAATATCTCATCTTTCTGCACTTTGGTTCCTGTGGGCTTGTTATCATGCAATCTGCATTTTCTCTGTAGCAATTCTATTTAGAATCTATATTATGAAAACCACACAGTAACTCAATTATCCACTTAAAGGAAGAGAGCAATGGTGTGAATAATCCCCAAACAGCATACCACTAAGAGTTATTATTTCAGGTTTTCGAGTGCACTGAACAAATTCTATCCCCTCCTCAGATTTGCCATGTATTTAACTTTTTCTTTTCTTTTCTTTTGCACTGAAAATGGGGTCAAAATAACCAAATGAAAGAGTAAAACCTGTCACAAGAAAACTCTTCAGAATAGCAAAAATAGTAAGAAGTGAACATACATCATATTTGTCTTATTCTCATAATCACTTTTCTTGCTTAGCTGCTCCTACTTCGGGGTAAAACAATTCCAGACAGCCTCTCTGACCCCACCTTTCTTTTCAGAGGTCCAAGGCGGGAGGTCTTGGCATCTTGTGCTTTGTAGGTCACCCACAGACCGCTGGCTATATGCTGCACAAAGCAGACAGAATCTCCATACTTGATTTCTGGAACGCCCATGCCTTCTATATCTCGCTTGTGACTGGAATCCAATTTCTCCTTGATTTCCTATTTCACAGAAAATGAAACAAACATGGGCACATCTGATTAAATAGAAATGCAATATAGAGAACAAATCACCTGTGCAGAATTTGTAAGCCCCGGAACCCATTACCCAAATCTTCATGATGTGCCTGTCCAAGCCAGGATTTCAGAAAGACTTGCTTCCCTTATCTGCCATTAACTGTAAAAATCAATGGATTCCAAGTTTCAGCCACTTTAGTAATTACTTACATCTATGGGAGAAGGAGGCAGTTGGTAGGGTCTCTTTTTGGTTCTGATTGTATATAGTTCTCTGTCACCTTTTCTAGTTTTCTCATCCTGACTCAGCCCCCTTAATAATCATCAACACTTTAGTGGCCAATTAACTTATTTTCAGCAAGTTGTATCTTCTGTAATTTTAACGGTTATCTGATAGAAACTGCCTGACTGGAGGCGTTAAGTGTATCTGTTAACAATACATAAATGTCTTTCATAGGAATCAGCAGAGAGAGCAGACCTGTGGATCAGGTAGGGGCCATAGTGTGGGAAGCGAAACGCAATCATTGGAGTCTCTGTCTCTCACGGCCTCCTCGCCTGTGTGTTGCACTCAATGGCTCTCATTCTTCAGTTGCTACTGTTTCACTACAGCTTTTCTCCAGGATGGAAAAAGGAGTGGCTGTGCATCTGGGGTGTCTGGGGACACTCTGATGTACCTGGGATGGAGTGAGCTGGAAGGCTGACCTGGGGTGCACGGTAACTCTGTCCTTTTCTCATCAATCAGGGCCTCTGAAAGGTTTGACTCTACTTCCATTCCTTCTCTACATCTCGCATTAAATTTCTCACTTGTAAAAGCCATTAGCTGGACATCATTTTCAATTTCTTTCAGCATAAAAAAATGCAGGATGCTGTTCCCTCTGCTTGTGACCACGTGACTCTCCCTCCCGATGATGCAACAGCAGCAGCACACCTCCTGAACTCTTACTGTGTGCGAGGCAGTGTTCTTTTTTTTTT
Source organism: Mustela lutreola (assembly GCF_030435805.1). Classification (NCBI taxonomy): domain Eukaryota; kingdom Metazoa; phylum Chordata; class Mammalia; order Carnivora; family Mustelidae; genus Mustela; species Mustela lutreola. The sequence continues at coordinate 60,534,801 of NC_081296.1, forward strand.
TAATTAATTATTTTTTTAATAAACATATAATATATTTTTATCCCCAGGGGTACACGTCTATGAATCGCCAGGTTTACACATTTCACAGCACTCATCATAGCCCATACCCTCCCCAATGTCCATATCCCCACCACCCCCTCCCATCCCCCATCCCCCTAGCAACCCTCAGTCTGTTTTTTGAGATTGAGTCTTTTACGGTTTATTTCCCTCCCAATCCCATCTTCTTTCATTTTTTCTTTTCCTACAAAAATATGGGACGCTTCACAAATTTGCGTGTCATCCTTACGCAGGGGCCATGCTAATCATCTTGTATTGTTCCAATTTTAGTATATGTGCTGCCAAAGCGAGCACACGAGGCAGTGTTCTAAGTTTCTTACATGGGTTGACTCTTCACAACAGCTTTGGGTGCAACAGCAAATATGACCCCAGTTTTTCAGAGAAGAAAATGAAGACAGAGGGATGGGCAATTTACCCGAGGTCCCTTCAAGAAGTCATCAAAGAGCTAAGACTTCAACCAGGAAGTCCAGCTCCAGAGACTGTTCTTTCCCCTCCTCTGAACTCCTACTCACCCTTCAATACCCTATTCAAATGCTGCCTTCCCTGTGAGGGCCGAGTAGTCTCTCCCACTGGACTTCCCCCAGCACGCTCTCATTCCTTCATTGAGCACTTAGCATATCATAGTGTAAATGGGCTTGTTTATAGGACTCTTTCCCTGTGCCAGACTAAAAAAGATAATCAAGGGCATGGGCCAGACTTCAATTAATTTTGGATTCCTGATACAGAGAATCAGGTGCCTTTCAATTACTTAATAAACATATATATTTGGCTAAGCTATTTTTTTTCTTTAAAATACTTTTTTTTTCATTTCATTTCTGATTTCCTTCAAACCTTCAAAACAGCAAAATTAATTGTTTTGTGTACATTTATAGGATCCTCTTGGGCAATGTTAATACTTCAGAAGAAAATTCTTATTTTAAATGTATGTTGAAACATAGGCTGGATTTTTAAATATGACATTTCTCAAAATGAATATTTCTAAAGAAATATTAAAATATTAAAAGAAACATATCTTTGGTTTTATTACAAAAGCCAGTGGAAAACAGAATTTGATCTACTAGAACTTCTTTGTAGGTGGGTGGTCAAGACTGCATTGATTTCACAGGACGATGGATACTTGATTTTCATTCCAAAATACCCATCCTGAAGATACTTAGGCCAGTAATAGGAATTAAAATGTGCCAAAGTTCTTCTCTCCAGCCTGTTCTTTAAACCACAGACAATGCAGCAAAAGATACATACTGCAACTGTTAAATATGAATAATTACACTGATTGCCAAGTGCTCAGTTAAAATAGTGCATGCTCACAAACTATCAATGACTACACTCCATTTATTTTCCCAATTTTGTTTATTTAAATATGACTTGGCCAGAAGAAGAGAAATGCTAGGATGTATTTTTCTTGAGCCTGAAATCAATGGATCATGACTGTTTATAGAATGGGGTATCTCTCAGTGTCCTTGCTCTTACAAAACAGTATGCACTCCCAAAACTCTCTGATGGTTACTGCAGTAGCCACTTCCAATTTCAAAGAATAGGAGCAACAGCAAAAGAAACTAAGATATGGAGACAAACCAATACTAAAGCCTACTCAACCCGAACCTAAATACCACCATGGATACACTAAGCAAACGAGAGTGGTCCATGATAAAGAAGCCAGATTTGGCTGATGGCAGGTTGGTGACCTTGACTTCTGAGCACTAATGGTCCCCTCTGTGTTCACTCAAATATAACCCCATAAGCACTTTCTCTATTGCTAGAAATGGACTGTTTCTAAATGGTAGGGCTAATCCAATTACTCCCTTCCATTAACTCCCCAATTCCTAGAAGATACAATTTTCATTTCTGAAGTTCATATATACAATATGCTTTAACCAAATTGGACTATATTTCTTTGATATATCAAGGTTCCCTTCCTCTGGGCCTTTACCCACACTACACTTTCTGCACGGAAATCCCCTATTTCATCTTTGCATCTTTACATGTCATCCAGCAAGCCTTTCCCAGATCCACCTTTGCATTTCCCCTGATCCTGTGGCACTTTCCTTCTCTCTCAAGCTCTTTACCATCTTCTGGGATAGGAATCCCTTGCTGGCATGGTTCCTGTCCCCTACCAGATTGAAAACTCTCCAAGGACAAAACTTGGATTTGCTTGTCTTTGCTTAAAATAGGTTGTAAATAACCTGCTTTTGTTTTTTTTTTTTTTTTGTTCTGTGGGTATCAATTTTTTTTTTTTTTTAATCTCCATCAACCTTCCCTATGTTAGATGATTAGTGGATTCTAAGGGGGAATAGGATTCTTGGTGTTGAAGTGTAATCATCATCTCCTGTCTCCACAGAGAATTTATGAAATGGTCATGACCATATCACAAGCATCAAATAAATATCTGGTTTAGATGATTAAGTTTCTGCTCTCCAGAGTGATTTAAGATTTCTAGGAGGACAAGGAAGGGAACTGCAACTAGGGTTTGTCTAGTGCCTACTCAGAGCAAAGTATTTTGCTTAATACTCTACAATGACAATACCATCAGTGAATTTACCAGAGACCTACAAAGTGCTATATATTATGCATGATACTTTAAGAATATTTTCTCTCAACCTCTTAATGGTCCTTCTGTCTTCAGTTCTCTTACTCTATAGATAACAAAACTGAGGTTTGCAGAATTTGAGTAATTTGCTCAAAGTCCTGTAGCTAAGCAATGGAACAGAATCCAAAATCAAGTAGAATTCCAAATCCCATTTGTCATTTGAACATAGTTTTCTGAATGTTTTTCATTAGCACAGTTGAGGATTGATTATATTAGTGTTTCAGTTGTTTTAAGGCTATTACAAAGAAGAAAAGGCCAAAAGTTTGAAAATGTATGCAGTTATTTTACAAAACAATGGCTCTGGGCTCATAGAAACGTTAGGGTCATACATACAAACCAAAAATGACAGCAAGGTGACATGATCTATCTTCCAGGGGCAACTGGAGTTTGGGAGAGAGAAGACCTTATTGTGCTTGAAAGTTGGGGATGATTTTTACAAGACAGACACCTGATATGAGCTTGGCTAGGAGTGAGAAGTGAGAAAGGAAAGAAGGAAGGTGACTTGGTTTTGGTAAGACAGGTGTTTTGTGGCAAGGAGTGTGGTTGATGCCCAGGAAGGGACTTGAACAACAAGGACTCTAAACTTTGTACAAGTTTCTCCAACTCACAATGTTAACAGACTTTGTCTGGGAAAAGAGGACTTTGGACGAGTTCAGTTCTTTATCTTCTTCCAGGAGTCAAAGGGAACATTAGGGCTTAAAGAATATGGATTGTTAGGAGTCCTATAATAAAAAACAAAATAACAGAAGAAAATAAAGCCTGCTGAACTCTGCATAATGCAGCAAGTGCAGCCAAACAGCTTTAAAAAAATTCATAAAATTATTGTTTGGTATACCTCTTGGGAAAAGCTAGTGTTGGCAATGGAAAGCTATAGAGAATTTTAAGTAGAGGGTCAACACAGGGCTGTGTCTTAGAATAATTGTTCCAGCAGCAGTGTGAATTACAGATTGAAAAGAAACAAGGCCAGAGACAGGTGATTTTTAAGCTATGACACCAGTACCGAATGGAGAAGCTCCTAATTCATGTTTATTAATTAGAGTGAAATTTGTTACTTGACACATTGAAACTGCCTGTGTCCACAGAGGACAGCAAGGTACCTTTCCAACAGACTGTAAGCACCCAAAAATGTTTCAGGGGTAAATGTTCATGGGAAGATGAGAACCATTCATGGATACTGGGGTAGGCCATCAAGAAAGGCCTGGTTAGCCCGTCCCTTCCTAGAGAAACCTTCCTGTCTCTGGAGAAACCTTGAGAAACAGCCTGTAGGTTCACTTCCCCACAAATATAATCCTTTCCCAAATTTCTAATCTAGAATAGGAGGTCTTAGAATGGCCTTAAAGAAGTCATGCACTGCAAGACATTGCTAGGATCCTGGCTGAATGGGAGGCCAAGGAAAACCCTCTGCTGTTTACTGTGTGTGGGAGACCAGACTCATCTACATGAAGGAAGGTGTACTTCTCCAGTGGCCTCTTCTTTCCAATCTTTCTCCTTTATTTCCTACATCATCAGCGTGAGGTCGACAGCGCTACTGCCATTTCATGGATAAGGGGACACACTCCCAGGTCATCTTCCTGTCTCACTGAATCCTCACAACCACCATTCCAGACATACTTCTTCACCCCCATTTTTTGGAACAAAAAAAAAAAAAAAAGAGAGAGAGAGAGAGAGACATTAAGGCTGACCAGCAAATGGGGAGCCAGGATTCTCACTCAGGTTTCCTCTACTTCAAAGCTCTTGGTTTTCCTTGCCTTCTCTATTTGATCCACTTTGAACAATAAAGACTTGAGAATCGTTGATTTAAATTTGAAAAAATACTGTGTAGACTGTCAGAATGGCTAAAATTAACAACACAGGAAACAACAGGTGTTGGTGAAGATGCAGAGAAAGAGGAATCCTCTTGCACGGTTGGGGGTATGCAAGCTGGTACAACCACCATGGAGAATAGTATGGAGGTTCCTCAGAAAGTTAAAAATAGAGGGGCGCCTGGGTGGCTCAGTGGGTTAAAGCCTCTGCCTTCGGCTCAGGTCATGATCCCAGGGTCCTGGGATCGAGCCCCGCATCGGGCTGTCCGCTCCGCAGAGAGCCTGCTTCTTCCTCTCTCTCTTTCTGCCTACTTCTGATCTCTGTCTGTCAAATAAATAAATAAAATCTAAAAAAAAAAAAAAATAGAGTTACCCTATGACTTGGCAATTGCACTAGTAGGTATTTACCCAAAGGATACAAAAATACAGATTTGAAGGGGCACATGCACCCCAATGTTTGTAGCAGAAATGTCTACAGTCGCCAAACTATAGAAAGAGCCCAAGTGTCCATCAACAAATGGACATATTATGAGATATTATTCAGCCACCAAAAAGAATGAAATCTTGCCATTTGCAGCAATATGGATGGAGCCAGAGGGCATCATGCTGAGTGAAATAAGTCAGTCAGAGAAAGACAAATACTGTATGATTTCACTCACATGTGGCATTTAGGAACCAAAACAGATGAATGTGTGGGAAGGGCAGGAAAAAAAAAGAGGGGGGCAGGCAAACCTTAAAGGCTCTTAACAGTAGAGAAAGAACTAAGGGCTGATGGAAGGAGGTGTGTGGGGAATGGGCTAGATGGCTGATGGATGTAAGGAGACACTTGTGATGAGCACTGGGTGTTATTTGTAAGTGACGAATTACTAAAGTCTACTCCTGAGCCCAATATTACACTGTATGTTAACTAACTAGAATTTAAGTAAAAATTTGGAAGATGAAACAATGAAGAATATTATATAAAGTTTATTTGAAATGAAATAAAACTATTGTCTCTAAATGCTTGAATCTCATGGTAGATATTTTGTCCTCTTCTTTCCCCCTCTTTCCTCTGTATCTTTCTACAACTGAGAACTCTGTGAGGAAGTGGAGCAGGCCAAGGGGCTGGCACAAACAGAGCCCATGTTTTCCTAAGGGATGGACCATGAGCCCAGCTGCCATCTTGATTCTGGCTGCCAGGAGCTGCTAAGGTTAAAGGGCACGTGAGGCCAGTCTAAGGAGATGCTTTCCATGCACAGCAGAGAGAGCAGTGCACAGCTTTTAAAAGGCAGGGAAGTAGGGTTTGACCAAGTGCTTAGCACATACTAGATATGATAATTGTTGACTCAGCTGAACGTAATGTTTTTACACACTGAGGAAAAATTTTCTCTCATTGCGAACAATGATAGCTCTACATCCTACTGCAATAAAATAAGCAAACCTTGAGATTCTATCTGGACCATTCAAGACTTATGGTATAGTCATGAGAAACAGCTATAAAATAAATGGCTACATGAGATAAGCCTTGATTTAACATCACTAATTCACTCTTTCCTGAAAGGAATTCAACACTGGGAGCTGATAGGGAGACAAGACATCTAAACAGATAATATTTACTCTGGCATAACAATACTAAATCACATTATCTAACAATCCTCGGGGAATGGCCTTGCAATGTCAAGACAATGAGAAAATGATTTGAAATCAAGTTCATAGAAATCTAACTTTGATGTTCAAAATAATAAATCTGTCTCCTTGAATGCTGATAGGCAGCTAAGTATTAGGATCCGAAATGATTACACAGGATGATAGGATACTTCTATGAAGATGATGGGGGTTAAAATTAAGTGGATTTGAGGCTATTTTAATGTATGATCACATTCCTACATCCCTTAAGCAACTCCCACACTTACCACCCTCCACACATTATACGAGGTGCCGGGGTACCAAAAGGGGGGCATGTGTGGTCCTTGTCATCTAGAGTCTCCAGGTCCAGTGAGCGATGGCTGTTACAGAAGCATGGACAGGACCCTGCCGGAGGCCCATGCAAGAGCCCTCCTCCTGTAAAGGGCATCAGACACTAGTCGGGAAGGATGAGTTTGTGAGTGGAGGTGTGTAGGAGGGGTAAAAGGCATTCTAGGCACAGGTTTAGCAATGAGAAAAAAGAATATGCTCAAGGGCTGATAAATATTTAGTAAACCGGAGCTCAAGGCAACCGTGAGCAAGTGACACAGAGGGTGGAAGGGCAGGCTGAGGTCGGATTTAAACTTTTATGACAGATTTCAAATGAGGGGCGACCAGATTAAGAGCTGTGCTCAAGGTCTCACAGAGAGCAGATGGGAGTCAAGGCCAGATCTAGGTGACTGGGAAGCCACAACGCTCTAACGAATACCACTTTCAGATTAAAAGGATAAGGTGTGATGCTGTAGTTCAGAGGCAACAAGGCATCCCAGACCTCCAGTTTGTTTTGGATGACCCTGCTGAAGGAAAGGAATAAAAACTGGCCCAGATCACTCCCTGCTCATTATTCCACATGCTTCTGTACTTGCTCAAAGACCTTGGTTTGATTTCATATGAGTCAGCCCAGGCCCACAACTGCCACAGGGGTGAGTTCTGACCCCCTTTCATGAAGGCTTAGTCACATCCCTGTCCAATCCATGTGTACAAGATTCACACAGGGTACCTGCTGCTTCCTCGTAAGGGCAGCCTGTCACAGACTGATGCAGCCAGATAGGAACACGGAGTGGGAAGCCCATTAGTGCCAGATGACCCACATCCCAGCTAACCCAGTGCTGTCCTGAATATATGAGCCCTAAGAGTGTCCCTCCATCATATAGAGAGAATAAGATGAATACCATCCCCCCACCAGCACCAATCACAAAGGCACAAAAGACACACTATCTCCACCTCTCAGCCTCCCCACAGAGTTCCCCCAACCCCTGCACTGCCACCTGGATTCTGAAATGGTACTGCTGACTGCTCTCTGCCATCTGCTCCATCCCATAACACCTGTAACAGACGAGAGCTGGCCAGATGACTCGACACCCTCCTGCTGTGGAAAAGCAGAGCCAAGAATCTCCTTCTGCTGGGGAACCTCACTACTCCCTGGTGAGGGCAGGCACACTGGAGTGTGCATTTATGGAGGAGAGCCTGCCCCTAGCAAGGTAAACATACATTTACTAGGGAGGAATCTGGAGTCCCAGAGCTCTCAAGGAATTTCTATCGTGATTCTCCCAAGAGCTCTTTGAGCTGTGTGTGGCAGAGCAATGCGTTCTCCATATATTCTTGCTTTCAGTGTAGCTTCACGTTCTAAGATGCCAGATGCTCTGCCCACACAATGTCCTAGGGAAGCCCCAGTTTCCTGCGGGAAACACAGCCATCTCTTGGCCTGCCATAGAGCCTAGGTCATTTTAATATCAGTTCCTTCCACACTGAAATGAACACAGCTGGGCTGAATACTGCGGCCCTGGGAGTTATGTCAAACCTCTGACGTAGTGATTCTAGTGAAATGTAACATCATTGCCAAGTGCAGAGGACAATGTGCCTCATGGGTGACTTTTACATCCAGCTCTGCTATGTTGGCTGTCCCATGGTACCTCGATGACTTTCAGCGATTGGCTGCTTGCCTCCATATGCACGGTGAGGAAGGAACTTGGGGAGATAAGCAATGGGCCTTTGGAGGGTAAGTGTGCTCACAGGCCAGAAGCGGTGCCAAGTGGAAGTACTCTCCATGGTGCTCTGAGTTTTTCTGGCTTTCCCCAGAGACCATAAGCACTAAGCCATCCTCCAAGAGGCTGAGCCAAGAAAAGAATGGAATGCAAGATTTCCTTTGGAAAACAGGATCCTGCCAGCTGCCTGGTAGGCCACCTGAGTGCCTGCTGTAGTCAGAGAAGCCCCTTTGTGAACTAGGAAAGACTGCAAGGTCACAGATCCATCCCAGGGCAGCAGATCCAGAGTGGGCTGTAGGGAGCACTCAAAGAAAGAAAAAGCCAAGCTGGCATTCTTAGAAAGGCATTTACTTGGTCATTAGCCATAAGGAATAATTTCTTTTCTTTTCTTTTCTTTTCTTTTCTTTTCTTTTCTTTTCTTTCTCATCTCTTTTTACCCTTCCACACTTGCTGTCACCCCCAGCACCCTATGTCCAGGTTCTCTTTTAGGGAAGAATGTGATCTTGCTTGTCTCTGTTCTTCAGACTTTTTTGTTACTTTGTTTCACTGATTTTTTTCCCACATAACACTGCAGTAAACCACTTCATGGAGGCCAAAATGTTTTACTCCACAGATACATGCTTGTATTTAAAAATCTTTCTTTTTTCTGGGAATCTTAAAAAACAAAAGTGAAGGGAACATAAAGGAGATGGGCTCAAAAAACCAGAATGAAGTCAAGGAGTCAGTATACCTTTTAAAGAAAAGCAGATGAGAGGTGATGTTTGAAAAGAACTTAGGGTAGGAAGTTCATATATTTTAATGTCTGAAATATAGGTGTGGAAATAGCTCAACTCTGATATGTAGTCATCCAGGGGGGGAGGACTTATATGCCAGAGATTCTCTGCCAGGAAAAACTCTGGGACCATAAAAAGAAGGAAAAGAAAGGAGTCTGAGCCCCCTGCTTCAAAAAAGGGCAATACTGGAAGACTGTCCGCCCCACAGAAAATTCAGCCGTCAGCTCCACACCGAGGCCCACACGAATGGAATCATCAATAACCCTTGCCTGAAATCATGTTGAGAACACAAAGAAAGATCTATTTCTGGAAAAGAGCAAAGAAGAATGAAACTAGAGATGAAGCCCCCAAAGGAGATGTCGAACTGTCCTGTTAGGAGGCAGAGACTCCCCGATAACTAGGCCTGCATCTGCGCACAGACTTTCCTACGCTTGGGTGATCTTTCCAGAACAATCATAAAGTGACAGAGCATCCGACCCTGTCAGAAGTCAGCTCAGCATGCAATGCGGACCATTCAACTCTATCTGGCTCAGAGGGATGCAGAGTTAAAGCCTGACTGGATGTTAAAGGTAGGAGACTTTAAGAAACCGCTGTCTCTATACACATCAAAAGGTAAAGCTACTTGTTTATGATTAACCTATCTAGCCCACGGTCTGCTCTGAATGATGGCTGGAGATGGATGGGTGAGAGCTAAGGGAAATGGAAGGAAGAGACCAGTAGGGAGTGGAGAGGAAGGTATTAGTGACTTTGTATAATACAAATCACTAGAGGATGACATGTTCAGAATGATGTTTTCTCTGCATCTTTCTGAAAGAAATTGCTTGCTTGATTTAAACCCATGTAGCACTGAAACTCATGCCTCTATGTTATCATTGTTTTATAGGACTGAAGCATAGGCTTTAAGGTATTAAAAGCTATGCAGAATATATTAAGCAACAGCATCATCTTTCATTAATCTCTACACAACCCATTTCTGTGATCCTTGTACTTTCTGGGGCCTTCCACTCTTCTTTGAAGTCTCTCTTAAGATTTAAGCTCTCCTCCAAGGTCCACATTTCCCTATAAATGCGATTGAAAAGATAGAAGAATAAAGTGTTTATCATAAATCTAGTTCCCAATCCCATCTTGTTCCAGTCCACGCATCACAGTTCTGCCTGGAGGGTTCAGAGATTTCACTTCTGAAATGAGGTCAAATTTCACTTCCTCACACCTTACCTTGGAAGCCCTGAAAGAGAAGGCGGTGGACTTGGTGTCTGACTTCGTCCGGTCCTGCAGTAGAAGGCCTTGGTCCTCCGTCAGGGCCAGGTAGTGGCCTGTGGTGATATGCCGGAGCCGGAAAGCCTGGCCCCATCGGATGTTACTGCCACTCCAACTGTGCAGAGAAAACAGCGGGGAAACTCAGTCTATTTCAATGTCTTTCCTGGGCTTTCTTCCACATGCTAGCAGAATTCTAACCCCTCTGTGGTTTATCCTCTTAAGGGCCAAAGGCATAGTCTCCTGGCTGGCTCTAGGATTTCAGGTGTCCTGACAACTTCTCTTGGGGCCTCTCAACACCAACAAGGAGGCACCTTTGTGCGCTGTGGGTGGAAATGCAAACTGGTGTAGCCACTGTGGAAAACAGTGTGGAGGTTCTTCAGAAGATTAAAAAGAATTACCACTTGATCCAGTAATTCCACTTCTGGGTATTTACCCAAAGAATATGACAACACTAATTCAAAGAGATAAATGCACCCCTGTGTTTACTGCAGCATTATGTATAAGAGCCAAGATATGCAAGCAACCCGAGTCTCCAACCACAGATGAATGGATTAAAAAGCTATGGTGCGTGTGTGTGCCCACAGGCACATACATGTACACAACAGACTAGTATTTAGCTATCAGAAAAGAACGAGCTCTTGTCATGGATGGATCCAGAGAATATAATGTTAAGTGAAATAAGTCACTCAGAGAAAGACAAATACCTTATGATTTTCCCCATGTGTGAAATTTAAGAAAACAACTGAACAACAACAAAAAAAGATGAAAAATAGACTCAAATATAGAGAACAAACTGGTGGCTGGTAGAGTGAGTTGGATGGGAGGAAGGGTAAAATGAAGGGGATTATGTTACATTTATCTAAATGAACACTGAGTAAAGGTATAGAAGTCTTGAATCATATTGTACACCTGAAACTAATATAACACTGTGTGTTAATTATACTTCAATACAAATAAAAAGGGGAAAAAAAGGAACTCCAACAAGGAGGATGATCCTGGGACAAGTCAAAGATTTAATGTAACGGCAAGTCCCAAGCATCCAATTTTCCCTTCACTCCACTTTAGTTTCCTGATATGAAACAAATAAACACACAAAAAGAATGCCTTGTAAGGGAAACTTATTTCTGGAAAAGCAAAGCCATCCCTAACATACTATCTCAACTCAAACATTTTGCTACCACAAAGAATGCTATCTTCAAGAGCAATGGTAAAAATATTCATGCAACTTACACTCGCCAGGAAGAGGCAGATAATAAAGAAGTGAGCGTGTGCGCACATGTGTGCATGTGTGTGTGTATGTATGAGAGGGTGATCCATTCTGTGGAAAAAAAGTGAAGCAAGATAAGGTGATTTAGATAAGGGAGACTTCCCATTGAGTGGCAACCTTTCAGTGGTGCTACATCAAACTGTTGGCACTCAACAGATGTTATCTAGAGGAGAAATTATCCACTGAATAACTGAAACTCATTCTCTTTTGAGTTAGAATAAAATCTTTAAGTTAGAATATAATCTCATGGTTAGGCCTCTGGGGAAATGAACAACCATAACTGGAACTATACATACATACGTATTTTGACTTTTTTAAAAAGTCCACTAAGCAAGGTTTAATATCCTGAGAATAGGAGCAAGCATTTTAACAGGGCTAGAAAGAGACTATAAATGCTCCAAGCAGCTACCAAGTGGGTACTCCTTAAAAGCAGTATTCTTTAAACCAGTAACCTCCAAAGAGTTTCTCAGTAAAAAACGTATATGTACCTACAGGTGTATGTATGTAAGTTCTAGTATTTTTCTCTGATCTATAATGGAGCCCACCTTGGGGGCATACACCCTCATGAGAGAGACATGAACTGTGAACATACGTTCAGCGGGAGGCTGAGAGAGCTGGCAGGAAGAGCAGAGAAGGAAAAGTAAACAACTGTCCCTCCTCTGTTATCCTAAGCATTTAGGTTAGCTCTAGCCTGACTTGCAATCCCTCTCAGCAAAGTAATGGCTCAGAGTTTCTGGATCCCCCTTCGTAACATGACATTTGGAGACCACATGTTTTTACTCAAGCACACAGCTCAAGTCTCAGCCTCCCGTTCCTTTCAACGAGGTACAGTATGGTTTCTGACAAGTCCGGTAGATACGGTTTCCCACACGGCTACCTCTATCATGGTGGTTTAATCTCTGCCACAACCGCTAGTTTCATTTAAAGCTAACATTCCACTGGAGCCAACACAATTACTGAGAAAAGAAACACTAGCTGGGTTGCAGAGAATCTGTTTAAGAAAACAAATGGGAGAAGTACTTTGATGGCTTTCAGTAGACATATCCAAGCTTGCCTTTTATAGCCTGGCTGCCACCAGAGGAAGGGAGGCAGGAGCCAGGGGCTAAGTGCAGGGCCACAAAGTCCTCTGGCTTCAGAATCAAAACAGAAGTCTTGGAAATTTTAATTCTCTCATATTCTCTCTCTCTCTGTGTATGTTTGTGTGTGCGTGTGTGAATGTGTGTGTGTGTGTGTGTGTGTGTGTGTGTGTGTGTGTGTTGCTATTGTTTAAAATCAAAGCCAGGAAAATTTCAAAACTTCATTCTGGGCCAAGAAACTTTTGAGTTTGCCAGGTGATGTGGAATAAATGAAATTTTTAAGAGAATGGGCAGTATAGGAAAATAAAGTAATCTTGAGAAGACCAGCACCCTGACCCTCCATTACCTTATCCGAAGGGGTTCCACTCTCCACAGAGATCGGGCTCGTGTCCCAGCTCCCCCAGCTTCATAGAATATCCTCCTGCGAGCAGAGTTGGAGATGAGCTCCACTGAGCAGGACACTGATCAGCACTGGGGAGGGAACAGCTCCCTGCAGGGGCTGTTCAAATCCTCCCGAAGTCAGCAAAACTGAGAGCATGAGTCAAAGAGAAGCAGGAATTTCCAGGCTCAATCTCTTAAGAGGGAAAAAAGGTGCTAGAGGGGAGGGAAGTGCTCACCACATACGGATCAAGGACACTCGTGGACCATCAGGTGTAGAACAAAAAGGATTGTCCCCATTTCCACATCGGGAATCAAAACAGCCTCATCAAATACTATCAGAGCAGATACTAAAAGCTAGATTCTTTTAGGTTAAGCGTCTTGTAGTATTACATCTCTCAAAAATATATCTGTACTTTTCAAAAACGTATGTGTCCTTTTAAAACATGTAGGCAAAAAAGTATGAATTCATTTCCATTATTCTAGGAAGTCTGAAGCAAAGCTGTATGTTCAGCTGTTGTAGTGTTCATAACTTTCTTTATCACTGTACTGTTCTTGCATAAGGAAAATCTTTTAATTTTTTAATATACTTTTAAATAAAATATTTATCTTCGAATAATTTTAGGTTTACAAAGAAGTTGCAAAGACAGTACAAAGAATCGCATACTTTCACTTGGTGTCCCCTCATGGGATCTTGCATTATATGTACGATGTACATGCCACACTTGTCAAAATGAAGAAATCAACATTGTTAGGTCATGACTAGCTAAACTCAAGGCTTTGTTTGGATTTCAGCAACTTTCCATTAGCATTTTTCTTCCTGTTCCAGGATCCAATCCCGGAATACCACAATGCATTCAACTCTCCTGTCTCCCTTGTCTCCTCTGGTCTGTTCTTAGACTTCCTTTGTTTTCCATGGCTTTGACAATTTTGAGGAGTTGTGGTCAGATATTCTGTAAAATGGCTCTTGATTTGGGTTGTCCTGATGTTTACCTGATGATTAGTAAACTCTGTTTCTCATTCCACACAATAGGGACAGACCTACCTATGTAAGCAAATAAATCTTGTTAAAGAGTGTATCTCATGAAGAGTGGTCCCAGATTACCTAGTATATGGAATCCAGATCCTTTTGGAGAATTTTGTGACCTTAGATCAAGACTGATCACTTAACTGCATTTAATTTGACCAATTTCACTAACTTAAATTCCCACCACAGAAGATTTTTATATATCACAACTGAATCACTCAAGCCCCAGAAGAATCTTGATCTAGATTTTGAGACAACAGGTAATCAATAGAGGTGAGGAGAAAATGTGAAGTTCTTATTTTTTATCTGAAGAAGTTCCATAATTAGGAGTTGGTTGAAAATACCAGCTTGGCAGTCAGGCAGACTCGAGTGTGAGTCTGTGAGCTGTGTGATCTTGTCAGGTCCCTTCACAGCTGTGTACTTGGTTCTGTCATCTGTAAAATGAGCCTAATTCAGTTACATAAGTCCCAGAATGGTTGTGAGAAGTTAATGCGTTTTTTTGATGTGCACAAAGATGTTCACAGATGTACAAAACACTGTGTGGTATGAATTTATCCAAACTTTGTTTAAATACAGATGTTTCTATCATGCATAGAAAAACACATGACACAGAAACACAATGAAACACTGCCTTCATAGTGGCTAGCTCCTGGTGGTGGGATGATAAAACACATTCTAAATCTTTTTCAAACTACATGTGATCAGCAAACACGCAGTAAATATTGAGAAAGAAATCCTGTGTAGCTCAGGAGCTCTAACTGCGCAGTGTCCCTATGCTGGGTCTAGAACAGTAATGATAACTCACAGGTCACGCAGACTTGCTGAGGTTTTCACCCCTGCTTCTCCCCACTCAGTGAGAACAGGAAAGGCCTCTCAGGTAAAGAGGGTGGAACAGCTCACCCTAGGCCACAGGAGTAGAGAACTCTCTCCCTCTGACATCTGAGGAATTCTCGAAGGTTTGTCCCTCCCACGCGGGAAATGCGGGCAGCTAGCTCCATTTAATCTTGTAAGGTTACAGAGGTTGAAACAACCTGTTCTCGTTCTCTAAAACAATTACCCAAGGAGAGGAGTAGAGTGGGTGGTGAGCTGAGGTGCTTTGAAAGCTAGGCTGACAGCTCACCCTCGGCTGCAAGAGGTTAAGAGTCTTACCCCAGGGGGCTTGACAAGCCAGAGGCAGAGCCAAGGACCAGAGCTCAGGCTGCTAGATTGTTTCTTTCAGGTTTACACCCTGGGAGAGTTGGCCTTTTCCACCTGGCTTGCTTTCAGGCTTTAGAAGGAATAGAAATGATTTCCTCTGGAAAGTCAGCTCCCTCCCTGTGGTATCACTTGCATGCCTGAAGGGCTGCTGGCCTCTTTTAGTGCATTCCTGATTTCCTATTCTTTTGAGTTCTCCCAAATTTCAGTATTCCTGGCCATCCTGGCCAGTTCGGAGGATCTATCTGAAGACACAAGACAATGAGGGGGCTTATCACTCGCCTCACCTAGACGGCCAATGCCATAGCACCCTCCTGGGATTGAGAGACCAGCTGATACAGAAATGCAGGGTCCAGTATAATGAACAGCTGCTTACTCACCCCTTCATGCTGCCTTACAAAGTCTAAACGCCTTCATGCTTCCTTATAAATGAAAGGAATAAGGCTTTTCATATGTGAATTTATTTCCCCCCAGAGACAAATTAGATCCTGTGGAACCCTCCACCAAGGGAAGGTCACTTTTGCCATATTTCAATGATGGCATGCAATACCTGCTTCAGGGTGCCCATTTGAGGGAATTCCTGTCCATCCGTTTCACTCTCCCAAGCACCTCCTTTCAAATACTTGCACAGTCTTTCCTTTTATTCAGGCTCTTGTTCAAGTACTTGACAGGACTGCAACCAAATGACAAGTTTCTCCAGGCAAAGTTTCTGCCCAGGATGTTTCTATTTTGGTTCTAAATTTAATGACAGGTATGTGTGTGTGTAGGATGGGGAAGGGCAGGTCAAAGGTTATACACGGGATTATCATTTCATTTTTTCCAAATTCGTGCCCTTCAAAGAAGAATTGGAATGGGAAGAAAGAACTAGTGTGTTCAATGTGTTCCATCTTAGATGTAGCTAACTGCAAAATTCATAAAACTTCAGGTCTTTATCTACCTGCAACTCTTCCCTTTAATGCATAATATGATATTAAAGAGACAGTACATGAGCTCTTGCATAATTTTACTGTTTCAAAGAAAAAGGAAAGGAAAAATCACAATTGACTAGGATCACATGACATTATTTAGGGTATGGAATCCTTAATTCTAAGATCAGCCTAATGCCCTTCCTCAGAGAAAACTGTCAGTTTACTGGACCAGTGTCACGGAGTCAGGGAGTGAAATAATTAGGCACTTGCCATGGGTTGGTGCTTTATGTGTACTAGGTCACATCTGGTTTCCATGGAGAGAGATTCAGAGGACAGAACAAGTAGGAAGAAACTCAGAACAACAGGAATACAGACTGCCAATGCATGGTTTCTAAGACACACATTAACATATTCAAGTGCACTGCTCGGCTCCTTAAGGTCCTTTTAGTTCATCAGTTAAGGAACAAGCCATGGCTGGAGAGTTAGCCACGTGGTTTCTAGGCTGCCATCTGAAAGTAGCCTGTATATGACCTTTGGCAGGAGCCTGACCTAGATGCTCTTTTAGCTGTGAGGACGTGATCCCATGTATCTAATGAAGTAAAAGAAATGTAGCTAGCAAGGTTCCCATAGGCATTACAGAAAAACAAAGAATATATTACCTCTGGGAGATCATGCCCATTGCTGTTACAAGTTCAGCTTAATGCAGATCCAGTTTCATTTTTAAAAAATATTTATCAGATTTCTATAGTTACAGGGGCCAAGCTCTTTATACTCCATTCTTTTGATGTGAGACAGACTACTGAGGGACCCTTCAGTGTGAGTTTAAGATCTGGATTAGTATCTTCCATCTCTTGGTTTTGAATTTTTGAAAAGCACCCATTGAGTAGCCAAGCAGAGGACCACAGAAAGCACTTCCCTTGGAAGTATCTTCAGAATCTTGCCCTTGGCAACATCCAGCTCCTATTTTTCCAATCCTAGTTGGTAATAAGCAAAATGAAATCACCCAAGGCCACCTAAATGACTTCACACACGGGAGGTGGGGAGAGATCTGCCCTTCTGCCTTTGAGGGTGAATATCTTAGGTACACAAACTCTCCAGAGTGACTCACTTGATTTCTGTCACCGAATGGGTGCTTCCAGCTACAATAAATGCTACCAGAAACTCCTTATGCAGAGCAGAAATCAAAGAAAAGGAAGGTACTGGGAAGCATTATGGAACAACTTGCCTAAGAACAGCATGTGCCTCCAGGTACCCCTGTGAGCAAGTTCCAGTGCACTGCCATTCCTATCTCACAAACTAGATCCCATGGCTGTCCACTGACCAATGTTCACAGAATTCATCTGTGGTCATGCCCGAATGCAAATTCTTTAGCCGAGGCACCTGAGACTGGAGACAGTGGGGAGGATGACGACATTATGGGCTTACCTGTGCTGGGCATCATTCTGGTCTGTAGATGGTATCGTCAAACACTCATCATGACCATGGAAGAGACGTACTACGTGCCCACCAAGTAGGTATCCTAGTGAGAGAATTATATTCTACTATGAACTTATGGGAAATTTAATGATGACAACACGGAGTTTAAAAAGGGTAAATTTGTGCAAGTCTGAGTCAGTTATGGAAAACACCAAGAAAGAAGCATTTAGAAAAATGTCAGATCCCGTGAATTCTGGACTGAGGAAGAACAGACAAGATAGTCAAAACAATTCTAACATTGAAAGTTAGATAGGATTTCAGAGATGAGCAAGTTCATCGTCAAAATGTCGGGTGAAAATAGTGTCAGCTCTATCATTAAAAGGAAAATGACATTGCTACTGTGAGGAAGATAAGGATTTTCCAGTTGCCTCGGATGAAAATATATCCAGCATGAAATTCCTGGATAAGCGCTTACATTCTCTATGTGTATATTTTGTGGCAAAACCCCAACCAAACCGCAGTCGTGGTGAAGAACAAGGGTGCTGGGAAGGAGGTCAGTAAAGTGTTACTAAGAGCTGTTTTAGGAGAAGCTACTTTTGAATGCATTTAACAGACACAGATCAAACCTGGATGCTCAGCCTCCAGCACCAAGGGGAGGCAAAATATCATTCCAGGATCCCAAAGCCTATGAGCTACTATCAATAAGCACTTAACTTTCACCATAAGCAATCTCAATAGCCAAGGAGTTGCGAGATGTATGGGAAACAATGAGCTTCAAGGACATGATGACCCATTAGTCTTCAAATAAATTCTGAGCCTTAATTCAAAGAACATACTGGGAGAGGGATTCCAGGCTGAGGTTTACCTTGTACAAAGAAATGGGATTTGTATCGCTTTGAATAAAAAAAAAATTCTCTAGACTAGTCTATTCCTAGGAGACATACGGACTTAATACACTCATGTCTGCATCAGGACTTTTTTAAAAAAAAAGTCACATAATTAAATCACTTTAGGGGCTACCAAACTATCTTGGGTATTGAATTAACAGTAAGAATGATGAAATGAAATCATGCCAGAGGAGAAAAGGCTGTTTATCATTACATCTTGTACAGGGACAGTGTGATAGTCCCAGTTTTTATTTTTTATTTTTTGTAACCAGGTGAGGCAAATTCTTCTTAAGCTTCTCTCAAATAGTCAGAAATCATTTCCCAATTTTCCTCTACTTTACTGTACTGACAGTTCCAGTTGTATACCTTTCTTTGCATTAAAATCATTCATGATATACTGTAGGGGAATTCTTAACAGCCAATTTATTTAGAAAAATTAAAACCTTCCCCAATCCTGCTCTTGATTAAGCTCTGTCATCTCATGATGGCGAGGTCATGCCCCACTTGGATCCATCGTTTGCAGTCCTCAGGCTCTTCCAATCAATATTCTAATCATGGAGAGAAAACTGCCAAGTGCTGGTGTATCACAGCCCTTCCTAACTGAACTCTAGCTGGGCAATATTCAGGGAAAAAGGGTCATTGTGAGGCTCACTTATGCTCTCAGGGCTGAAGTGGGTTCTCATGAGGGGATGCTGAGAGGGCATTTTCTGCCTGGGCAGACCTCAAGAGATGAGCTATCCAGGCTGAATTACAAGGACACTCAATACATCGATAAGGACCTTTTTGACGTGATTTGCAAACACTTCTTAATTAATCTCCACAAGTCGTCTGTTGGGACTGGGGGATCATTTTATTCCTACTGTGAAAATGAAAAATTTAACATGGGGGAAGATCCAGTCCAAACCTCCCCGGGGAAGACTAAAACCCAGAGCTTCTTGATTCCTGACAGAAAGGGAATGATAACAGACTCAAGGTGGTGGGTTAGTTCTGGTGTAACAGAAGAGGGCGAAACACCACCTGCCTTTTTAAAGCCTTCCACACGTTGCTGACAGAGTTAAAAAGTCTGTCATTTTGTGACAATTCAGCTTTGTTCTGATGTCTTCTGAAACTAAGGCAACACCTTGATGTCCTCATTTTTCCCTCTATTTTCAAACATCTTATCACAGAAGGGCATTTCCAGTTTGAAACTACTGGGCTCAAGATCAAAAATCTGGTTAAAACTGTGGTAGGAGTAACTTTTTAAACATGCTGACCTTGCTGTAAAGTGCTATAATGTAAGATGATAACCTATAGCCGTCACTGGCATTCGATTACTCTTTTCAGCTGCAACATTACCCATGAGTACGGTAAGTCCCACATCTTTATTTTCTAACTTGAAAGGTGCATTGACTTTGCCTGGCTCCAAGAATTAGGGTATGTTGAACCAACTTTGATGCTTTTACTTCCACGGGAAAAATAAACTACTGAGAAAACTGATTACTGTTCAATGGCTCTCCATAAATACAAGTAAAAACAAATGGCCAGACACACTTATATCATAAAGTCTTTCTTCCACCTGTATGGAGAGATGCTTTGGGGAGAAAGAGTACCAGCATCACCTTCTTGGAAAATAATCTCTTCTAAGACCGAAGTTGCCGAGGCTTATACATTTCTAACTTGTAATCGTAAATATAAAGGAAAAGTCAGTGGGGGAGGGAGAATGCATATCCAAATCCTGCATGCCTACAGTACCCTAAAAATGGGCTCTGAAGGATTAAAAGGTATTGTCAGGAACGCCCCTGTCATCAGAAAGCAAGACAGAAAATAATCCATACCCATGTCAGGGAATGAGATTCAGGGGAACTAGAATCATGCTGGCTGCATAGCAAGACATGAAGCGGGAGCCGGGAAGCAGTAGCAAATGAGAATATATACAGCTCAAGACAGACTGGATGGCTGAGGGCTGAATGCATACGAAAAAGCCCACCTTCTTCAACGCTACTTCCTGAGCATGTAGGATGTACATTCCAGAGTGTCTGCATAAAAGAGGCGTCCACTTGTACGTTCCCGTTTGACACTGAGAGATGCTGCAGCAGAAACAGAAATGAGACATTCGTTAAATCACCAGGCCAGTCCTGACAGAAGGAGCTCAACCTAGAATCTCAAGGATTGAATAAAAGAGTCTCCCTGTCATCAAGCTCTTTCTACACCGCCCGTGGCAGACTGCTCCGCCCATTCTAGAAGCAGCTTCAAAGTGGGACACTATTCAGGGAAGAAGAAGTTTCCAGCCACAGAGGTGGCAGACGACTGTTGACTCCTTCCCCTCGGCTGGATCCCTGATTCAACAGAAAGTCATAAAATGTTTCATCCTGTTAGAAGGGAATTCACAAATGGCAAAAATGACTTCGGCATTTGGTCTAGGCGAAATAAATTGCCCACAGGATTGGTGCTGAGACGCTTAAAAACTTTTGACACTTCTCTGATATTCGGACACCTGAGGGCTTGCTGTCAGTGAAGCCCAGTACCCCATCCCAAGATGCAAAGATCTTACCTGCATCTCTCAAGCCCTGGGACATGCCATTGGCCGAAACATTTTAAATTCTCCATTTCTCCCATATCAGTTTATTTCCCTGTATCCTGTTCTTTCTGGCTTGTTCTTTGCTGAACAAGAGCTAAACCGTGTGGGAAATTCACAGTAGCGGAAGCTAATGTAGAAGTGGTTTTCTCAGGAAGGGCCTGAAGCATTTTAGCAGAGTAGCTGGGCACAGTACCTTCATCTAAAAGGACAACTAACAGTTAAATTCCAGGCCCCATGATAATGGAGCAGGGGAGAGAACTGAACCACCTACCTCTCCCCTATACTGTGCAAAGGATTCTTATCCTACCCAACCTACTGTGGCACAGTTCGCCTCCATCATGAGGTCCTAAAGGAAAAATGTGAAAGTGAAAAGATGCCTCCTAGGAGGTACTTACAAGGTATCTTTCAGAGGACACGCTGACGAGAATGAGGTCATCACCAATTCGAACTTTCTCTCCCTCAGATCTCTGTTTGGATGCCGGATGTATGGTCCACCAACAGGCTTCTCCTACACAAATGCTCCTTGAGTTAGTCATTGCTTCATGGAAATCAGTGTCCCTAATTCTGTCCCTCATTCTCCCTCTCCTGGTAACAATCCCTCCAGTGCGCAGGCGCACGCATACGCACACTCCAGACCTCAGTCTCTATTTAGCCCCATATCCACTTGACTACGTCCATCACTTTTGTCCTCTCTGGCAACAGAAAGACAGTGTTTGGGAGAGAGTATTGGAGGTCAGAAACTATAGAAGCCTTTCAATATTTTTAAGACATAGAGAAAAATTCATTCTTCAAAGGCATTTACAAATCTTTAATTGACTTCGCTGGTCTACTGACAACTTACACACTTTTATCTTTGCCACACTCTCCAAGAAATTCTATTAAAACATAAATAATTCTGGGGTGCCTGGGTGGCTCAGTAGGTTAAAGCCTCTGCCTTTGGCTCAGGTCATGATCCCAGGGTCCTGGGATCAAGCCCTGCATCGGACTCTCTGCTCGACGGAGAGCCTGCTTCCCTTCCTCTCTCTCTGCCTGCCTCTCTGCCTAGTTGTGATCTCTGTCAAATAAATAAATAAAATATTTTTAAAAAAACCATAAGTAATTCTACTAAAAAAAAAAAAAATCAGATTTTCAAAAGGCCTAAATCTACAAAGACTAGGACAGCGGGTGGAAAGTTGATAGCAGAGAAGAGAAATGGACAATTTGAAAAAAGGAAAGCAGATAGATGCTTTCAGTGAACAGAAAGCTAAAACCCAAGTCCTTATGAAAGTAAGAAAATGGAGAAGTTCTCAAGAAACAAGGCGATCCCTGCTGCATGTTTCACAGGAAGTCTCTGGAATTGGAGGTAAGTTACTATAAAGGTAGCAGCAGAAGATGAGGTTGAAAACAGAATTGACTAAAAGCTATTAAGGAAATTTTATCTCCTGGCATCCTTTCCTGTACCCTGCATGGCTAGATGACTCCTTCTCCTCTACCCTACAAAAGATTAGGAGTTACATCTGTGGAATGACCAACCATAAAAGTTCTGGTTTTGTAATACCAACGACTGTCAAACAAGGAAGTGAAAAGTACTGCAAAAAATAGAGAATCATTAAAATGTTATGTCCTTGTAAGTAAAACCCCAGCTCCTTTCCCTCTGCCTCTATGCCTCATACACTAGCTGGGATGTTAAATCTCCTCCTCCCTCACATATAAGGATTCCTCTTTAGGGGAGCCAAACTACCCAAGATAACTTTTACTGACTTGATTTAAAAATGAAGGAAGACCAAGGATCACCTGATATCCAAGCCACAGCACTAACACAAACAGCAAGAACAAAACAGTGGGGAAAGAAACTTGAAGAAAGCAAAGATTATGAAGAGCCAAAGAAAACTTTTAAAAAGTCATATAATTTATAATTGCAGAGAGATAAGAAAAAGTTACATTCATAAAGCAACAATGAAAATACCCATGAATGATCACTTTGGAGAAAAAGTCTTCAATCCTGAAAGAGAAAGAAAGAAACAAAAGGGTTATAGGATAAAGTTGAAAAAAATCTCCCCAAAGAACGAAGAGAAACAGATTAGAAATACGAGTGAAGAGAAAAATAGAAAACCAATCTAGAGGATTTCCAGAAAACATGAGCAGAGAAAACAAAGTTAGGAATTAACAAAGAGATAGTATTAAACATTTGCCAAAGCTAGAAGACAAGAATTCAGATTGAAAAGGCCCACAGATTCCCTAGCACAGTGGAGAGAGACCCACACCAGGGTCCATTCTCATGAGCCTTGGAACAAATAGGATCCATGCCCAGATGTATCACTGTGGAATTTCAGACAGAAGGGCAAAAGAGAAGACCTGTAGTTCTGAGAAAATATAAGTATGCCTTACATAAAAGATCGGGAATCTGAATGTAGATGTCTCAATAGCCAGCCATAAGTTAGAAGAAAATGAAGAAAACCTTCATGATGCAGTGGACAAAATATATTTCCAATGTAGAATACCATGAATTACTTGTGAAGCTGGAATTAAGGAACTTTTAGATGACAATTTACCTCCCTTTGATCTTTTCTGTAAAAGCTACTAGATAATGGGGTTCCACCAAAGTGATGTGGTAAACCAATGAGGGGGGTAAAAAACAAACAAACATGAGATCTGGGAAACATGGAATCTAGAAGAGAGACAAAGGAAATTTTCTGGATGATGGTGGATGTTTCAAGAAGAAGACTCTAACAGAACAGGTGATATGAATGAATCTGATCACGGGCAAGTTTCAGTTCTACAGGCAGTTTGAAATGAAAGACTGGATCACAGAAAATCCAGTGTACAGTTTTTTTTTTTTTTTCCCCAGACTCTTAAAAAGTTTAAAATCATTTTACCAATGTAAAAAGAATGAACATATGGGATTTTCCTGGTTATGTGCTCTAAGACAGACCCCTGGTTTACATCTCAAGGCCAGCTCACAATGGTGAGTGTGAGACTTCACACATTTTGTAAATTGTCAGCCAAGGTTGTCAACACCTTAGAGGAAATTATATTTTAAGAATAACACTTAAGCTGAAAGCACATCAACCTCAAAGCCAATGCACATATAATCTTATTTTAAGGCAAAATACTTAATGGGTGGAGGCAAACCCACTCTCCGGCTTTGTCTAAAAATGAGAAGAGGAGAGGCAGAGGGTTCTCCTCAGGAATTCTCAGACATCCCCGTGCATAATGCAGAGATGGCAGGTGCCCAGGGTTTAATCTCTTGTGTTTTGTTTTTGTCTTTGGTTTTTTTTTTCTTTTTTCCTCTAGCTCCTCTGTAAAATCAGACAATTTGAATCATCCCTGTAAGGACTGACAGAGTGTTGGAACAACCTGGACTTTTGTCCTTTGACTACCCAACAAAGGATTTTCCCTTATTTGGGGAAAATGTCATGATAGTAAAGATTGTGTTCAAATTAGAATCATTCTATAGTGTGACCTAGGATGTTTTCTCTGGCCTCTCTTTTTTCCTGTCCATTTCCCAAAGTCTGGGTTTTCTACTTTAGAGCAGGTTCTACCCATCCTTCACCCAGTAAACTCTTATACTGCTTGAGTGAACCTGAATTAGTTTCTGCCATTTGCAACCAAGAATCCTGACTTATAGGCCAACCTGTAAATGGAGCAGAAATTCCATACACTTGCCCTTGATGGATGGTCAGATTACCTATGAATGTTTCCAGCCACAGAGAGCACCCCACACCCCAAGGCCAGCTATTAGGATAATTGCAGCTATTGCAACATGGTTTTCTTCATTGAGATGAAGCATGCCTCCTTTCAACTTCTAACTGCAGCTCCCTTGGTTTATGCAATAACCCATAGCAAGCCAGACCCTTCTTTGATACTATAACTGAGTATGTATAGTTATACTGATCCTCTGTTCTTCATTTCTGGTTTCCAGGGAGAAGTTGCATCATCCTGGTCACCATCTCTCTCAGGATCCACCTCCTGTCAATATTTTTGACTGAACTCAAAACACACAAAAAAGCCAGTGTCTCCCAGGTATAGGACTATGGTGAAGGCATTATGCTTTCCTTCATTCTTAGTTCCTATGTCCCTATCACACATTGTTTCCTTCTTATTCACCTAAATTTTATCAAACCTATTTCTTGACCCCACCAGCTGGATGGTTTGGCAGCCAAAATGAGGAACATATTCAGTACCCTTAAGCCCTTAGCACAAGACCCCAGTGAGCAGGAGATCTGGTAATATTGACTTACCTGTGGCATTTTCCCGTAGACCTACATCAAAGGCAAGTTTATCTGTCTGGGATCTTGATGTGGTCAAACATGTTAGATACTGTGGAACAAGAGCAGATGCTAGTGAAGTCATGCTCTTCTACTGGGTCTTGGCATCTCTCCACTAGCTGGCTTCCACTTTTCAATTCTGACATTGAATTACTGTAGAAAGGGCTTGTTTATTGTAGTCAGTGATATATAACACATCCAAAATATACTTTTGTAGTATATTTAAAATCTCAAAGATGTTCTTATGTGATGACCCAGTGATTTAACTTCTGGGACCATACGCTACAGAAATAAGTCTGAAATTATTATTTTGAACATATTCAATCATATGCTTTATGAATTCAAAATATGCTTTATGAGTTCAAAAATACTGAGGAACTCTTACACTGGAGACAATATAAGTGGAACATATACAACTAACAATAATGGAAAGGCTGATAAACTTTGGTACTTCATTTTATGAAATATGCTATCATTAAGAGTTTTTATCATGAGTGTGTAATAGCATGGAACATATACAGCACAGTACACTTGCACAGGTAATAGATATGCAAAATTTAAATACCTGGCAACTATGCTAAAAGGAATTACACCAAACTGATAACTGAAGTTCTCTTTGGACAGTGAGAGATACCATGATGATTCCCCCACTTCTACCAAGTTTGTTTTTCAAACTTTCTATGAGCTGTGGAACTTCTTAGTATCTATGCTTTTTTTTTTTTTTAACTGTAAAATACATGTGCATGTAAAACTTAACAATGATATTTAAAATAACTTAATAATGGGGGAAAAAACCCTGGCCCATTCCTCGCCTCCTTTACTGACAGGCACAGCAGCTGATCTTGGATTTAGACCAGTTGGCAGATATGTGCTTAGAAAGTTATTTTCTGAGTTATTCTTCTACTTCTCTGCAACAGGAAAATGGAGAATCACCCCACTGTCCACAGTCCTATGTCCCCAGCTTCATTATCAGAGCTGCTCTTAAAAAGAACTAGCTAGTATAGAGTTTATCTTAACTTTTTTTGAGGGGGAGGGTCAGGACAGTAAATCTAATAATAAATAACATAATCCTTCAGCTCTCTGCCATGCTGTTGGCCTGAGTTTTCAAAGACAAGAGAAACATGCTGTTTGAGGGTAGGGTCTATTTATGTAGGAAAAAACAAATATGAAGGTTTGATTTACTCTATGGATAAGCACCAGGTTCCAAAAGATACACGCTCAATTCTCGATTCTAGACATCATTAAGATACAGAGTTTCCCACTCCCTAAATGTCCCCATCTCCTGCTCCAATAACCTTCCATTTGGTCACTTTTGTTCTCTGTCCTTTGCTACAAAAGACTACAATAGACGAATGTTGAGGTTGAAAAGGTCAACTTCTTACCAGTGCTCAGGGGAAAAAAATGCTGCAATAAATAAATTATTTAAGAGGCAGCTGCTGCCGCCACTGCCAGTGTGACAGTTCAAGCTTTGAGATGAACTTTGCAGCATACTGCAGGTGTACACGTGTGGAAATGAAGTCTGGAATTGATGTAACATTTTCCACTAGGGCCAGACAAAGATGACAAGACTTCCTCACACTGAGAGAGCAAGTGAGGATGACAGATGCAGGGACAGGAGCAAACACGTTGAGAGCTGACATGTATCATATTCGATGGGGGTCACGATTATCCTCCTTAAGATGCCCTGTCCTATATTGTTTTACAAATTGCATTGACTTAAAACTTGAACAATTTTTTCTCAGCTTACATTGAGTTATCCACATTTTGGTTGATTCTGGTTCTAGAGCCCTAACTGGTTACAGCCCAATGAGCTTTCTGGGACTGTTCTGCTTCATGTCTTCCTACTGCCTCTGGATTCGTGTAATACCTTCAAATGACTCCAGGACTGAAGGCAATGGATACAATCCCATTCCCTGCAGCTAGTCAAAAAGTTGAAACTTCACAAAAATCTCATCTGATTGATTTTTCTTCTATCCTGGCTATCCTTATATGCTCAAGAACTCCATCATTTCACAATTTATTTCTTCATTAAGTCAACAAATACTTATTGAGCACCTAGTATGTCAAGGCACAGTCCTTAGTGGAGTTAGGTTTAGTGAAATTAAAAAAAAAAAAAAAAGACAGGGTCTTCTGCCTCGTGGAGTGAGGAGGAGGGTAGTCAGACATTAAGCAAATACGTAACTGGAAAATGAGATAAGTTATATGAAGGAAACGAAAAGTCAGTGTGTTCTAATTATTTACATTTCAAATAATTTCTGCTGTTAATAATCTACAGGCTTGTTGGTTTCCTCTACCTTATCCCTTCCTTTTCCTCCTCCTCGAATGGTGAAAGCAGACATCCGATGTGCTTACCATTCCGCTGAAGGAGTGCCGCAGGAGAATCGCGTGGCCATATAGCAGGGTCCTGTGGCCACCCCCTTGTGCTGCCTGTGGGAAAAGACAAGGAAAAATGTCAGCACTGGCAGCTGGTGGCCCCTCTGAGAGCAAAGCATGACAAGAATTCTGGAAGACAGACTACAAAGAAAAGAGCCATGGCAAAGCTCCCAAAGAATTCATTCTAGAAGTAAGTGGCCAGCCTACAGGCATGGGGGAGATGCGTGACCACAGCCATGCAACATCCCTGGGAGAGGGTGTGTGAGGCCAAACCTCCTTTTGGAAATGTCCCCTGCCTGGGATCAGCAGAAACCCCAAGCTGTTCCACCAGAGAAGCATATAAATGAGATATGTACTGCTTACCTTCCTTTGAAACTTCTCAGAAGCGTTCAGAGCGAGAGAGAGAAACAAATGTGATGTCACTCTAGCCTAGCGACAGAAAAGCAGCTTGGGGGACAGGCATATGGTCACATTTTACACCCTGCGGTCTTTCCCCTTCAAGGCACTTGGCCTTCTACCCAATCAGTTAAATGGGTCTTATTCACCAGATCTCACCATTCCAGCTGACTCTGAAACCCAGGACTTTCAAAGGGCAACCAGTAATGCAGAAATAGGTCCATTGGTTGAGGTACCACCTGGTTCCTTCTCTGCCTCCCCGGGCAACCCCACTTGGGCTGTTTACTCAGTGGGAGCCAACCAGCAAGAGATGCTCAAGAGGAGAGGCAGCCCACTAGAAAGCCACTGTGTCTGCTGCTCTTCCCCTGAGTCTGAGTCACACGTTGCTATCTGAACTGAATAGCACACGATCACAGACGAAACTGTTACTATGGAAAAAACTGAAATCTAGAAGAAATCCTACAATTTTGGGGCATCAACCTTTTCAACCTTTTACCGAAATCTCTTCTTATCCTATGTTTCCTATCCTATTCCTACCCCCTCAGAGGCAGTCAAATAGTTTTGATCACACACGCCTTTTAGGAAAAAAATATTTGGGCACAGGACCCCATCACTAATGCATAAAAACATTTGAGCAGAGGACCCCATCCTTAGCACACAAAAAAGCATCCAAATGCTGAGATGAAAATGAATCCTAAAGAGAAATTCTAACACTTGTCTTCTATATGCCAAGGGCACCTCTTATGGCCCTTATTTTATTTAGACCCACATACCAGCAGCTCCAGAGGTGGTCTGAGGTTCTGCTCCTCTCCTGTACCTACCCTGCCTCAGAGCAATGAGCAACAAAGGGGAAAGCTGGGGGTATGGAGAGAAGGTGCAGGTCTGAATAATAAGGTCTAGAGTCATTTTATTTCAACTCTATTTGGATTAAAAGAATCACTCTGTCAAAGAGATAATCTTTTCATGTCATACTAGGAGGCTCAAGAAAAGAAAAATGATAGACGCGGTATCATGGTTTTTGAAAAGCAGATAACCATATATAAATGGGGCTGTACTCTCCTCAGAGCTTGGAGAGATTTAAGGGTTTCCCAGACTTCAATACAATGGAGGAATTAAATGTTCTTTGTGCTATTTCCGAATTTCTTGAAATCATTCGAACTAACTTCAGCTGCTGTATTAACAAATGTGTCAACAGCTATGTTAAAATTAGTCACACCAAATAATTTGTACATCCGTCAGTCTGATATTTTCCCGGCACACCTGCAATATTAGAAGCTAATTGATAGCGCATGATGACTTAGGTGTGGGTGTGTGCTTCCAAAACGGTCCCGTGTCTCCAGCTAAACTACTGACTAAGTAATATGTCCTGGTGTTAACCATGGGTCACACCCCCATCTTTGTTCCCATCAACCCAGCGAGTAATCTTAAAAAGAGTCCAGCATCGCTGACCACAGAAAGTGGCACGGGAGAGGTCCGTGCTCCTCCTCTTCTCTGGCACTGCTGGAAACCTCTCCTGGCCCTCATGTCCTTTATTATAGTGCCAAGAGAAAAGCAGAGAGACAAAGTCCAGGTGCCCCACTGGGACTGAATGCGACAGCACTGTGCTGCACCCAGGAGGTTTCCCAGCCCCACTCCTCCCTCCACTGGGGCAACAATCTCTCTGCGGGTGGATGTCTGCTTGTTACAGCCTAAGCCTCTGGACGTTGCTCCACAGTACTTGCTTCGCTAGGGCCTGGGGTGGAGCCTGGGAATTAGCATTTCTAACAAGTTCCCAGGGACATGACACTGAAGTTCCTGGTCCTGTGATGACATCCTGAGAACCACTGCTTAAGGAACGATCAAGCTTCAGTGCTTGGAAGAGGAGAGGAGCTTTTCCTGCAGAAGCTTTGATATTCATCATTCTGGGAGATCTACTCTGGGCACAGGCTATACGTAGGCGCTTTACGTAACATCGTAGCTCGTCCTCCTAAGTTTCCTAAGTAGGAATAATTTCTTCCATTTATAAGGTGAGGAGTTTGAAGTTCAAAAAGGGTAAGTATCTTGCCGTCTATCATATGGCTGGATGTGGTGGGGGGTGGGGAGTGAACTCACAGTTCATTGCAGAACTTGAGCTCGTTTCACTCTGGTTTCTGTAATATCTTCATTTGCCGACTGTGTACAAAACCACTATACAAAGTAACCAGGGAAGCAGGAGATGGACATATTTCCTCAGCTCCTAAATGAAGGTGAACTCTTATGGCTGGGATTTAGTGAACACTAAGCATCCAGCAGACACAGAACCATGCCAAGTGTGCTATGTGTATGATCTCACTTTATATTTGCCATTAATGCTGTGATATAATTAGAGTAATTATCTCCATTTTATGGCAATGCAAATTGAGGTTTCAAGAGGTTACATAACTTGCTCAAAGTCATACAGGTTCTAAGGGCAGAGTTGGGATTTAACCATTTGCTACGTTGTCTCCTTCTCGGTAGTCTGGTCTACAAGAAAGTCTACAAAGACTCGGTATTAAAAAAAAAAAAAATGTTACAAATAGGAAACAATCTGCCTATTAACACAGATGAAAACAAGAATCACTGGAATAGACCAGGAGGGTAAAAAGGGCATTGAGAAATAGCTTTTATTTTTTAATTTAATTTTTTTAAAATTTATTTTTAGATTATTTTTTATAAACATATATTTCTATCCCCAGGGGTACAGGTCTGTGAATCATCAGGTTTACACACTTTACAGCACTCACCATAGTACATACCCTCCCCAATGTCCATAACCCCACCCCCCTTCTCCCAACCCTCTTCCCCCCAGCAACCCTCAGTTTGTTTTGTAAGGTTAAGAGTCACTTATGGGGGATGCCTGGGTGGCTCAGTTGGTTAAGCAGCTGCCTTCGGCTCAGGTCATGATCCCAGCGTCCTGTGATCGAGTCCCACATCGGGCTCCTTGCTCAGCAGGGAGCCTGCTTCTCCCTCTGCCTCTGCCTGCCACTCTGTCTGCCTGTGCTTGCTCTCTCCCCCTCTCTCTCTGATAAATAGATACAATCTTTAAAAAAAAAAAAAAGAGTCACTTATGGTTTGTCTCCCTCCCAATCCCATCTTGTTTCATTTATTCTTCTCCTACCCCCTTAACCCCCCATGTTGCATCTCCACTTCCTCATATCAGGGGGATCCTATGATGGTTGTCTTTCTCTGATTGACTTATTTCGCTAAGCATGATACCCTCTAGTTCCATCCATGTCATCGCAAATGGCAAGATTTCATTTCTTTTGATGGCTGCATAGTATTCCATTGTATATATGGAATATACATCTTCTTTATCCATTCATCTGTTGATGGACATCTAGCTTTATTGATAAGGTAGACCGTGACGGGTCCAAGTGTTGATCGTCAATGAGAGTTAGAAGGAGGAACCCACGTGAGCAAAGGCCTGGAGGTGGAGAGTACAGAGCCCACGTGGGGACTAGTCAATAATTCACTGACTAGCACTGGGGTCAGCTGCAAGGAGAGGCAACATCTGGAAAAAAGTTAGGGCACAGATATGGGGCAGTCAGATTATGGAGGACGATGACTGACCGTTCCACAGCTACCAGGACACTGGTGTAGGGTTTTATTTGTTTGTTTTTCTTAGTAGTGTAGGTTTTTAGAAGGAGAGTGTCGCAATCCAACATGCACCTTTGGAGGTAACCCTGACAGCACAATGGTGGAAGAACTGGAGGTGTCAAACCCCAGGGACAGAAAAAATCATTCTTTCATTTTGTTTCTATGACAACAGGAGAGTGTGGACCAAAACCTTGGTGTCATCCTTGACTCCTTCCTCCCGCTCAGGCTCTATATGGGTGCCACCTTCGAAATGCATTCTACACCAAGTATTCAGTACCCTGCTGCTGCCAGGCTGGTTCAGCCTACTGCCTGTTTTATCTGGATGGCAGTAATGGCCTCCTAACTCTGCTACCTGCTGCACCCCTACTTCCCACTCCGTCTTGTAGTCAGAGCCAACACGGCAGCCACAGCCAACATTTTATAGCCGTTAGTTACATCGTGTTACCTTCTTGTTCAGCTCTCCCCCTATTCCCCTGCCACCCACCATGGCTCCCTTTTGCACTTAGACGTGCAATGTCCTCGCCATGGCTTCCAAGACCCTGCATCAGGACTTGGCAAATATTCTCTGTAAAAGACCAGACAGTAAAGATTTTAGGCTTTACAGGGCACACGTGGTCTCTGTCATATAGTCTTTATTTCAACCAACTTTTTCAAAACTTAAAAACCATTCTTATCTAGAGAGCTGTCCATAAATAAGCCACAGCCTGGATATGGCCCCAGGCATTGGTTGCTGATCTTTGTTGTCCCTGATGTAGTTCCAACTCTGACATCATCACTTACCATGAGTGTGAGCCCCATCACCACCTCTGCTCCTGCCACTTGGGCCTCCCTCTGTTATTCAGACTAGGCTGCTCCCTCCTAGAACAGGACCCCGGTGCATGTGTTCCTTTCCACCTGGAATGCTCTTCCCTCCAATATCCTCATGGCTTAGGGCCGGCTCTATTCAGTTCTGTGCTTATATATCTCATTACAGAAACCCTTCTGAAAGAAAAAGGGTCTTATCACTCCTTCTGAAAGAAAAATCACCCTTACTCTGTCATAATTTGCTGCTATATTATTTCTTGAGGCATTTAGTATCAACTGACATGAATTCATGTTATTTTTGATATCTATCTTCTGCCACTTCCAAAGATATAAGGTCCGTGTGCCTGTTGTGTTCTCTGCCATATCAACATCACTTTTATCAGTGCCTGGCAAAGAGGAGGCACTCACATTCATATTTCCTAGATGAATAAATAATAATTATACAAAGTGATCCTTTTGTCTCCTTTTTACAGATGGGAAAAGAAAAACTGTCCCATACTCAGCTTGTAAGCAGTGAGCCTGGATCTGAACCTGTACCACAAATTTTACTAACTCTTTCCAGAGTTTGACTAATTCTGGAAGAACATTCCGGGAAAGATGTGATATGCTATACAGATGACTGCATAGGACTGTTCACAGAAATCCAGACCTCAAGACTGTGAGGCTTCATGGGGATGGCAGTCCTGATCCTCCACAAGTGACCTCCACAGGCACCATTGGCAGGAGGAGATTCTTAGGTACCACCTCAAAGGATGGGAGTGGGGTAGGGCAAAGCTGGTAAAAGCACCTGCTGCCAGGTTCAGCAGAAACATGTTCCACCAGATCATTAATTCCATCATGTTGACTGTAATTTTAAAATTAATTCCATCACTGATATTTCTTTTGGTGGTTATCAGAAGACAGTGCCTCCCCATAAGGGAAACATGATGTGGCAACAGACAAAGGGTAACAGTGTTTCTCTCCAGCCATACATAAGTATTTCAAGACTCTTAGACCTCTAAACTACCTTCTTTGATAATCTGGAACCCCAATTCCTCTCCAGGGGTCCCAGGCTCTGAGAAGGCTCCTTGGTGAATGTAGCACACCCCATTAAATGCCTCAGAGGCCACCTTCCTGGGAGAGCCTGGAGGGCATGAAATCATTGGCTGGATGATGGCTTATAAGCACATGCTTTCATTTTCCTTTCCTTCCCTACCGTACTTCTGTTCTGTTCTTTTAGTCGATCAAAGAAAGAAAGAAACCTTTCTAGAAGGTCACAAAGCATTATTTCCTCAACATGCTAGAGGCCCTTTTACGTTGCTCAGGAGGACTGCATTTCTTCTGATACAAGTGACAACTGATAAGGAGGCCATATAAGTAAAAACCAAAACCAAATAGAGCAAAACAAAACACCCCAGTAACACCTAATGATATAAACAAAGGCAGGTAACTCACTATTTTCACTTAGAAAACAGAATCAAAGATTCTATCCGCAACTGAAAAATATTCAGTTTTTAGCAACTTAGATGAGTTAAACCTTCAGAATGAAACCACAAACCTTTATTCTATAAAATACAATTTGATTTGTGAAATAGAGAGGTGTACTTTGATACAGAATAAGAATACCAATATTTGTAAATGCTTTTTCTTCTAAATTTAACTTATAGATTTAAGGCAGTTTTAATGAAAATTCCAATAGAGTATTTTGGAATTCAGCAAAATTGCTGTAAAATTCACCTGGAAATATAGACATTAGGACATTTTTATTCAGAAAGAGAACTAAGTTTTAGTGAATATTATGAAGTAAAATTAATTTGTTCATTCTGGTACTGGTTCAAAAAGAGGAATGTAGCACGATATAGGCAGCCCATAAACAAATATAAATATAGCATGTGATAAAGCAGATTTTTAGTACAATGGTGGTGAGAAGGCAGTGTTATTAAGCAAATGTCACTAGGATAGGTGGACAGCAAATCAAAAAGCATTCAGGAAGATCCACAGGAAATATAAAAGATTTTGGATGGATAACAGAATCAACTATTTAATTTTAAAATTAAATTCTAGAACAACTAGCATGTAATAGAATGGTCCCACATTCTTTACAGACCTAATATTTATCCTTGCTTTGAAGTAACAGATGCACTCCAAGGAAACAATAACCAGATCAGATTGTAGCAAGATCACTGAACTTCAGAGCACTGGAAACAACATTTAATAAATTACAGAATACTTTGCATCACTATGACACAGGGGTTTCCATCTTGTTGAAATGTAAGAAACAAACTAAGCCTCAAGTAAAGAAATAGGCGAAGGATATGAATAAAGGATTCCTAGCAGGAATGAAATTAAAACATATGGAGGGGATTTTTATCTCTTCTCATAATGAAAGGAATGACAACTAAAGCAATTTTTATACATCATTTTACATCAACTAAATCTGCAAAAGAATAGGGGAAAAAAATGCTGTCAGAGCTGCAATTTAGCTGGTGTGATCCCCCGCACAGTGACACTGAGTGCAACTCTTTGGCATGGCAATGTGGTAATATATTAAAGATCCGCAAAGATGTCCATGACCTTTGCTTTAGTAATTCCACTTCTGGAAGTAATTCGAGAAAAGCAAAAAAGTATGCACACTGTTGTGATGAGAGAATTATAATGGAGGCAAACAAAACACCTGGAAGGAGCCTAAATGTTCAAAAGAAAAATGCTGTCTAGGAATCATGGGCTTCTTCAGGATGTTCTATCCCACAGCCATTAAAGAAGTCAATTACAGAGGCTACAAGAAACAGAGGAATGTGTTGCCACTTGTCACTGTGAAAAGGCAGAATGAAAAATGCTTTTGACTGTTATATATATGCAAGAATGATAAAGCAACCTATGAAAAGGCAATAGACATTTGGTTGATTGCAAAACCAAGGGAGAGTTTTCCAAATTTTCAACACTACCATCACGTCATTTCAATTAAAAAAAAAAAAAAAAGCAAGCTTGTTGGGGACAACTGTTGAATGTGTTTAAAGAAGTGGAGTGCCCTAAAAGTGTTTTGTCTATTTGTTGACACTGCATTTGCTCAAGGATGTCATATGCTTGCCAGAATCCTCAGTGAGTGACTTTCCCTGCCTAAAGCGTTGATGGCAAGGCATAGCAGTATGCCTTCGTTTTGGCATTGATCTGGAGTATGGCTCTTTCCTGGTGATAAGTGGAAACCCAGGGAGCCAGTCTTTATCCAGGATGGCTCTGACCCCCTCCTAAGTTCCCTCAGACCCTGTTCCACACTCCAGAAGAAAACAATCTCTTACCACAGAAACTCGCTCCTGCTGGAATCCCAAACACACTGTTCTTTTGTCTTTTGAGGACCCTTCACCATGGGTCCCATCCTTGTTCCTGGAGACTTGGTTTCTCCACTATTCGATGCTTTCAAGGCTGCTTCCCCAAGCTGCTAGACTCCAGAGGTCCACCTCCCCCTATTGCTAGAGGCCAGCCCAATAGCCCACTGTGGTCAAACACCCAAGTCCACACTTTTTCAGAGGGGTGGGAAGATGAGACTATACTTCCCCAGCTCAAAGGGCAACAAAGGAACTGATGCGGCATTTTCCAAGGAGGTCTTGATAATAAACTCCTGCTAGCAGGGATGATTTTTCTTCTTTAATGATGAATTACATAGGCCACCGAAATTTAGGAAGTGTAGACCAGGGGTGGGCGCGCAAACGCCCAGATTAGTTTGACTTGTGCTCTGAAGTCAGAATCAGGGAACAGGACAAAAATAAGCACATTCTAGTCATGTGAATTCCCTTACTTTGTGGGACATCCCCAAGGGCCTAATGCAGACCACTACACACTTTTCTTCACCACTTTTTCTGAATCAGGTACTCTACTTTTCAACGAGGTAACTGCCAAATTCAACTTTTCCTGGGCTCCCCCTCTTGGGATATAAAACACTATAGAAGCACAAGGGGCCATTCTTCTAATTTGACACCTTGATTTTCTATTTGTAATAGGATGATTACTATGGACCTAAAACTCTTAGAGGAACCTGAACCAATGTCTACAGAGAGCCACACCTTCAAGACAGAATCCCCTGAAGGTGTTTTCTCCCGTAAGAAATCCTTCAAGAGAATCTGGGGCAACTCAACCAGGACAGTGCAGGACTTTAGCTAAATGTACCTGAAAGGAGGCCACATTCTGGACACCGTTGATGGGCCTCTTGGGATATCATTAAAAATGGAAATAACAAAATAGAATTTTAACGTTTAGAAAAGAGGAGGAAGGTGTGCCACCGAACAGCCCCACTTCCCCAAGTTCAGTGATCATGGCAGTCTCCCCAGTTGCCTTTCCAATACCACAGGCCCACATGACAGAGGCTGTGAGGCACAATAGGACCCCCAAGAGAAAAGGCTGACTCGGGTTGGCTGAAGGCCTACGGCAGTCGCTGTTCCTTCTGCTACATGTTCTTGCAGCAATAAAGCAGGGGGATGGGACCCCAGGGAGCTCCACCTCCCATACCCTCAGTGCTTCCCCTCCCATCACCTCCTACCACAGGACTGAAGAATGGAATGGCCCAAAAGCTATGCTTAACAACAGGCTATTCTCTGTTCTTTCATTTTTAAAGTACAGAGGACACAAACAAAGCCAACAATCCATCCCCAACCACCTACCACCAATGCCAGACTTACCACTCCCACAGCTAATAATTCATTCGATTCAGCCAACCCAACCTCTTGGAAGCACCTCGAATTATTTGCCCTGGATGAGAAGACTCTGACCATCTCATTTTTGTTCAGTTCATAACTTCCTCAGCCACATGGAAGTATTTTAGAACAAAAGGATGAAAGGCCACAGCCTGATTTGAGAAACTAAATTCTGGGTCATGAGCACCGTCTATAACCAAAAGTTGCACAGCGGGGAGGTGTTCTGTTCCGGGAGGAAGCCCCTCCTACACTGATTTGGCCCAAATCTTACAGAGATTTTAGGAAGTAAAATCTGAGATGGCTCAGATGAGCTGGGATTGAAAAGAAGCTTTGGGGGTAAGCCGGAATTCATTCTTTCTTGGAAACGCTTAAATCCATGAGAAAGAAGCGTCCTTGCACAGTGTAGACTTAAATCCTGAATGCATAGCTAAAGGCAACTGAGGCATCTCTTTTCAAGTTTCTAAAAATAAGTTTTCGATCCATGAGAATCTATGTAGACAGCTGCAAGCATCTGCCTTCCCCCCTCTCCTAATCTATGGAGTTTGGGGAACAAATCAAGTTACTCTGTGAGGTTCCCGCTAGGGCCAGGATTTCACAAACACTGATCTTTTCTTTTCAAATATTTTATTTATTTATTTGAGACCAAGAGCACAGAGGGAAAGGGCGGGGGAGAAGCGAACATCCTGCTGAGCAGAGACACTCCTCCTCCCTCCACCACTCCGGATATGGGGCTGACTGAGCCAACAGAGGCCCCTCACAAACACTGATTCTGAAAAAGGAAGATACGCATTCTCCATGGTGGGGAAAGAGCTGGCTCTTGGGATGCCTCCAAACTCAGCACAAGGTCATTCTAGAAACATCTGTGCTTTCCTTTGAACATAGATGTCCCAGAGAAACCAGACAGCCAGAATGGGAGCTCTAACACATGTTTCTTTTTATGGCATCTTTGAAGAGAACAAAATGACAGGAGATATTTGTCAGGGTAGTAATGACAATTAGATTGATGGCAAGTATACTTTAGAAAGAGGTGAAGCAATTATTTTCTCCGAAGTCATGTTTGCCCCTTTGTCCCATAGCTAACAGACTTCTAAGAATCTGACATTGCCCATTTCATTCATCACATAAAAGAACCCAAGCAGCCAGATTTGTTTTCCATTTACTGCTCTGGTTATGATTTGAAACACCCATACTCATCATTCGTCAGGCCTTTGAGGAAACAGTGGACCAGCAGCCTCAGAGGGTCAAGACTAAGCACTCTGCCCAATCCTGGCCTTTCATCCAAGCTAACATACACTCAATATTTTCTACAAAGAGTTTAACATCTGAAAGGTCAGATTACCTTGACATGAAAAAAAATCAAACACTGTCTGTAATCTACTATTTCTCTAGGAGGAAAAAAAAAAATCCCTGTTCATTCTATAGATAATAAAAATAGGAGTAAGTTTTTATCATAAAACTGCCATTGAGTCCTACTGTGTGCAAGCATGTTTACCCATGTGGGCTATGAGGCAGAAAATGATATCGATTCTATTTTGATCTTTGACCCACCTTCCTTTCTCCTGCACTCCTTAACCTATTTTTTCTCTCTCCTGGATGTTCTTTCATTCCTCATACCAGCCCCAATTATGATCTTGCTGGACAGACATCAATTCATCCTGTTCTTTCTACATCCATACAACAAGCCCGGGGCCATATATCTGAGCAAAACAAACACACAGCCTGATCTTTCCTTGAAGAACAAGAAGTGGCCTTGGGTGGAGAAGCTGATTCTGTATACCTATGGGCCCGTGTAAGGAAGCTAGGTGCCCCTAATACTTTTTATCTATTCTGCTCAATACAATAGCTATAATCATTATAATACAATAGCACAATCATTCTGAACATTTCATGGACTGATTGTAGACAAGCAGTCTTCGGCTATCTTTCAGAATCACTGGTAGAGCCTTAAAAACAAAAACAAAACAAGCAAAACAAATCCTCTACAGCAGTAAAGCCTGGACCAATTCCCTAAGCTGCTCATTAATAGGTCTGTGATGGGGCCTGGGTTCTCAGGTGGTTCCAATAAACAGCCAGTCTGGAGAATCACCCCTCTGGGACTCCTCAACCCCACTGGAGACCTCATCCAAGTCATCCGTAGGATACTTAAGAGCCAGCAAGTACTTCTCTGTTCTCAGATATGTCCTTCTGGATCAGTGACTGATTTTACCTTTTAGCATTTCTCTAGAACTCCCATGATGCAAAGAACAAATATGGTTGCTTCCCCTTGTACTTGACAGCGGTTGTCAAACTAAAAATGGACTTTCTCTGCTTCTCCATCCCTGAGCTCTACTGGCATCTTTGTGACAGATGGAAAGACAAAATCCCTACTGTCACATATATGTGGTGAGTCCCACCACGAGGACCCCAAGACCCACTCCTCTTCACCATGTTGAAGGGAAGCTACACTCTTCCTGAGCTGCCTTGTCCATATTCTGGACCTCCTTCCCCACCAACCTGAACTCCACTGGGCCTGGGAAAAGATAGAGTTTATGGCAAAGAACAGAGCAGGTTTGGGGGATAGGTCTTTTACTTTTCTCCGATACTACTGGGTCACTCCTCTCCCTACTCAGTCATCCCTGCCGTTTTCACTCTGGTTCTGTGCTTTCTTAGGACCCCTGCCCTGAAGGCTACACTTCAGCACTCTGCATTTTTATTGGCAACTTTTACAATTTACAATTTAATGATTTTCAATTTTTACAATTTAAAACGAACAATTTTTTCTACTTTTCTGTGTCTGCAAGGCTCGTGTCTCTTAGAGGTGTTCTGAATCCTCTAATGTTTAATCAGGGCCCTACACACGGCTGCTTTCAAAGGCCCACCCTTCAGAGGCCTCGCTTAGGTCTCAGTGTTCCAGCTCCCACCCAGCTCTCTGTCAAAGAGAAAAATAACAGTGTTTTGTTTCTTTGTTTTAAAAAAAGAAGTCTTTTCTGCTGATCTGTGAATGGAAGCCAGGGAATGGGAAGGGCAAAGCACCATTGGATCTGTTTTTCTCCACACTGTGCAGAGAGTAAATTCATCACCCTGACATTGGAAGGAGAACCTACTAAGACTGACAGGAAAACCCAACTTCCCTTGAGCTGCAAGGGAAGCTTTGTTGAGTGAGGGAAATACTAAAATTAGCAACACTGATCTGTGAGAGGAGGAGGGGAGAAGCTCAGAAACATGGAGTACGGTTCACAATCCGAACCCCAAAATAAAACTAAACTTCAGTTGTGTTGATATTTGCCTCCTTCAATGGCTGGAGAAAAATCAATCAATCCATCATTTCCCAGTGGGGTTGGTAGTTATCATTAATGTAATATGGTGACTTGGAACTGAAAATAACATTGCAAACAATGAGCTAGCTAAAAAATAAAGAAAAGGATCTCGTCTACAATAGCACCAAAAACAATAAAATACTTGGGAATAAATTTAACCAAGATGAAAGTTCTTTATACTGAGAAGTACATGGATTGGAAGAATATTGTCAAAATGTCTATACTAAGTCATCTATAGATTCAATGCAATCCCTGTTGAGAGTCCAATGACATTTTTCACAGAAGTAGAAAAACCACCTAAAATGTATATGGAACCACAAAGACCCACAAAGCTAAAGCAATACTGGGAGAGGGAGAGAAGAATGAAGCAGCAGGCACCACACTTCATGATTTCAAGCTTTATTATGGAGATAAAGGGATCAAAACAGTATAGTACTGGTGTAAAAACAGATGTACATAGACCCATGGAAGAGAATCAAGAGCTCAGAAATAAACCCACGCATCATAGTCAACTAATATTTGCCAAGGGAGCCAAGAATATTTGATGGAGAAAACACAGTCTGTTCAATTAACAATGCTGGAGAAAGTGGATATTTAAATGTAAAAGAACAAAACTGACTCCTGGCTTATACCACTCACAAAAAATAACTTGAAATGGACTAAGGACCTAAATGTAAGACCTGAAACCATAAAACTCCTAGAAGAGAACAGGGGAAATTCCTTGACATAGGCCTTATCAATGGATTATTTTTAAGATGACATCTAATGCACAAACTACAAAATGAAATATAAACCAGTGGGACTGTGTCAAACCAAAAATTTGCACGGTAAAAGAAATGATAACAAAGTAAAAAAGGCAACCTACAGAATGGAAGAAAATATTAACAAATCATGTGTCTTAAAGGACTAGTGTCCAGAATCTATAAAGAACTTAGCAAACTCAACACCCAAAGAACAAATAATCCAATCAAGAAATGGGCAGAGGACATGAACAGACATTTCTGCAAAGAAGACATCCAGATGGCCAACAGACACATGAAAAAGTGCTCCATATCACTCGGCATCAGGGAAATACAAATCAAAACCACAATGAGATATCACCTCACACCAGTCAGAATGGCTAAAATCAACAAGTCAGGAAATGACAGATGCTGGCGAGGATGCGGAGAAAGAGGAACCCTCCTACACTGTTGGTGGGAATGTAAGCTGGTGCAGCCACTCTGGAAAACAGCATGGAGGTTCCTCAAAATGTTGAAAATAGAACTGCCCTATGACCCAGCAATTGCACTATTGGGTATTTACCGTAAAGATACAAACGTAGTGATCCAAAGGGGCACATGCACCCGAATGTTTATAGCAGCAATGTCCATAATAGCCAAACTATGGAAAGAAGCTAGATGTCCATCAACAGATGAATGGATCAAGAAGATGTGGTATATATACACAATGGAATACTATGCAGCCATCAAAAGAAATGAAATCTTGCCATTTGTGACAACATGGATGGAACTAGAGTGTATCATGCTTAGTGAAATAAGTCAAGCAGAGAAAGACAACTATCATATGATCTCCCTGATATGAGGAAGTGGTGATGCAACATGGGGGCTTAAGTGGGTAGGAGAAGAATAAACGAAACAGGATGGGATTGGGAGGGAGACAAACCATAAGTGACTCTTAATCTCACAAAACAAACTGAGGGTTGCTGGGGGGAGGGGGTTTAGGAGAAGAGGGTGGGGTTATGGACATTGGGGAGGGTATGTGCTTTGGTGAGTGCTGTGAAGTGTGTAAACCTGGTGATTCACAGACCTGTACCCTGGGGATAAAAATATATGTTTATAAAAAATTAAAAGTTAAAAAAAACAAATCATGTGTCTGATAAGGAATTAATATCTGATGTATAAAGAACTCAGACAACTCAATAGCAAAAAGCCTTAAATAATCCAATTAAAAAATAACCAAATGGACATCTTTCTTAAAAAAAGACATGAAAATGGCCAAGCAATACACAAAATGTTGTTCAACATCACTGATCATCAGGGAATGCAAATTAAAACCACAATAAGATGTCATCTCACATGTGTCAGAATGGCAATCATTCCCCTGACACCCCACAAAAAAAACAAAACAAAACAAAAAACCTCCATGGGATAACAAAGCTGGCGAGGATATAGAGAAAAAGGAAACTTCATGCACCATTGTTAACAATGTAAATTGATATAGCCACTGCGGAAAACAATATGTACGTTCCTCAAAAAATTCAAAATAGAACCACCATATGATCTAACAATGCCATCTCTGGGTATCTGTCCAAAATAAAAGAAATTACTCTATGGAAGAGAGATCTGCACCCCCATGTTCATGCAACATTATTTATAATAGTCCAGACATGAAAACAATCTAAGTGTCCATCAACAGATGAATAGATAAAGAAATTTGAGGGGTGTGTGTGTGTGTGTGTGTGTATACACAGATGAAGAAGTTGCCTGTGTCTTGTTCTCCATGAAATGGAACCAGAGTTGTTCAAGTTCATGTTTGTGACAGAAGAATACGATAGGTCTGTGTATACACACACACACGCACACACACACACGATGGAATACTATTCAGTCACAACCTCGAGGGTGTTATGCTAAGGGAA
This sequence comes from Mustela lutreola, assembly GCF_030435805.1. NCBI lineage: Eukaryota > Metazoa > Chordata > Mammalia > Carnivora > Mustelidae > Mustela > Mustela lutreola. The sequence continues at coordinate 60,577,646 of NC_081296.1, forward strand.
ATAAGACAGAGAAAGACAAAACTGTATAATCTCACTTATTTATGGAATCTAAAAAGAGGCAAAGTCATAGGAAAAGAGATCATATCTGTGGCTACCAGAAGTAGTAATTAAGTAAATGTGGTCGAAAGGGACAATCTTGTAGTTTTGAATCAGTATTGAGGATGTCATGTACAACATGATTGAGGATGAGAAATAACACTGATCTATGGTATATTTGAAAGTTGCTAAGAGTACATCCTAAAAGTTCTCATCACAAGGAAAAAATTTTTGTACCTACATGAGATAGTAGTTATTAACTAAACTTGCTGTGGTAATAATGTTACAGTATATGAATGTCAAGTCATTATGCTGCATTAAACTTACACAAGTATTATATGTCAGTTTTATCTCAACAGAGCTTAAAAAAAGAAAACACTATAGCTGATCTCTGCTTATTACTCTGCAAGACACTGCTGCTAATGATCCCCAGGAACCGGAAGAAGGTAACAAGTTATCTAACAGAGTCAGTCCAAAGTGAGAGGGAGAGCCAGAGGGATGGATGGACTTAAGCCAAGGCCACTATAAAAATTCCTGGTAACCTATTAATGCCTACTAATCAATATTGAACCATTGCTGTTTAAGCAGCTTGAAGAATCAAGGAAGATCTTCCTTAACATGCTAGAAAACGGTGCCATGAAGCCAGAAGATGGAAACAGCATACAGGAGGTTCTCCAAAAGTGCTTTTTAAGTAAATGGAGAAGGCACAGCATAGTACAATATAGCTAAAGACCACAGGAAATCTGTTATCTCACAGAGAAAAGAAAAGCTTAATAAGGGCTCTTATAAAGACAGGAAAAATTGAATGATACTGGAATTATACCAGAGATATCATTGGGATCTTTACATTCTTCATAAAAATAAAGAATCCCTAAGGTGCATGACATAACCTCTCCTCTGTATCCTGCTCATCTCTCCTCCATTAGCCATAGCAGAGGCTATGTCATATGCATCTCTAACACCAGAGGTTTGCCTCTGACTTGTTCTCCATGAAATGGAACCAGAGTTGTTCAAGTTCATGTTTGTGACAGAAGAATTACGATCAGTCTGGGTTGCCTTGTTGCCACACTGGAGCAAGGATGCTCTCAAAGACCTCAGCAGTGACTTTTAGGAGGCTCCCATGCACTCCCTCTGACCAAGCACAAGGGATCCGGGCATCACAGAGAAAACGATGACTGTATTTTGTAACGTGCAGGGTATTCGGAAAGAGAGAAGAGTCTAAGTAATACGAGAGCAAAGAATGGGGTGACACAGTGTGAGCAAGTTCACTGTAATGCAAAGTCCAGTTTCCAGTAGTCTTAAAGTCTTCTCAGTTCAAATTATGATTGTCTTATATTGATGTTATTTTTCAGTCCCTAGATTATAAAACAAGGATGTACATTAGAGAGGCTATTTAGCAGGTGGAAGAACTCTGGATAATGTGTTCAGCTCTTGTCACTGATTTGTTATCATGGTGACCCCCTTGTCCCTTATTAGTAAACTATCATGGAGATTACTGTTTAAAAAAAAAAAAAATCCAGTCTGAAAAATTGTAGGAACTCTATCTGGGACAGAATGCAGGGCAGGATCTCATAGGCTACAAACTGGGCTTTCTGGAGCCAGGTGTCCCTGACTTCAAGGAGGCTGGGGACATAAGGGGTAGGTTGTTGTCTCACCGGCCTCTGCTCTGGAACCCAATAGGATGTGTGGGGAAAAGGTGGATTCAGCCCAACTTTCCTTTCCCAGATGAAGTAAGTGTATTTAGAGTAGATTTTTTTTTTTAAGATTTTATTTATTTATTTGACAGAGAGAGATCACAGGTAGGTAGAGAGACTGGCAGAGAGAGAGAGAGAGAGTGGGAAGCAGGCTCCCTGTTGAGCAGAGAGCCCGATGTGGGACTCTATCCCAGGACCCTGAGATCATGACCTGAGCCGAAGGCAGCAGCTTAACCCACTGAGCCACCCAGGCGTCCCTAGAGTAGATCTTATAGATGTAAAAGTCTTGTGGTTTGGAGGGTTAGACACATTCACGTTTGTTAAAAACAGGATCATTTGGGGCTGGATATACCTACGCTTTGTGCCAGGATCTGAAGACAAATGGAAGTAGCTCTTATGGGATGAGACATAGATAAATGTCAAATATGGAAATGTCTTGATTATTTTGACACACTTCTCAAAATACAACAATTGTGACATCACCGTTCAGAAGAACATGGAGCTTCTTAACACAGTTTAATACAAGAAATTACAATAAACTGTTTTGCTTCTGTTGGAATATTTTAGTAGTAGACCACTACAGAGGAAAATAAAGGACAGATAGATTCCTCTTTTGCAGGGGATGCATTTGGAAAGACAAGTGCAAGTGTGGGGAAATGCGGAGTGATGTCTGCTCTCCACAAGAAAGAAAAACACTAAGGTCCACTAACAAAATTAAAATGAAGTTAATATACATTTTGAAAAGTGCACAAGTCCGTGAGTGTTTAGGGACAGACAGATATAGAAGGGAAAGAGGCCGGCGGATCCGAGGAGGATTTTCTAATTCCTGTGAGCATAAAACACTAGGTGAGAGGAAGGCAGGCAGAACTGGACCCGTCAGGACCAGAATTCAGCAGAGTGAACTTGCCGTTCCTGGTTGCCATGGGAACAGCTCAAGCTAACAAAATCGAATAAAAAGTTGCAAACGACGTAAATAATGTTAGAGGTGAAGCAACCACAGCCTAGGGAACTCCACCTGGGGAGAGAGACGGCAAGGAGTTGCTGAGGGATGTGTGCTGTAGGTAAGAAGACCAGGAAGCGGAGCTCCATATAAACAGGCCAGCTGGAGACCACATTCTCCAGAGGCCGCGGGAGTATGGCCATCCTCGTGCCTCCCTCACTTACTTTGACAGAAATCAGTGCAGCTCATAAACCAGGGATCTGTCTATCCCTGTTGCTTCACCCTTCACACATCCAAGTGGCTGCCAACAAGGAACACGGAACAGGGAAACCACCGCTGCTCATCCTCCAGGTGACCCAGTTCCACTGCCTGAGATCAGAGAATTGTATTCCCGACATTTAGATTTGCCCACCAGGGTCCTCTGCACCCCCCTGGGGCCTGGGGTGCTGCAGGGAGATAGTGGGAGGGCCTGCCAGGGGGGCGGGGCGCGGGTGGGGGAGGCGAAAAGGCAATCCATCCCGCCACAAAATGCACAACTCTGAGCAGAGCAAGAGATCCTAAAATGCATCTTGTTAAATATTTGCCCTCCCTTTCTCCTATTGTTGGAAATCTCCAGAAACAAGCTATTGGATCCATTCAAGGCTGAGAGACGGAATAGGAGTTGGAGATATTTCACCGTGTCAGGTCATTATTTCCAAAATTCATATGAATCCTAATGATAAGACCTTAGAACAATATCCCAATATCCCTTTCCCAAGCTGGCACGTGAAAACCTGGGGGCAGGACATAAAGTTGGCAGGGTCCTATCATAGGGAGACAGTTCTGTAGACTACTGGGGCAACATGCCATCTTCTTTGGCACCTGTAACTGGGCCCGGACGCAAACACGAAGTGCTACCTTCAGTTTCAGAGAGTCAGTATCACAACTCTCCACTGGACTGACTCAAGGCGCCTCAGCAATCCCAATCCAGTTACCCTCACCCACTGAAAAGACAGAACCTGAAGCCTTGAGTACCCCAGCAATAATTCTGGAAATCCCTAAGGCCAAGTCCTGTAAATTTAATGTGTATATATCTAAATAGTTATTTGTTTTCTAATTGTTGTTTTTTTAAAGTACTGCATTCAACTTACCTTTCTAATATCTCACCCAAGACAGGAGAAGAGGTCTTTCAGGAACAGTCTTTGCCATGAGTTTCCATCACTGGTCCCACCTGGCCCAGTTGGCAGGACTCAGGGGAAGAGGAAACACCTTCTCAAGCCAATTCCCAAAGGCTGTTCTTCAGCTAAAACTCATGCGGTGCTGGTCCCACGGACATGGGAACAGCCATTCGTGCATTCTTTTATTTTTTAATTTTTAATTTTTTTATTAACACATAATGTATTATCTGTTTCAGGGGTACAGGTCTGTGATTCATCAGTCTTACACAGATCACAGCACTCACCATAGCACATACCCTCCCTGATGTCCATCACCCTGACACCCCATCCCCCCCACCCCCTTCCCCTCCAGGGACCCTCAGTTTGTTTCCCGAGATTAAGAGTCTCTCTCTCTCTTTTTTTAAAAAATTTTACTTATTTGATGGAGATCACAAGTAGGAGAGAGAGAGGAGGAAGCAGGCTCCCTGCTGAGCAGAGAGCCTGATGTGGGAATCGATCTCAGGATCCTGAGATCATGACCTGAGCTGAAGGCAGAGGCTTTAACCCACTGAGCCACCCAGGCACCCCCAGGGTCTTCCATTCTTAAACCAGATAGTAGTAATCTTGGGGCACTAGCCACAGGCTTTTTACTCCACTGAGGATTGAAACGTCAGTTGAGACCAGGATTTCTTTGACACCGAGTTAATTTTTGTTCACCAGAATATCCACATAGGTGCTTTCATTAAATTTTCATGAAATGGAAATAAGTTGGAGTTTTTTTCTAGTTCATTCAATTCTCCCTACAAATACATAATTTAAACGCGAGTAGCTGTTAAAAAGTAAATTACACGATCAAAGAAAAAGTCTAATAAACTGAAAGGTTTCTATTCTCCCAGGATTTCTTGAATTCTAAATGTACTCCATTTTTAAAAAGTAAGCAAGGGTTTTAACACAAAAGATTTCACCTAAATTCAAATACCTTATAATTTAGAATTAAAACACATTCCTAAAAATGCTGCTGCTGGAATCCAGTTTTATAACCCATCTCTGCCCCTTTGCCCCCCAACTGAACAGTTAATTTTTTAAAATTCAGAAAGATCTCTCATCAATATGCCCCCCACCCCCGATAAAGCTTAGAGGCCCCAATCCCTCCTCACTCCTCTAAGAAACCTTAATAAAAATATTTACATTTTTTTGCAATTAAAATGTCAAAACCAAAACAGCACAAGGAACTGCCTTTAGTCCAGCCACAGGAAAGAAGCTCAAGCTTTCTAGGATGCTGAGGTTGTCAGGGCAAGACTAGACTAACAGAGCACTGAAGGTCAACAGCAAGAAAGAAAAGAACTCCAGGGTTTGTGTAACATTAGCAAGGCTAAATGTTACCACATTTGCAAAACACCACCAGAATCACAAAGCCAAATCGGTTTTAAATAAGAGGCACCCGACTCAGAATGAAAACATTTCCCCAAAGAAAAGGCAATCTCACTAACGCTGGAACACTATCTTCAGGGAGGAGGGAAGCGGACTGGTTCATCAGGAGCTTTAAAAATTCACTCTATGGGTTCTTTCACTTGAAAATGTTTCTACTTGGGATATGAAGAAATGTAAAAAGCTAGTTAACCTTCATGGTTGTTCTTAATGATTGCATGTAACATTTCCTTCTTCTGCTAGTTCATTTTAGGGAAGTTGGATGAGAAGGGGAGACTAACTAGCTTTTTCCATTTTGATGATGAATTACAGCCCCACGGAAGAGCAGCGCTGGGATCCCACAATGGCACTAGGAGAGGGTGGGAGCACTGAGAAGCTGGGGCGAAGGCGAGGCTGCACACTTCTGTCATTTTCCCAAGGTCATCTCTAGGGCCACCAGCCATCCAGACCACATGCAGAATTTAAAAAGAGACTCGAAAAATGTTCAATGTCTTCACGGGGGGAAAAAAGGACCCCCCAGGTGGGCCATTCTTCTAATTGCAGAGTAGCGGTTTTAACAAGCTGCCTGGCAACCAATTTTGAAGTGTGCAGCCCCGTCTAATTCCATGAGGTTGAAGTGTGGTGCAGGGCTGTTTGTTTGTTTGTTTTCATTGCAGAGGCACGAAGAATGGAAATTTGCCCTGGACACTCACACATGAGAAGCCCGGCTCATTACATGTAAGCTGAAGTCAGTTGTCCATGCAAAGTACATGTATATTAAAGGAGTGAATAACATACCCATTCCGATAGGTCACTGAGCTAGCAAAATCAAAAACAAGACAGTAAATGGATATTTATTGGATGCAGGTCTTGCCGAAAGCTTTCAAGTAATTTGAATTATCTACTGATGCTTACTGTAGGGGGGGGAAATCCCAATGAGAATGAAGAGGGGAGATTTCCCACCTGGTGAGCATGCGGTTGTTTTAGTGAGAGGTGAGCAGTGGCATTAGATGTAAAAGTTTGTTTCTACTTTCTCCCCCCAGTACAGTGCTGATGTAATCAAGAAACAAGAAAGCCGCATGCTACCGCCTAAATTTGTGTGCACTTTTCATAATTACCTTTACATAAGAAAATCCTCCCAAAGAAAATGGTCCATAACTACATTAGGCAAACTTGGAATTTTTTTTTTCTTAGAAACACTGCAAACAATCATTTCGATTTTTTTTTTTAAACTGAAGAGATACCTTTTTACCATGAACTAAGGTCTTCCAGATGGCATATTTTAATTGGATATGTTATCAAAAGGCCAGCTCAAAAATGAATTATGAGTTACCTGCATGCATTTTCATAAATGTCAGCTTATCAGAAACACTAAAATCCATTATTATCAGCATAAATGTCTAAAATCATAGCATAACATGCGAGAGAACTATAAGAAGGGGGAAAGAAAGGAGCACAAAAGGGGATAGATGTTGGATGAGAATTTGGCCTGTAAAAAAAGACTAAAAACCTTAATGTGGAGGCCCCTCATGATTAGTTAATTTCTGAAAATGATATCTGGCTCCTTGAAGAAAGTTCTGACAAAGCTACAGAACATATCCAATACATCCCATATTCTCCTACAAAAAACTTTATAGAGGATTCAGGTCTCAAAAAAAATTTTAAATTATATAGTTATCACTCCATCTTAGACTGAATTTGGGGAATTCTTTGTCCACAACAAGGTAGCAAGAGAATAAACACACTGATTCAACTGTACCTAAAATTATGGGAGCCAGGATCTCGAGACCAGTGGCTAACACAAACAGGCTACCATTTCCACACCTCATCAGTGACGGGCTACACACAAGAACAATAGAGTAGTGACGTTTTTCCTTTTTTAACTGGGTGCATGAGAACCCTCACACACGGGAGAAAGTTCTTTTCCATCTACGTGGTGTCTGTATTTAGAGATCCTGAAACAAAATCCCAGAGGAGTAGGCGATTTGGCACAGTCAGACCCCCAGGGGGCAGCGTCAGGACTAACCCTAACCTCTGGCCTCCCAGGTTCATCCCTCAAACAGGCTGCCTCCCATGAGCCAACCTGAGTGAACTCTAACACAGCAAAGAGTGTAAAAAGTGGCTTTTGACACATAACCTCGCCCAAACCTATTTCACCAATAGGTTTAATTAGGCGTGAGGCAGGGGTACTATCCTCAGGTAGAACCACCAGGGGGGAGGGGCTCCTCAGTGTGGGTACTGAGGAGGTACTTGGAGAGCCTGAGGTAGTGGCTTTTACCAACAAGGGCAAGGAAAGTTTGAACTTGAACCCCTGTGGGGCTATTTTGGTGTGTCCTGGCTACCCTGGCTTTAGGGCATATGTGGACAGGTCCTAGGACTTATAGCATAATTCATGCAGAAGTGGCTTTGTAGTTTTTCTCCAAAGGAAATCTTATGTACTATTCTAAAGGTGTAGTTAATGCCTACTGTTAGATTTGATTCATTAAATGATTTCTCTTTTAAAAAAATGTAGTCTTAAAAAAATGTCAGTGGGGATGCGGTTTATTTAGAACTGGGTACATAGTTCCTCCATCAGTCATGTTCCCTTTCCATACACATACCAAAATCAATTCTCACTCTGGCTCTTTGCTGACAACTGAGAAAGGAAGATAAAAAAACTCAGACTGAGAGGCTAACTCTGGATGAGGGGGCATCCCATCTCTTCTACAATACAGAAATGGGAACTCGGGGATAAGGAGTAAAGAGGTAAGGATCCGATCAGCCTTCTTTGTTCTGGATGAGTTCATACAAGATCTCTACATCTGGGTACAGCTTGAGTTCAAACTTTAGCTAAGCGGCTTCTAACCCTCCTCCTCATCACCTGTTTTGATTTCTTTATTACCTATCAAGCTCAAGGTAGATGTATCTTCTGAGCATTCTTTTGAAATGTTGTTGCCACCTTTCTGTGGCTTTATAAAATGGATGAATGTCCTGACCTTGACTACAAGGTAAGTATCTCGTGACATGTACTTTAATGACCTTTACACAAATACAGCATAATGTGAGATTAAGTCTCACTGCCAGTTCGAAGGCCACATAGTGCCAGGGAACAATCCCTAGATTCTCAGGGGGCACAGCTCTTCCTCCTCAGGCAACTGTGTTGTAGACCACACAGGTGCATTTCTCCTGCAGCTTTATTGCATATCGTACTCCCCCTCTAAAGATAGGGAAAAATGAAAGGCGTCTGATGCTCCTTTGTGGGTTAGTAGGACGATCGCAAAAGTAATAGGGTAAATTAAAGAGCTACCTCTCCGTGAGGTTAGCCATGAGAAGAGCTCTTGCAGATGTAATAGCTTTCCAGGTCACATCTCCCAGCTAAGGTTAAAAGGCTGATTGTGTATTAGCATTTTGGACATTCTAGCAACAAAAGTGAAGCAGATCTTAGGTGCTCATGATGTTATCTGTTCTTTTGTCTTATATAAAGTATAACATTAACAGGGCAATCATAACATGAATGCATTTTATATGTGTAGCTTTTTTTTTTTTAAGTGGTAGAAGTCTAACCATGATTAAGTCAAGTTTTAGAGAAAACTGGAGCCCTTATCAGAAGAAGTGCAGCTGGTAATTGTGTTAATCAAGGCCTTTCAGTTTTAGAAGCATTATGCCCATTCACATCAAAACCCACTTGGAGTTCTGTGCACCTGGTCATACAGCGTGGACTTCTCCTTCCTGTGAGGCATTTGAATATGAAAGGAGGGAGTGGAGAGGAGATGAAGAGGAACCAATGTATCTTTTCAGGACTGGTAGAGATTTCTATCATTTAATTTCTTCTACCCAACGCCATGAGGTAGGTTGTATTTTGAAGATTTGGAAAGTAAGGTACAGAAAGGAAAAATAAGCCCTAGAGGTCACCTGATGCATATAGCCTGGACTGAAAACACATTTGCCCAGCTCTAAAGACAGAACTTTTCTCACACCAGATGCTGCCTGCTCTCTCTTCAAAGTCATTTCTAAGGGATGGTGGGATGGAGGGCTCGGAGGGACAGGCCAACATCTCTTTTCACAGCACGTCCTGCTGAAAGCATCTGAGTATTTCACATATGGTAGGTCCAATCAATCAAAAATGTGAAAATATTTTAATGTTTGTATGCAGGGGTTTTACTTCAAACTTCAGTCTAACTGGCTATGGTGCCAAACATCTATCTCTTGGTAATTTTCTCCAGAATAAAATCAGATAGGATTTAATCAGAGTCAAATTGACCCTAAGATGAACTCAGCTAGGGCAGACTCTGGGGAGCACCCCACGTTCTTGGCCTCATTTTTCTCTCCTTTTCAACACAAAGCTGGGTCCCACAAGCTATTTGCAATAGCTAAGGACAGTTCAAGAACAAACTCTGTTGTTAAACAAAGCTGGACACCTTTGTTTTCCGTTAGCAAGGGGAATTGCTACAGAACTGTAAATCCTTGCAAAGAGACTTCTGTACCCTGATCACGTGAATAAACAAACCACTGAAGTCATTTTTTAAACATGTTCAGTTGCAGCACAGCAGTGAACAGACACACTACATGAGGACCAATTGATGGCTAGAAGGAAAAATTACACTCTTCAAAGCATCCCATTTGGTGGCAGTCATGATCATTAGTGAAAGTAATATCTATTTAAAAGCAGTAAATGCCTATTTCCAAACAGAATAGACTGGCATACAAAGGAAGCGTCATCCCACTCAAACATCCCCAGGCTTCCCAGGGAATCATTATGGTCTGTCATGTTAACTCACTTCCTCCCCCTCCCCTTTTCCTTCCCTGCTGAATATTATCGTCTAAAATCAAATTAAATACTAATGGTAAATGTGCACAGGAATCACTTCAGGAAAGCAAAACAGTCAGACTCAAGAGGTTATATAAAAATATTATTTCTCACAGTAAAGATCGGGAACCCAGATGGAATTGTGAGAGCATTGCAAGAGGGTTACAGGAGCTGAAGCTCTTAGCCAGGTGTCTAGTTAATAGAACCACCAAAAAGGAACATCTTAATAATTCCAGAAGATTCCAGCTCTCCTTCCTAGTCTCTTCCTCTTAGTTCTAAGATCACTCATTAATGATAATGATGATGATGATATGCATCAAGATGAGAACTCTTACCTTTGGTAAAATAGCACAAAAAGGCAACACGACACGTGGGGAATTCCAGAGTCTGACCCATGTAATGATTACTGTTATCCAATAAATACTTAATAAACATGTCACAGGTCATTTATTTTGGACTCAATTTTCAAAGAGAATGAACTGCCTAATAAGATTTAATGTACTGATTTTTAAATATGGCAAATTTAAGATGGCCCCTGAAATATATAATTATATTGAGTAACCTTCTCCTCCAACATGGCTGATATTTAAGGTAGGTCTTATTTGTATGTTCCAAACTAAGTACTCACTCTTACAAGTTGGTCTTCACATTCTCTTTGGAAAATGACTTGCTATTTATTATTCTTTTTTGATTCTTGTGCTTTTTTAAATGTTCAATTAGCCAACATATAGTACATCATTAGTTTTTGACATAGTGTTCAATGATTCATTAGCTGTGTATAACACCGAGTGCTCAACTGGGGTAACAGGGTGATGGCTATTTATTCTTAAGACAAACCAAGCTAAGACTATTATTTAAGTGCATGGCAATTAAGAAGAGCAAGGATTATAACCAGAACTTCTGCATCTACTTTGTCGTGTACAGAACTTTCTGAACCACTCAAGCTAAATGAAAATGAAGTCATTTCAAATATACTTTTTGAGCAAAACAGGGTAAGAGAATGCCCAAGAGATAGTTCTCCAATTAACATAGCTTCTACCTTCCCAATTTCTATCCGTTGGCCATAAGTAGGCAGAATCTAGCTGGTTGAAACTGAAAGCGCTAATATTCCAAATCAACCAGTTCCCCCTCACCAAAGAGGTCTATCAATGATGAGTTGTTGGTTTTGGAAAAAGAGTAAAGAGTTAAAAATAGACTTGTTCCACAGAGCTGATGGGTAGATGCCTATGGAGGAAAGCCCTGGTACTGAGGTTAATGCAAGGGGGAAGCAGACACAGACTGCAATGAACATCCAAAGGAAAAAAACTCACCTGTGCTAAAGCTGTGCGGAAAAAAAAAAAAAAAAAAGCTATTCTCAGGTGGCTGAAAAAGCATATTATTTTAAACCAGAAGAGCGAAGAATCACAAACACTGGTGTTAAAGACCCTAGAAAACTAATTAAACATTCTAATTTTATAGGTGAGAACACCCCAAGAGATAATAAGCCTCATGTAAGATCACACTACGAGCTGGAAGATGACCTACATGTAAATACTGGTTCTCCTGAGTCCATGGTCATCAGCTCTTCTACCACAAATGAGACATTTCTTTCTTCTGTAGTTCACTTGAGTCAAGTGAGAATAAATTGTGCTAGTTCCTACAAATTGTTCTTACCCTTATGAGATTTACTCCCCTGTATAGGATGCAGAAAATTAGACTTGCAATTCTAGTACAGAATGAGGAAAACTATTTACTGACTGTTGCTCAAGCAAGGACACCTACCCCAAACCTGTGGGGTCAACAAAGTCTTCTCAGTAGATCTGATATTTAAACTGGTTCCTTGAGGGAGAAGTAGAAATTACACAGGGGATGATAGAGAGGAGGAGGAAGCTGTTCTAAATGGAGGGAATAGCTGACATACATGGTCACAGGCAAAAGAGCACTGTCATGTTTGAGGAAGTGAAAGGAATTCAATATGGCTGAACACTGAGTGCCTGGGGTGATGTGGTGAGAGATAGGACAGGAAAGCTGAGCAGGACTCACAAAACCTGAAGGGCTTTATGTCTAGTTAAGAATCTGGAACTTTTCTCAAGGTAGTGGGAAGACAAAGGGTTTTTAAAACAGGGAAGTATAAAGATTAGATCTGCATTTTGGAAAGAACATTATAATAGCTGAAAGAAAAAAAAATGGCGGCAGAGGTGGGTAAGTACAAAAGGAATCAAAGCAGTTAGTAAGCTGTTGCTGTAACCCAGAAGACAGGATAGTTGTCTAGTACGGTATCTAAGGGGGATAAGGAGAGATGCTTGGATTTGAGATATTCAGGCCATAGAGTCAAAATGCCAGATAATAATTGGATATAAATAGATGTATGTCATTTGGGAAAGAAAGTCAAAATTATTCTAAAAGTCTCTGGTTAAAGCTAGGAGCATAAGTCCTCAGTTTAATACTTAGGACCATTCTAGTAACAATAGAAACTCAAGACTGCTCTACATTTTCTCATCATGAGTGAAATTGTGGAGTTCTGGGAGTCAAAGACTGAACTCTACTGGAAATCCTCACGAAAATGCTATAACCTAGTTGTACTTCATTGGGACAGTCATAAATTTTTGATGAGAATTTTCCAAGAAAAAAGAACGTCTAATAGGCACCCTCCATCTCAATGCCCTCCTCACATTCTGGTGGATTATGGGTTAGGGAAGGAGATTAGATTCAATGACCTATATTCTGCTCATGCAGCATCAATTGTGATCTCTTCCATTTTATGATGGAAGTTGATTAATCCAAAGGAAGCAGGATTAAGGTTGCTCAGAAATAAGAATTAAACACAGAAAGTTTTAGTATCTCTATATGGATCAGTCAAGGATCTTAAGGTTTCATGGTTTGAAACTGGAGGAATGAAATGAAGTATGTACTTCTGGGCTATGGTGTGTCCCAATCCCCACCTACAACATAAATCAGGTACTCACCCCTTCACCGCCATTTTCACCTGTGTTGGCAAGCATTTCCTGCAGGGCTCTCACAGAGAGGGACTGTTCCAGCACAAAATTGCAGACACAGAGATCTGGAGGAACATACTGTGGAAATAAAACAAGAATGAGGATACCTTCTCATATCAGTTGGGGAGAGATCACACAATAACAATCTCAAGGGCAAAGAGCTTATCAACCAGTGAAAGGTGGATGGATGGATGACTAGGAACATAAAAGGTAGATTTCTCTTATTCATATTAAGGTGGGTTTCAGGAAGGATTCTAAAGAATGAGAAGAAGAAAATCCCTAAATCTCAAGGAAACAGTGACCAAGCTCTTAGGACCAACTTGACTGCAGTTGGTGGTACATACAGGAGAGGACACACACACAGCATTGCTGAAGAAGGGAAAGGAAATATACATTGATCAACACTGATGCCTGGGTAGGACCAAAGGAACAAAGCCACTGAGACCTCATCCATGATAATCTGTAAGAGGGCAATGGACAGACCACAGTGTGGCTCTGGGCAATAGTGACCATGATGGGGAATCTATTTACTTATTAAGAAAACTTGGAGGCAATAGAGGGAATTAAGAGCTGTACAAATATAGTTCTGAACAAAGAAGTGTCCAGAATTATAAGAGCTGAAGACTCCTACAATAATCACTCTAATTTATTATGTGCTCAGGTAACATAATAATTATCATGCTTGTTCTAGAATATTTGTCAATAACAGTTAAAGACAGCCTTTGGTGCACACTGACTAGTAAGTACTTTCTCTGTGCCAAGCACTGTTCTAAGTGCTTTGAATATATTAACTCCCTTAATCCTCATAACCACCCTGTAAGACAGGAATTATTAACATTCCAGTTTATAGCCAAGGAAACAGGCATAGAGAAGACAGAGAGAAGTTAGGTCTGCTGCCTGAGGTCATGGCTTCTATTTGGCTGAGTCAGATTCAAAGCCAAAGTCTATCTACTTAATTCTATCTACACTGTTCCAACCACTGATGGAAATATTAAAGCTATTCTTCACAACTAGAATATTTTCAGTCAGCAAATATTTAAATATTACATTTATAGAAAACACAGCGCTTGGTCGTGAGAAGCACACATCACTGTTTCATAGGAGCTTAGACTCTAGTTTCATGATTTGCCAATTTCCTTGGGAATATAGCTTATAACCAACCACATACCAAGCCTTTGTTTCCTATGGGGCACTGGAGAACATGGTCACTAGGAGAAAACAAGATTGAGGAATGAGGGCCAGAAGTCACCAACAGCTATATCTAACACTCTGAGACAGGTAAAGTGGTTTCCATGGATGTCCAATTTAAAAGCCAAAGCAAGCCCACTGCTCAGGCACAGATAACCTCTGATGTCAACATTTTCATTTGTAAAATAATGAAATGGGTAATCTCTAAGTTTCCTTTAATTTTGAAGTGTTTCATACATTATTTATCCCCCTGCAAACCTCAACACCACCAAATAAGATGTTTTACTTGCTGGACCTACTATTTCCCTTTATTAAAGTGTTTAGACTGCCAAGTCAAGGATGGGTAATCCTATCCCAGGGGTTAAGGACCTCTGGGCCACTTAAATTTTGAGGACTTTTCTACAAAGCATGTTTCCACTCAGGGTCACCACAGTCCAAAATCTAAAAACCCAATCTTCCTAGAATTCTGGTATAACATACAATTTCCTTGTTCTTTTTATGAAAAAGACTATAGGAGAAACTATAATCAAGAGACAACAGCTTTTATTTTGTATATTTCTTGCTTTGTCTTCAAAGTCTGCTCTTGCTGTAGGTAATTAACTCATCTGTATGAGACTTGAGCGAGCCAACAGCTGTTAATGCCAGGCTGATCATCACATCCAGGAAATGTTTCTAGAGCATATACAGCATCATTCTAAGTAGCATACACTATGACAGAACACTTCCCTAAAGGTCTTACACCATAAACATATCATCTAACTCCATTTCCCCAAACGCAATGCCTTTGCAGAAAATGTCACAGAGATTCCTTTCTACCACTTCTTAGTCTATCTGGATCTCATGTCACTAGAAGAGGAAGCCAAAGAGACAGAGTTTGTGTGTTTCTTCTTCTTCCACTTCAGGAAAGCAGGTGTTTTGGAGATTTTTTTATTCAGGAATGTCTGCAGTGATGGTTGGTACTTTAAAGTTGTTTTTTTTTTTTTGTTTGTTTTTTAGATTTATTTATTTGACAGAGATCACAAGTAGGCAGAGAGGCAGGCAGAGAGAGAGAAGAAAGGAAGCAGGATCCCTCCTGAGCAGAGAGCCTGATGCGGGGCTCTATCCTAGGGCCCTGGGATCATGACCTGAGCAGAAGGCAGAGGCTTTAACCTACTGAGCCACCCAGGAGCCCCTAAGGGTACTTTTTGGCTAACCAACTGAATGATTTCAGCCTTCATGCTCACTTTTACAAAAACCCTATGGAGTCCATTCTCCTGTAGACATAAGTCTTCTGTAGACGGGTCCCAGGGCTAGATATCCTGCCGTGGCAGGAGACTGTGTGATTCAAAGCCACTTTTCTCTTTCCTGGGTCTGGTTTACTTGGACAGGAGAAAGGAGCATTTTCCCAGCACCGCCATCATCCATCCTGATGGAAGACCACCAGTAATAGAGACACAAGACATGCTCCAATCAGATTTGTCTTTTTCCTCCAGATAGGTAAGTCCCAAGGCAGTCATGACATCATTACTGGTACAAACAGCGCACGTAAACGAGAGACAACAGCCGTGGGAGAAAAACCCTCAAATGAGAGCCCTGTACCTCTCCTTGGTTTACACAGTTTCCTTACGGTTTAATTTTTCTACCTCTGGAGTATGGTCCTCAGCTGGAGCCGGTGCTTGGGGATAAGGTGACACCAGCCAAAGAGCACACAGAACAACATAGGGACGGTGGCGAGGGAAAAGACAGGGCAACAGGAGTATCCGGAGAAGGACAAAATGCAAGTAGTACCTTGTGATATAAACAGAGAGCAGAGCCCAGAGCCAGCTGACCTGCTACACCTGCTGCCAGCCTTAATTAAGCTCCACACAGGCCTGAGCTCCCACCTCCCCGTTCTTCAAGAATGAGCAAAGGCCACTCGTCCATCAAAGCTAATTTGTTTGCAGCATGAGAGTCCCCCAGGAGGGCGGCTCATCGGCTCTGGACTCTGGAGCCTGGGCCTCAGTCACTCTGCCTGGCAGGCATGTGGCCCATGTTTACTGATTCTCAGCATGGAGAGAAGGGCTCTGTTGACATCTGTTCTGACACAGCTCTTCATCTCTCTCCCCAGCCCCGTCCGCCGCCTAGAGAAGTGCTACATTCCCAAATGCCCTCCAGAAAACCTTGAGATTCCAGGGTCCTGCAAAAGCCAGGAGCTAGGTATTCATTTAGCTCCATGATGTGGGAAGTAGAAGGGAGGGCCTGTGGACTCCCCATGGTCCATAAATCCATGTAACATCTTCCTCACTGCACCAAAAGTGCTTTTTTTCAGGCTTACTAAAAGCAAGATGGTGGGCATCTGATGCTCTTGCTGTCAAATTCACGTAGCATTCTTCTGCCTAGCACCTCACAAGAAGCTCTCAGCACTGTGCTGGCTTGTACTAGCCAGGCTTTGGGGGAAAGGAAGAGGGAGTCAGTTCCAAGTGGGGGAGAGGCTGTCCTCCCTCTATTCCCCTGTGAACCACACTCTGTTCTGGCTTGCTAATTCTCAAGCAGTGCAGTCTGTTTTGGAATGTGGGTATCCTGAAAAATCTGTGTCATTCTACTTTGGGTATCTCCAGTACAAAGAACAGCAAGTGCTCAGCTCCAGCGTTCTTGAATGGACTCTGTGTTCTAGAAGACTCTCTGAGAGTATGTGGCTGGTGGTGGCTGTGGCTGTAGGCAAATTGGAGCGAGCACTTGCCTGGCTGGCTGGGCCCTTTCGCCAACTTGTTTACGATTCAAAAGGCCCCGTCATGGGTCTCCTTCCACTTCTCCATTAATCTATCTGGATCTCACACAGTCAAGCCTTAATGATACACCACCTAAGTGTATCAATAGCTTTGAATTAAAACCAATATTGGGTATGTTAGTTAAGTGTGAATACTCTTTTAACATTGGGCTCCATGAGGTCTGATATCTGCTCAACTGCTTATTAGTTGAACGAGGATAAGCAGGTAACTTAGTCTCTGTCTCAGCTTCCTTATTTATAAAATAGAGATACAATAGTATCTACTTCTCAGCATAGACAGTTCTTATGTGTAAGAACTTAAAAATAGGGTCTGGTACCTAGAAACCAATGTCAGATATTATCCATCACAGAGCACTGAAATCAGAACATCAATAAGTCACTTATATGTTCATTTACAGATCTAGTATTTTTGAGGTTCTTATTATGTGTAAGGACAAAGCAAATTCCCCAGCCTTCAAGGTTGTGTGGTCAAGTGCAGTGTCAGGGAAGCAAATGGACAATTTCCAAAGTATGCTTCCAAAGGCTCAGAGTGAGTAAGAAATGAGGAAGCATACAGAATTGAACGTGGCTGGGGTAGAAGGGTGGGGAAGGGAGGTGGTGGAGAAGATGGGAGCAAGAGAGGGAAAAGAGAGGGAAGCAAGTAAAGGGAGGAGAGAAGCAAGGTTGAAGAAGAAATAGGCATTAGACTGAGAGGGTCTTGAATCCCCCTGTCAACGAGTTTGGACTTTATCTTCAGAGCAAGAGAACATCATTAAAGGAAGTTATTCAGGAATTCGTCTAATCAAATTTGTATTTTTGAGAGATCCTGGCAGGTCCATTCTGAAGGAGGCTAGACCAAGGCAGAGAAACAAATGAGGGGTTTGTTGCCATACGCTTGTTATTAGGTGACAATAGCGTGAATTAAAGTAATGGAGTTGAATGTGGAGATACGAGAATTAATTTGAAATATCTTGAGAAAGTAGGAGAGGTGAGACCTGGCAATTAATGGAATATAGGAAATGAAGAAGATGACCAGGATGGAAAAGAGTGCAAAAAAGCTGGGGTTCAAGAATAAGCCACACCATATATCAAAAGGACCACAGAGATGATAATTGTACTTGGCAAATTATCCACCGGAACCTCACATTTGGGCCAACAGATTGATGACAAGAGAGCGGAGGTCTCTGTGACTATGTATGGGTATCCCCTCAGATGTCAGCAGAGGTAGGCTCATCTGGGAAAAGAGTGGGAATCTGAGAAGATGATGCATATTCTCCTTAATAAGAGAATTCCTGGAGATGCAGCCTCTAGTCAGCCCAATTAGCCTTACTCTCCTTTTCCACGTCCATTAAGCAGGTCAGCCGGTATCTGAGTACCACAATGCACATTCAGTACTGCCCTAGCTGCTGTGGGGAACAAAAGAAAAGGCCTGGCTTCTGTTCTTTAAGAAATTTTTTTTTAAAGATTTATTTATTTGACAGAGAGATAGAGAGCGATCACAAGTAGGCAGAGAGGCAGGCAGAAAGAGAGTGGGGGAAGCAGGCTCCCCGCCGAGCAGAGAGCCGATGTGGGGCTCGATCCCAGGACCCCAAGATCATGACCTGAGCTGAAGGCAGAGGCTTAACCCACTGAGCCGCCCAGGCGCCCCTGTCCTTTAAGAAATTTTAAACCTACTGTACTAAAGACATTATAGAACAACGCAAAAGAGAATATTCAGTCCTCAATGGAGAGGTCGGAGTTCTATGTCCTGCAGGACACAGGGCCCTCTCAGCAATGTTGTGATCAGGAAAGCATAGCCCAGGCTGGCGGCTGGCCTCAAGAAGGTTTATGTGAACAAGAAGTTCCTGGCACATAAAAGAACTCAAATTTTTGTTTAATGAATGAACAAGACGGGGGAGTTATTCAATCCATTTTCTTGTGTCTTCTTCCCTTCTGTTTAAAATTCCATTAGTTGAAGCAGCATTTTTTTTTAAAGATTTTTATTTATTTATTTGACAGATCACAAGTAGGCAGAGAGGCAGGCAGAGGGGGGGGGAGGCAGGCTCCCTGCTGAGCAGAGAGCCCCATGGGGGATTCGATCCCAGGACCCTGAGATCATGACCTGAGCTGAAGGCAGAGGCTTAACCCGCTGAGCCCTCAAGCAGCATTTTTAAGTTACAAGTTTCACTGAACCTTTGTCCTTACTTTCCTTTGCCTTTTCATCCAGCTCCCCCAAGAAAAAGGTTCAAGCACTTGTGAGTGTCACGAGTCAGTGAAGGGAGTAGGCAAACGAAGGAGAAGGTAGAGAACAACTCCTGCTTACTCATTTTTCTACCCATACCTCCCACGCCAGCCCCAGGTCTGAGCAAGTAGGTGCATGTATGTGACTGACACCGCATTATATTTATGTGCTGATGGGTTTGCATGGACTCAGCCCTACTCCAGGGGGTAGGCTACAGAGTCTAACCTGCAAGGTGAGGTCATTTCTAATGCCTGGCATCTGGGGAGAAGCACTGCATGTGCTAGTAACAGGCAAAGATGGATTCAGTCCCCAGTGGCCTGGCTTCTAGATGCATCGTGTTTGTTCTATTTCACTATACCACCTCAAAGAAAAGATGTAACCATCACCCTGTGATGGCTTGATGTAGTCCTAACTAAAAGACCATGGACAAGAAGGCTTCCCAAGCTTCCTGGCACAGAAACCTAATCTCTTCTCCAGAAGATATTCCAGTTGGGTACACGGTGCTATTGGGTAAGACCGATTTTCCATGTAGGATAGCATTAGGATGGCTGGAGATGGCATGTGTGACTTGAATTTCAGGAGCTTTAAGCACTTGACAGACATTATCTCATTCACCTCCATACAGCAGACATGAGCTCATTTTGTGGACTTCCTCTCCTATTGATAATACATAATTATTTGTATCGTGCTTATGCTGAAAAGGCAGAACCAGTCATTAACCAAACTAATACCCACATCTTGTCCCAACCAGGTTTTATGTAAATATTTATGCAGTTAAGTACTTTTTAAACCTACCTTTGTCATCTCTAAGTTTTTGATAAATTTATAATAAAATTATACACTGAATGTTTAAATATGAAGATGTTGCCTAGCTTTTGGATTTCTATAAAGATACAGGATGGTTCTACAACTGTTTGAGAGACAACTCAACTGAGGTACAAAGGAACTGGGTAAAACTTTGACGGGCAAGTGGAGAAACAAGAGTAGAACCCATATGTACATTTTAAATGCATCCATTTACTGACCTATATAATTTTACCAGGTATTGTGCTGAATTCTTTATAAATATTCTCCCATTTAACACTAATCTTGACCCTTAGGGAAGAGATACTAAACCGATTTTACAGATGAGCAAACAGACTCAAGCGCTGAAAAAGCTGCCCCACAATCACATGCTGGAAATGACACCTAAATCCTGAATTTCAAACTCAGCTCTTTCTGATTGACCCTGTGTCAGTACTCCTGAAGGTCTCATCCCTACCCCAAGCTCGAAGAATTCTAACTACTAGGCTGCCTCCTCTCAAGTTTTATATTTTAATGACTAGTTAAGGGTTTCATATTAGATTCCTGACTCTCTCAGAGTTCTCTATTTTGGAAGAGCCACTGGGAATATAAAGGCTACAAAAGCAGTGAGTGAGACAATCAGAGATGAAGAACTTCACAAAATTGAGGTTTCTGGCAGGCAAGATCACACAGGCTGTCACATCTGAGATGGACTTCCCACATAAGTGCTCTCTTCCAAGAGACAATTTAACTCTGGGCAAGATGGGACAGGTTTCCACCAAAGATAGACATGTGTAGATTTGAAACATGTACCTATCCAGATGGTAAACATTTTGAGGGAAGAAATTTTGCTTATCTGTATTAAGAGCGGTTATCATGAAACAAGTTTGAAGATGTATAAAAACTTGCTTAATTTTTTATGTTTTAATGCTCTGCTATGATAAAGGATAGAGGGTCTTTCTGAAAGTATAGACAGTCACTATTCATAACAGTTGAGTTCCAATTTTTGCTTATACTGTTGCCAACAAAAGCCATTATATATAAGTAGTGTGGTACACATGTATTTTAAAGATTTATTCATTGAAGTAATCTCTACACCCAACACGGGGCTTAAACTCCCAACCTGAGTTGTGATCAAGAGTTACATGTTCTTCCGACTGAGCCCACCAGGCACCCATCACAAAATTTAAACATATAGCTGGAAAACATTCTTTTGGGGAAGAAGAGGAGGAAGAGGTCATTATCTTTGAAAGAAGGAAGTGACGAAGGTCCCTTCTGATCGATGCCTGAGGAGTCAGTTACAGGAACACAACACCCTCAGCATCCAGCAGTCTATAGGTGTGTGCAAGTGAGGGGGGAGTGGGAGGGAGAATCTCAAGCAGGCTCCACGCCCAGCACGGAGATCAATCTCAAGACCCTGAGATCATGACCTGAGCCGAAATCAAGAGTTGGATGCTTAACCGACTGAGCCACTCAGGCACCCCTAGGTACATGTCCATTACAGGATGAGGGAGTAGTTCGGGAAAAACTGACAGCTGTTGAAAATCACTGCTGCAGCACAAAGAGACTTACTAAGAAGAAGCACTCACCACCATGGGCAAGCGAGGGCAGCGTCTGATGCCATGCTGGCCTGAGGTTTACTCCAAGACAAGAGCAAGGAAAGGCATGGAATAAGCTGATCCCACGCAAGGAAAAGGGAGAAGGCTATGAAGGTATTAAAAGGTGTTGATACTAGAAAAAAAAATAAAAACTACTTCTACTACCAGGAATCTAAATAATTATTAAATAATTACTCAACACTTGCTGAAAGTTTTTAAAAAAGGATTACTTATTTTAGAGAGAGAGTGAGCCCTCATGAGCAGGGGAGGGGCGGAGAGCAAGGGAGACAAGCAGAGCCCCCCATCAGTCATGTGGATGAGGTAATGACCTAAGCCCAAACCAAGAGTCAAAGGCTCAGCCAGCTGAACCACTCAGATGCCCCAGTGAAACATTTTCTATGCAAGGGAGGTTCCACGGCCACCTAAGAAGCAGGAAGTCCAAATTGCAGGACAAATATCCTTTGACCAAAGTCTTGTCGAGAAATGCCAACCAAAAGTGAGGAAGAACTAAAAACACCCACAGTCACAGTTCCTATGCTTCATCTGTGAAACGTCCAGATACGGGTTATTTAATGGACACTGACTTCTCCTGGGGGTGGGGGGAAGATTGTTAATTCAAGTGAGAGCAACACTTGCAACATCAGTTACCCTTTTGATGATCAGGGATTTCTCACAAGAGCTACTACAAATAAGCTCATTCTGGAAGAATGAATGGAGAAATATGGCGGGGCTGAGAATCTCCTGGGTAAGACTGCTAATAATTCAGATTCCTGGGGCCCTAATCAAGGCAGCTACTTTCAAAGACTATCCCAGATGACTCTGAAGTAGGCAGTCTCTGAACCCAATTTGAGAGACACTGCAGAACAACTGGACCAAACAAATGAATTCAGGATCCTGGAAAGTAGCAGATTCTCACTCTAGATCCTTCCTTAAAGAGTTCATCAAAATATAAAATTTTCTTTCAAATGAATAATCCCCCAATGTGAAATCCACATGACCATTGTTTTTAATAATCTTTCCTGAAATGATCCTATCCAAGAGTAACATCTAGGTGTCCTGGACACCTAGTTTTCTGCCAAGCATCAGTGTTTCTGGCACAGTTAGGAAGAATGTTACCAAGGGCTTGGCAAAAATTAGTGCTATGAAGCTGGTGTTCTTTAAAATAAGAAAGAAAGGGCAGCCAAAGAAGCAGAGACAAAACGCTGGGCAGCTGGTGGCTAAAACTGCCTGCTGGGAGAAAGCGGAAGTGACAGGCTAGATGGCTGGTTTGGTTCTGGACTGAGCCAAGATCCCCCCATCGACCCTCCCCTACCCCCCGCCCTGCCCAGCATGGTCAGCATGTTAAGTAAGGAAGGTGCCAAAAGGCTTAAACTTGGAACACTTGCATCTCGAAAAAACAAGCTGAGTGGCAAAGCAGAAAAATGGACCTACTTTTATGGAGAGAGATATCTAAAACAACTCTTTATATGGTCCTTTAAAAAGATGGCTACATATAAAAGCCTAGCTTAACGAGGGGCACAGGTAATACACCAAGCTCTGTGGATATATAATAAGATTCTAACATCAACTGTTATTTTGCAGAGCTTGTGTATCTGAAAAAGAGTAGAGCTCAGGAAAGAGGCTAAGCAGCATGTCAGCAGGGAGATGGACCCTGCATACCTGTCCCAGATTCCCTGATGGTGTTAGGGGCATGAACACCAGCTAGAAAAGCACAGGGTCCAAGATGATGAAGTTAGAACGAGGTGTGGTGGGCAGATATACCAAGGGATGAGGTGAAAACTGAGAGGGGTGGGCTGGTAAAGTCTAGCTCAACCTAACATTTATGTGTTAGTCTCCAGCTTGACTGACTTGAGTGTTGGTTTAAGAACATGGACCAGCATTGCACTGTCCAAGTGTTCTCTTCTCCCTTTTGAGTGATGATATGGTTGTCAAAGAACTTGGAAACCATGGTAAGGCTGCTCACTATCACCAAAGCAGAGGTACTCAGCGGCTGCAGGACAGAATTTGTCTCTTGGCCATTTCATTACACACCAGGAAGTTGATGATTGAGGAAAGCATTATGGGAAACCAAGGCAAGTGGAGAAAACGCCGAGCTAGAGTTGAAGGCTGCCAGAGAGAAAAGAGATGCCGGGTGCTCAAAGGCAGTGCTGTTCTGTATGGTGCACTTGTCATTAGCATCACTCATCTCTTTAGGGGGAAAGCTCCAATGTATGGGGTCCTGCCTTGACTGCAGCACCAGCCCCACAAATCTCGTGGACTCGGGATCTCAGGTCAACACAGAGCTCATGGCAATGAAGGGCAAGGACAACAGCTTGGCTTCCAAATGGTCTGATTTTTTCCCCCCAGTGACTCCTTCCCACTCTCAAATGGCATCCAGATTCCAATGTGGAAATGCAGTTTTTATTTCTGCCCACCCCATGAAGTTTTTGCTTTGACAGAAATAAGCATATCACTATAAACTAAGTTCTGGATCAAAAAATATTTTGGCAGGAGTGTATGGACAGATGTTCATAAAATTTGCAGTTATAAAAAAGCCTTTGTGATGATAAGTAACAGTCATAAATATTCTTTGCCAATATGGAAAAAGTACTTTTACACCCATATGGGGAACTAGACCTCATCCATTCTAACTGCCTCATAGACTCTGAGCCAAACTATTACCACCAGATGCTTACATTTACAAAGATTAGCACTGCATGCAAGGGTTAATACTAAGCAACCCCATTTACAAGGGGGCATATAATACTCATCACACAGATTTTAAAACATGTACAGATAGCAGGGAGTCAGCACTGTCCGTCAGTAGCTGCAGGAGTTAGAGACATTCACTTAGAATAAGCACTGCTTGAAAAACAAAATGAAAAATAAACTCCTGGAACTATACCAAAATAAAAAGCTCTTACACAGCAAAGCTGCAACAAAACAAAAAGGCAACCTACTGGAAGGGAGAATATATTTGCAAATTATATATCCAATGAGGGGTTAATATCCAAAATATATAAAAGGATTCTACAACCCAACATCAAAAAAACCTCAAGTAATATGACTAAAAGATGGGCAGAAAACATGAATAGAGATTCTTCCGAAGACAACACGCAGATCACCAGAAGACATGTGCAACAATGTTCAACAGCACTCATCATTAGGGAAATCCAAATCCAAAACCACAATGAGATACCACCTTACGCCTGTCAGACTACTAGAACCAAAAAGACAAGTAACAAGTGTTGGTGAGGATATGGAGAATAAGGAACCCTCGTGCCCTGTTGGTGGGGATATAAATTGGTAAAGTCACTGTGGAAAATAGTATGGAATTTCCTCAAAAGATTAAAAAACAGAACTACCATATGACTCAGCAATTTCAGTGCTGGGTATTTACTCAAAGAAAACAAAAACCACTAATTTGAAAAGATATATGTGCCCCTGTGTTTGCTGCAGCTGATTTACAATAGTTAAGATATGGAAGCAACCTAAGCGTCCACCCACAGATGGACGGCTAAAGAAGATGCGATACACAAACACACCCTAGTACTCAGCCATAAGAAAGAATGAGACCAGGGCACCTGGGAGGCTCAGTGGGTTAAGCCTCTGCCTTTGGCTCAGGTCATGATCTCAGGGTCCTGGGATCGAGCCCCACATTGGGCTCTCTGCTCGGAGGGGAGCCTGCTTCCCCCTCTCTCTCTGCCTGCTTGTGCTCTTTCTCTCTCTGTCAAATAAATACATAAAAGCTTTAAAAAAACAAAAAAGAACGACATCTTGCCTTTGCCAACAAATGGATGGACCTGGGGGTTATTACACTAAGTGAAATAAGGCAGAAAAAGACAAAAATTGTATGATTTCATTATCTAAAAACAAAAGAACAGACAACTAAATAGACCCAGAAGTACTGAGAATGAACCGATGGTTGTGGGGATGGGAGGAGAAGGGATAGGCAAGAAGGGGAGTGGGACATAGAGCTGTCTAGTTATGGAATAAGTCATAGGGCTACTAATAAAGACTGCTTCATTGGAGTGGTGGTAGAGAGACCTATGACCTACTTCAATTAGCTCCTCTTCAATAATGTCTTTCTTACCAGGAAACATTCTAAGTATGGAGTTGGACAATCATCTGTAAAGACCGGTTGGATCCCATTCTCTCCAAAGCTTTCTTCACTGAAGTCACCAATCCCTTTTCACTCAGGGCATAAACTGGCTTTGAGCAATGCAAGGAAACCATAAGGAGAGTTAGTCTCTTCCTACTTGAACCCAACGCATCACTCAGCATCTAGTGAAGCTGGCCAGGAAATACATGTCAAATACTTCCTCTGCCCAACTACCCCAGTTCATATACTGGACCATGACTTGAGCTCCCTTCCTCTCAGCTCCACTAAGTAACTAACCCAGGCTACTGAAGTTCACCATCAAAAAATGAGGCCAGAGGGGCGCCTGGATGGCTCAGTGGGTTAAAGCCTCTGCCTTCGGCTCAGGTCATGATCCCAGGGTCCTGGGATCGAGCCCCACATCGGGCTCTCTGCTCAGCAGGGAGCCTGCTATCCCCTCTCTCTCTGCCTGCCTCTCTGCCTACTTGTGATCTGTCTGTCAAATAAATAAATAAACAAACAAATCATTTTAAAAAAATGAGGCCAGAGAATAGACATTCAAAGACAGATTACGGAGTTTTCTTTCCCCTCCCCTCCTGGACAATGAGGAGTTACCTCCAGTAAATAATGATTTAGAGGGAGGAGGGGCAGAGGTAAAGGGAGAGAGAGAATCTGAAGAAGGCTCTGAGCCCAGTGTGGAGCCGGACACAGGACTCAGTCTCACACCCTGAGATCATGACCTGAGCTGAAACCAAGAGTTGGACACTTAATTGACTGAGCCACCCAGGCGCCCCCCTCTACTACAGAAGGGTTGAGTTAACTTGGCTCCATGAGAGAGAATGAACACATTGATGGAAACTGACGGAGCAATGACACACCTCAAAAAGCAAAGTCCTTCTTCATGGTGACCTAAGCATGTCAAGACCCTGTAGAGATAAATGCTTCAAATTACCCAGCTGCTCTCCAGGGACATCTGTCCTTATGTCCTCAGTGAGTAAGACAGAGATGAAAGGCATGTTTCATGTCTAATTAAACTTCTACATTTTGGGAAAGAAGCAACTTCATTCACTACTATAGCAATTGGGAACTTTCCATGGCAGGCTATATGGAAGCTTGAACATGATGCTAATCAAGTCAAGGGCGTAGCTTTGCTTCATTTTGTGAGGACATCTATACCCCTAAGCTGGCTAGCTACTTTATCATTCCTTAGTCAAACAAGGAAACAGGTGTCAAAAGCTGATGACTGCAAATTCAACCATGCAACAGTTTCTAAATTGTGGCTTGAGGAGTACCTGTATAAGAATCATGCATTCATTTTTGCTTTGTTTTGTTTTGTTTTGGTTCTTAAAGAGAGATACCTAGGTGGCTTAGTTGGTTAAGCATCTGCTTTCAGCCCAGGTCGTGATCCCAGAGACCTGGGATCAAGTCCCACATTGGGTTTCTTGCTCAGTGGGGAGCCTGGTTCTCCCTCTGCCTGCTCTGCCTGTTGCTCCCCATGTTTGTGATCTCTGACAAATAAGTAAATAAAATCTTAAAAAAAAAAAAAAAAAGAAAGAAAGAAAGAAAGAAAAAGCAGATTTCTGGCCCTACCCAAGACAAGACATAAGAGAATATACTCTGAGGAGCACTGTCCTTCCGGATGAGCTCTGGGCCAAAGCCCCTAGATGCTGGCCAGGCTTATTTTGTTTTTTAAAGATTTTATTTATTTGAGAGAGAAAGATACAAAGAGAGAGGAAGAGCAAGTGCATGTATGCGCACCAGGTGGGGGGTGGAGAGCAGCGGCAGAAGGAGAGGGAGAAGCAGGCTCCCCGCTGAGCAGGGAACCCAATGCAGGCTTGGTCCTAGGACCCTAAGATCATGACTTGAGTGCAAGCAGACACTTAACTGACTGAGCCACACAGATGCCCAGGCTTATCATCTTTAAAGATAAAACATTCTGACATGACTTACTTGGAAAACCAGGTAGTGAGCAAACACTACTTATTTTTCAGCTTGAACGGAAATTAGAGAAGACTGCAGAAACTTTCTCATGAACATCAAAAAGTTCTCCTCTTTCTTGGTTGTATTTTGCACCCAAACTACTCTCTGGCTGTTTACTAGAGGCTCTGCCAATGAGAACACTATAGCTTCTTTGTTGACATGGTCTCAGAGCTTGCATTAATTACTAAAAACCTACCTCATCTTTGGGTGAAAGAAGTGAAGCTGTCTGAACCTCGATTCCACAGCTAATTGGGGTAACAATTCAAATCTCAGGTCTCAAGGGACTGCTTCTGGGATGAAAGAGGTGGCTGGGAGATCAGTGAGCCCACCCTCCCTCCACTTCTATGCGGCAGTGTATGTGAACCTCCCCAAAGAGAGGACAGTCTGTTCTGGTTGGAAGTAGAAATATCCTGGGGTGTATAGAGAAGTGCTCAAGCAGGGCTTGAGGCAAAAATCCTTGATGAAAGTGCTCCAAGAAGAAATGGATCATTAGGTCAAAGGGTTTTTAATTTTGTCAACCACTCAACAGTTAGCAAACAACTGTCTGAGAGAGGCTTACAGATAGCTCTCTTGCAACCAGCTGTTTGCATCTTCTAAAGGCTTTGAATAAGGCTCAGTTGAGTTTAAGTGAACTGAGAGGAAAATTATATGAAAATGTCCTAATAGAGAAATCAGCTCAATTCTGGAATGACTGCGTTAAGAACACTTTGTAAGCATTCCCTGAAATATAATGTGCATGAGCAAAAACAAATTAATTCTCCAATGTGCTGGAATTATTTTAAATCACCTATTTGCTGCATGTCAGCAAATGAAGAACAAACAAAATATTGTTTGCAAAGGATTCGCAGAATTTTTCAGTTCATGTAGTTTGTTCAGGTCACTCTTAAAAAGAATGAAGCTTTACGGGCACGTGGGTGGCTCAGTCACTTAAGCCTCTGACTCTTGGTTTCGGCTCAGGTCATGATCTCATGGGTCATGATATCAAGTCCTGAGTTGGGCTCTGGGCTCACTGGGGAGTCTGCTTGAAAAAGCTGTCCCTCCTGTCATTCTCTCTCTCTCTCTCTCTCATAAATATATAAATCTTTTTAAAAAGTAGGAAATTTTAAAGAATAAAACTATTGAATGAACTGCTGAAAAGGAGAAGGTATTAACTTAAATGTCTGGAAATCTTAACTTCAAAATCAATATTAAACATTTCCTTTACAAAACTCTCCTCACAGGACAGTCACAATCAGGCCTGAGAGGTTATCCTGTGTAACATTTTACAGCAAGCTGGAGAGAGAACTTTCCCACATCACTGTCCAGTGTTCTTTAGAAACAGCTTATCTGTGAATTATGAACATGCACATAACTTCAACAGATTACACAGAAGTTCATAATCATGACTTAAGTTTACCCCCATGTTTTAAAATACCCATGAGGAATACAAATGATACATATGACAGGAATTGCGTTCTTAAGATTCAAGTTCTAACACCAATGCAGCACACCATGTTTCTTCCACGTAAAAGCAACAAATGAAAAAGAGGTAATCACAGGGGAAAAGAAGGCAAGTCTTTGTGATATAATTAGGAAGTTCAGGAGTTGATGGAGGAAGAAAAAATCCTGCTAATCGAGATCAAAATAGCAGCTATTAGGTCTGAAGAGCAAAAGTGCTCAGGACTGCGGAGGAGCCCGGGTATGAATCATACCTACTCATAATTCACCTGGGGCCATTTGCCTGCTGCGAACAAGTAAATGACAAATGAACAGCAGAGCTATGGTGCCACTTTACACACTGAATAAATTCTTTGTAAAGATTCCCACCACTAAGGTACAGACTGTCTTTAAATAAAAAGAGGAGACTGGTGTTGCCTTAAGCAGATAAGTTATCACAAGAGTATTAATAACCCAAGTAGGAAGGCGAACAATACAGAAGAGGGAAGATCTCAGAGTTAAAAGATAAAATTTTTCTTTAAAAAAAAAAAACTAGGTCTTCAGACACAGCAAATGAAAAATGCATTGAAAAACCTGACATACGAGAGGTACCTGGCTGGCTCAGTTGGATAAGCATCTGCCTTCAGCTCAGGGTGTGATCTCTGGGTCCTGGGATCAAGGCCCCATCCCCCGACACCTGTCCCTCAGGCTCCTGGGCAGCTGCTTTTTCCTCTCCCTCTGCTCCTCTGCTCCCCACTCTTGTTCTCTTTCTTTCTCAAATAAATAAATAAGATCTTTAAAAAAAAAACCTGGCATGTGTTAAACTTGACTTTTATGTTACTTCTTTGGATAGCTGTTTCCCTTCTCATCTCTTGACAGTCAGAAATAGAGAAGCATGAGGCTCCGTGTGGATGCAGAAATAAGAATAAAACTTCCTAAAAGAAAACAGTCGAGCTGCTAATTGAGAAGAACCGAAGCCGTGTCTTTCAGAATCTGAGCACAGTTAGAACTATACTCCAGCTCCCTGACTTAGTGAATTCACATACAGACCAACGGGAAATGAACCTTTTTTTTTCCCTCCCTGTGCAAAGCAATACTAGTGTCTGGTCCACTATGAACAGTAACTTGAGGCAGGGTAGCTGCTCAGTGCAGAGAGCCTACCCGGTTCCCCAGGACTGCACCAGAGGGCCAGCTTACCAGGCTGGCACGACTGTACAGAACACTCCTAGCTATTTCTGTTCACTTGTACACGCTGGACGGCAAACCTTGGACATGCAAACAGGAACTCTGGCAGCTAAGAGAAAAAGAACATCTTGTCTAACAGAATGACCATCCAGTCTCCATTTCCTCATGCCACAGCATGGCCGCCATCCTCCAGAAGACTGTAGGCTCAAGCCCATAAAGGCTATTACCTTTTTTTCTCTTGGAAAACTTCCACTGTGTAAATTCTCTGTCCCATTATTTTTCCTCTTCTGTGTGGTCATTTCCTTGATGCTCTCCCCCTCCAATCTCCTCACTTAGCCCCTTTCACCCTTCCAGAACACCTACTCCATGATCAACATGCCCCATCATCCGCTCTCTACATTCTGCCTGAACACCAGCTGAACATATGAAACCCAACTCCTCCCAGAGGACCCCACTTCCCTTGGGGACCTCTCAATGACAGGATGCTCATTCTCTTACACCCTGTGTGACTGAAGGTTAGAAGGTAGATTCTGTGTCTCCTTCTCCCATCAAGGCTATCTCCAGATCATTACTCTTCCACAAGTTAACTCCTCTTCTTTAACCTTCCTACTCTTGGTAACCTCATTCTCCATTCCCTCTCTCACTGCTCTTTGTGTATTTCCTGGACCTGCCCTTCACTGAAATCTCAGATTCCTTTTCATTCCTACTCCTGGTAATTTGAACACTCACACTATTACATGTATTGTTGAATATCTGTAACACTAAACATTAAACACTAAAATTGTTGAATTGTGTCCTTTCAAAATATGTGAAGACCTGACCGTGCAGGGTCAGGTGAATATGTGAATATGACCATATTTGGAAATAAGGTCTTTGAAGATTATCCAGTCAAGGTGAGGTCAGTGGGGTGAGATCCAATCCAATGTAACTGATGTCCTTCTAATAAGAGGGAGACCCCACGTGAAGACAACACACATAGAAGAGGGCCATGTGAAGATGAAGGCAGACATTGGGGTTATGCAGTTATAAACCACAGAACACATGGGGCTACCTAAAATTGGAATGGGCAAGGAGGGATCCTCCCACAGAGATTTAGGTTGGGAGCATGTCTCTGCCAAAACCTTGATTTCAGATTCTAGCCTCCTGAACTACAAGGGAGTAAGTTCTGTTATTTTTAAAGATTTTATTTATTTATTTGACAGACAGAGATCACAAGTAGGCAGAGAGGCAGGCAGAGAGAGAGAAGAAAGGAAGCAGGCTTCTTGCTGAGCAGAGAGCCCAATGCGGGGCTCGATCCCAGGACCCTGAGATCATGACCTGACCCAAAGGCAGAGGCTTTAACCCACTGAGCCACCCCACGTGCCCCAAGTTCTGTTATTTTTAAAGCCACTTAATGGGTGATAATTTGCTACACAGCCATAGGAAACTAATGTATTATATGAATAATCCATCACATACTATGGCCTGTCAGTGACTTTGCTTCTTCTTTACCAATGATCTTCTATTCTCCAGCTCAGCCACCCTCTCTTGTGCTCACACTCTGGAACCATGTTTTCAACGAAACCACTCCACCCTGAAACCTCCAGCGAGCCTATTGTCTCACTGTCCACCCATCTTCCTGCTTGCTTATACACTCAATTGTTCTCATTTCTGTTTTTATCCCTATTCCTTCTTGCCTGAACTCAGCTTAAATTCCAAGAACTCACTGGTCAGAGTCCCAGATTCTCTTGCCCCTTTATCATTAATCAAAGTCACCCGCAACACCTTGACCCTAGCTGAATCAACTATCCACTGTCTTCATGTGCTGGGACGGCTAGGCACTGCTGAGGAGAACACAGAAAACTGACAGCACTAAAATTAATGCTCATTAACGTCAAGTGGCGCTCGATGCTGGGACTACACACTGCTCAGCAATCCCACACTCTTCTCTCTCCAAATGGACAGGACCTACCCAACGACTCTTATCCATGCCTTTGTTTTTCTCATTCAATGGCACAGAATTTCCTCCTTTACTTGAAAGTTAGTTCCTCCTCTGTTCCTAACCCCAGTCCCTTCCATGATGCCAGCCATTTTCACACTCAGCCACCCCTTTCCTCTCCTGCATCTTCTCTTCCTCCTCCTCCACGTGCACCTTCCCATGACCACTTACACGTGCTGAAGTCTTTCCGATTATAAAAATCCCTCCATTCTCCAACACTCTCCAGCCACTGAGCTCTCTCTTTGAGAGATTTATTTCTAAATCTTCACTTCCTCTAAATCAGCTTCTGAAACTATAAATCGGCCTGTGCCTTCACCACCCCACTGATGACTCACCAAGACTGCTGCTGGTCTCCATGTCACTACATCTAATGGACACATTCCATCCTTAAATTACTTGACTTCCAAGTGGTGTTGTATCCTACTGACTATACCCCTTCCTTTGTACTCTTGCCTTTGCTTCCTGTGGCTTCTAGAACACCACCCATGACTCTTCTTCCCTGAGCTCTCAGGGTGCTCCTTCTCATTTGATGTTCCTCTTTCTCCACTCATTTTTAAATATTGACATTTTCCAGGCCGTCTTGTTTTTTAATCCATTATTTGCCACTCACTCTACAGCTTGATTTACTAGCTTTAAGCCATTATCTCCTAAATATTACCTCTGTCCTAACCTCTCTTCTGAAGTCCTGATCCATATGTCCAGATGTCTATCAAAATTTTTTCCTGTGTCTCTTACTGGCCTTTTGAATTCAACATGTCCAAACCTTAATTCATAAGCTCCACCACCACTCTCTGGCCTAAGTTATGCCTTTCCAAATAAATTCCTTTCACTAAATAAAATGCCCTCTATGGGCAGCTGAAGTATTACCTCTGGGTTCACACTTGACTATTCCCATCTTCATTCTTTAGCTATCCTATGCATTCTGTTAGTCATATCTGAATGGCACGTATAGCATAGAGCATGGGTGTGGTGCAAAAACAATGAATACTGTTACACTGAAAAGAAATTATAAAAAATTATACAGGAAAAAGAATAATAAAAAGTTAAAAAAGAAAAATAAAACAAAAAATAAAACACTAAAGAATAAAAGGAAAAAAAAACCCCGTCTATTCACTTCCCTTTTTTGTATGAGGAATCCATACAGCTTTCATTAAGTTCCTGTTCTCCTATGACAACACATTCCTGTTCACATTCAGCTCTTATCCTTGCTACTTCAAAATCCCCTCACCTCCTCTCTTTCCTTTTGCATATGCCAAAGCTGCACTCAGTTTAATCCCCTCACTAATAGTGCCATCTCTTAGTTCTTTCTTTTGCAACCTCAATCTCTCCTCCTCTAGAGCCTCTTTCTCTTCCTGGAAACATGTTTGTGTTTGTCACTGTGGAAACCCCTCTATAACCTGGATTCTGCTTCAACACTATTTTTGCTTCTTCCTTTTGTGGGTGGTTGGGGCAGAAGGAGAGAGAGGGAGAGAATCTTAAGCAGGCTCCACACCCAGCACAGAGCCGTCATGACTTGGGGCTTGATCTCATGACACTGGGATCATGACCTGAGCCAAAGTCAAGAGTAGAAGGCTCAACTGACTGAACCACCCGGGCACCCCTATTCTTCCTTTTAACATTAAACTGCTTCAAAGAGTGGTGAACACTCAATGATGAAGTTCTGATTCAGGTAACAACAGAGAAGCCTACAGCAGAATAACTCTCTTGACAACTGTTACAAATTCTGAACAAAAATTTTAAAAAACTCTTTGAAGGCACTGGAGAGCAACCTAAAGCTGGAAGGAATATGACTCTTGAAAGATGGGAAGCCCAATAAGCAATATCTACATTTGACTCAATTTTCCCTTGAAGGTGCGTCCTCTGTTCATGGCGATAAGCCTCAGGAAAAAGCTGCTATGGAGCCAGAGGCCTGACTCTGGGCTGTCAGAATGTCAGAAAACTAAAAAGGAGAATGCTGGAAAAATCAGAACCACCACAGATGAAAACTTAAAGATCAGCACACGAATGTCCCTCAAATTGTTTGGCCAACTCAAATGCAGGGCAGTATTTCAAGGATCCAAAGGAAGGGGTTTGGGTTTAGGAAAAGAATAAATGAAACAAGATGGGATTGGGAGGGAGACAAACCATAAGAGACTCTTAATTTCACAAAACAAACTGGGGGTTGCCGGGGGGGGGTAGGGAGAGGGTGGTGGGATTATGGACATTGGGGAGGGTATGTGCTGTGGTGAGTGCTGTGAAGTGTGTAAACCTGGCAATTCACAGACCTGTACCCCTGGGGCTAATAATACATTATATGTTTATTAAAAAATTAAAAAATTATAAAACAAAACAACAACAACAAAAAACTCAGAAGGGCTTGAATCCCAAGAACAAGGACTATATTCTAGGACTAATACTCAAACCAAAATAGACTAAGCCTCCATAAGATCAAGGAGGTCCACCAATAATTTAACCGCCTGCTATATTACACAATATACAATTATACAATACTCTTCAGGGAAGATAAAAAATGAGAACTACAAAATGCCACCTACAATGTTCTGTATACCATCACTAGGTATCAAAAGAAATAGGAAAATGTGATTCATAATCAAGAGAAAGCTCAGTTAGTAAGAGCAGACCCGCAGACAATCTGGATACTGGTATTAACAGTCAAGTATTTAAAATAAGTATTATAAATATGTTAATAAATCTATAGGAAAAAATGGGAATAATGGCAAAAGAGAATTTGGGGTTACTATGTAAAACCTTAGAAGTGAAATGATGGAAATTTTAGAATTTAAAAATACATAGCTAGAAAAAAATTCATTGTTGGGAGTTAATGGCACATTTATTTATTTTTTTAAAGATTTATTTATTTATTTATTTGATAGACAGAGATCACAAGTAGGGAGAGAGGCAGACAGAGAGAGGAGGAAGCAGGCTCCCTGCTGAGCAGAAAGCCCAACACAGGGCTTGATCCCAGGACCCTGAGATTATGACCTGAGCCGAAGGCAGAGGCTTTAACCCACTGAGCCATCCAGGTGCCCCAAATGGTACATTTGTATTAAGTAAAAGTATCAATTAACATAAAGACAAGCCAGAAGGAAATATTCAAACTGAAGCACAGAGAGAAAAATAGTTGAAAAAAATAAACCATTTTACAAACCTATAGAACACTATCAAACAGTTTAATATATAAGTAATTGGAATTTCAGAAAGAGCAAATGTGGCAGAAAAAAATATTTTAAGAAGTAATGGCCCCCAAGTTTCCAAACTTCATTAAACACAAACTAAACCACAATAACCAAAAGATCCATGAAGCTCAGCCAAGCCCAGGCAAGATAAATGCAAAGAAAACTACCCTCAAATGTAATCACTCAAACTAAAAAGCAAAAAGATGTTCTGAATCTTGGAAAAGATTATCCAAACTTCTCTTCTGAATTTCTGTTTTATATATTCAGATGCCTATCAAAATGTCTTCTTGGATGTCTTACAGTACTTTTGAATTCAACATGTTTAAAATCAAAGATAAAGAAAATTCTTGAAACTTGCCAGCAAAAAAAGACTTACTACATAAAGAGGAATCATAAGAATGATAGCTTACTTTTCATTTAAAGAAATAAAGAAAGGAGACTGAAAGATGGCAAAACACCATATTTAAAGAGTTAAAAGAAAATAAATCAAGAAATTTACAGAGAAAATATCTTCAAAAATGGAGACAAAATAAAGACATTGTCAGTGAAATAAAAGCTAGATATATACTATGGAGTATTATGCCTCCATCAGAAAGGACGAATACCCAACTTTTGTAGCAACATGGACGGAACTGGAAGAGATTATGCTGAGTGAAATAAGTCAAGCAGAGAGACTCAATTATCATATGGTTTCACTTATTTGTGGAGCATAACAAATAGCATGGAGGACATAGGGAGTTAGAGAGGAGAAGGGAGTTGAGGGAAATTGGAAGGGGAGGTGAACCATGAGAGACTATGGACTCTGAAAAACAATCTGAGGGGTTTGAAGGGGTGGGGGGGTGGGAGGTTGGGGGAGCCAGGTGGTGGGTATTATAGAGGGCACAGATTGCATGGAGCACTGGGTGTGGTGCAAAAATCATGAATACAGTTATGCTGAACATAAACAAAATTAAAAAAAAGGAAAGATACTCTTCTTCCAAATAAATAATACTTTCAATGTGTATGAAGAAAAAGGATGATTTTTTTCCTTTTCTTAATTTCCTGGAGACAACTGACTTTGAAACAAAAATAAGAAAGTACTGCATGGAGCACTGGGTGTGGTACAAAAACAATGAATACTGTTATGCTGAAAATAAAAAAAATTAATTAAAAAAAAGAAAGTACTGCATATTATGTAACATAAAAATAAAACATGTGACAACACTAGCACAAAGGATTAAAGGAAAGTGGTAAAATGCTACTCCAGACAGACTCTGAGAAGTTAAGGATTTATCCTGCAATCCCTAAAGTAATGATTAAAAAATAATGCACAGACATAGAGCTAAAAAGTCAACTGAGGAGACAAAATAGAATACTAAAATATATTTGATTTATCCTAAGGAAGTTTAAAAAGAGAGAGAGAGAGAAACAAGAATAAAAACCAGAGGAAACAAAAGAAAACAAATAGCAACATGGTAGACTAAAACTCAATGGTATCAATAGTTACAATAAATTTAAGGGACTGAACAATAACACAGCAGAGATTGTAAAAAAGGGTGAGAAGTAACATGTAACTCTATGTTGTTTATGAGGGACATGCCTTAAATACAAAGATATGAAAACAAGTTGAAAACAAAATAGAAAAAGAAGAAGATATACCACAAAATAGTAAGCATAAGAGAGCTTACAGCTATGTTAATATCAAAGTATACAATAAGATCAAGGATAAACAGGAGCATTTGATAATGACACAAAGATTAATGCAACAGGAAAATAAAAATCATACACATACATACACACACACACACCCCCTTTAAAATACTTGAAACAAAACTGACAGAACTCAAGGGAGATATACACAAATCTTCATAGTTTTTAATACCTCCATCTCGGTGATTGATAGAGCATATAAATACAACAAAGTTAGAAGAGAAGATTTGAACACCATGATTTGAACCATCTTAATATTCATAAAACATTAGCTAAAAACCAAAAAAGATCCACTTCTAAAAGTAGAACACACGGGGGGCACGTGGCTCAGTGGGTTAAGCCTCTGCCTTCAGCTCAGGTCATCATCTCAGGGTCCTGAGATTGAACCCCGAATCAGGCTCTCTGCTCTCTGCAGGGAGCCTACTTCCCCCTCTCTCTGCCTGCTGCTCTGCCTACTTGTGATCTCTCTGTGTCAAATAAATAAAATCTTTTTAAAAAGTAGAACACATGGAATTTTAAGCAAGATAGACCACATGCTAGGCCATAAAACAGTCCTAATAAATTGCCAAGAATTTAAATCTACAGAGCATGGCTTTAGTCATATCAGAATTAAATTAGAAATCAATAATAATAAAAATATACATCTCACTGATTCACTTTATTTTTTAAAACTATTCACTCATTGTTTAATCCTTTTCATCTAACTTACTCTGACTCTCATTCATATTTTACTTTAAATGTCGTAAATGTCCTGCTGATGGTCAAATCCAACAAGTCCAAATAAAATACTTATTCTTACACTATACACAAAAATAAACGCAAAATGGATTAGAGACCTTATTCAAAACCTGAAACCATAAAAATCCTAGAAGAGAACACAGGCAGTAACTTCTCTGATACTGGCTGTAGCAGCATTTTTCTAGTTATGCCTCCCGTGGCTAGAGAAACAAAAGCAAAATACTATGGGAACTAAATCAAAATCAAAAGCTTCTGCACAGCGAAGGAAACAATCAACAGTACCAAAAGACAACGACTGAATGGGAGAAGATATTTGCAAATGACATATCTGATTAAGGGCTAGTTTCTAAAAATAAAGAACTTCTACAACTGAACACCAAAAAACCCAAATCATCCAATTAAAAAATGGGCAGAAGAGGGGCACCTGGGTGGCTCAGTTGATTAAGCATCTGACTCAGGTCTTGATCTGAGGGTCATGCGTTCAAGCCCTGCCTTGGGCTCCACACTTTTATAAAAAAGATGGGCAGAAGACATGAACAGACATTTCTCCAAAGACATCCAGATGGCCAACAGACACATGAAAAGATCTCAACAGGAGTCGTCACCAGGGAAATGCAAATCAAAACCACAATGAAAGATCACCTTATACCTGTCAGAATGGCGAGAATGAAAAAGACAAGAAATAACAAGTGTTGGTGAGGATGTGGAGAAAAAGGAACCCTCGTGCATTATTGATGGGAACGTAAACTGGTACAGTCACTGTGGAAAACAGAATGGAGGCTCCTCAGAAAACTAATAATAGAATACCATATGACCCAGTAATCCCACTATTGGATATTTACATAAAGAAAATAAGAACACTAGCTTTGAAAAATACATGTACACTTACATGTATTGCAGCACCATTTACAACAGTTGAGACATGCAAGCAGCCCAAGTGTTCTTTGATAGAAGGATAAAGATGTGGTGTGCCTACACAATGGAACATTATTCAGCCATCAAAGAGAATGAAATCTTGCCATATGTGACCATGTGGATGAAACTAGAGGCTATTCTGCTAAGTAAAATAAGTCAGAGAAAGACAAATACCTTATGACTTCACTCATATGTGGAATCTGAGAAGCAAAACAAAAGAAACAAACAGAAAAGCAGACTCTGAACTCTAGAGAACAAACCAATGGTCACCAGAGGGGAGGTGGTGGGGGAGGGGTGAAACAGGTGAAGGCATTTCAGAGTATACTATGATGATGAGCAATGAGTTGTTGAATCTCTATACTGTATACCTGAAACTAGTACAACACTGTATGTTAACTATACTGGAATTAAAATTAAAAAGTAAATATTTAACTCATTTAACTAATTCACTATGTGGGTCACTCATCAAGCAATGGTTCCTGATGACCTAACGAGTGTCTGACTCCATACCTGGGATAATAAGAGCTACTGCATAAAAAACACTTTGTTGTGTGTAAAGCATGTTATAAGTGTTTTATAATTAGGAACTCATGTAACTGAATCTTCATCATAATCTATAATGTGGATACAGTTTTCAAGTCAAGGAAACTGAGGCAATGAAAGGTAAAGTCACGGGAGCCATGGTCAGAGAGGCATTAAGTAGTGGAGCCTGAATTACCAGCTCAAATAGTCTTGCTCCATGGTCCACAGTCATGTGCCTTAACCATGGTCTTCACTCCAGTGCTCACAGACTCGTGGCGCGGAGGCATCAAGACAAGTAAACTATCCAAATTCAGTGCAGTCGACGTTTGATCCCACATTCCCAGTGATTCCTGTGCCTTATATCTTAAGACAGAGGCACTTAATCTGCCTTATTCCTCTGTATAAAGTTATTTTTGAGAAAATACCTAATATCATTTATACTAAAAAAATTACTATAAAAATTTAACATTGCTTCATGTGCTTTCTTGAAACATTTGTATTTTAATAGTTTCTACTTGATTTAAGCAAAATACCTATTTCTAACTTTGGAATATCAGGCATTCAGAGGACAGATGCAGGAAATTTGTGGGAGAGGGTCTGGAGATCTGCCCAGGTGATCTTAAAAGTTAACCACATGAAAAAATATGGTTTCTCTATCTTTAAGTAAGTTGGCTCCATGATACTCTTAATTGCTGAGTACTATAGAATTAGTCATACAAGTTTGGAATGAATCATCTTCGGGAATTTACTTAACTTTATCAGAATTCTTGTATCCTTCTCTGTAAATGAGATCAGTATTCGCTCCATAGGGTGATAAAAATTAAATGAGAGTATGAAGGCTCCCACACGCTATACAGCAATCAGCACATGATGTCTGATAAATGGAAACCAAACAATCAAAACGGGTCACATTTTCCACCTATCACTCTCTCTCATGTGACAAGGCAGTTTTGATTTGTTTTTTTTTTTTTTTTTTTTTTTTTTAAAAACCTAAGTTCTATAATAGTTTGGCTTTTCATAAGATTGTAAGTCTGAGAGACTACTGCTCAGAAGTTCAAAGAAAAGCGCACACTCTCAGGCTGAGCCTTCTCTGCAAATGTGCACAGGCTTAGGTTTGTAGAAGTCAACAGTAAATCTATTCTGAGCTGAAGATAATAAAAATAATAGAAAATAAGTTATTTTTAGCCTGGAATTCTCTCCTAATTTATGCCATTTACATAACGATGTCTGCACGATCGCAGATGTTTAATCCTGGGTCCTCAGAACCTATCCAACCTCTCAGAAACCACAGCAGACTGTTAGTTTTATTTTTCAAAAGAGGAGGTGGAGGGGAACAGGACTTCAGTTTGAAAACTGGATTTGAAATCGGATTGTTCATTTTGAATCTACCATGACCAGGAAGTGCTCCCTGACTGAGAGGCAGAACTTCATTCCGAGACCCCAGGAGCCTGAAGATTCCAGACATCCACTGGCTTTTATAGGGCATGAGGGTGGGTGCTGGGGTGGCTCAGTCGGTTGAGTATCTGCCTTTGGCTCAAGTCATGATACATGATAACCCCAGGGTCCTGGGATTGAGTCCCGAATTGGGCTCCTTGCTCAGTGGGGAGCCTGCTTCTCTCTCAGCTTGTGCTCTCTGACATATAAATAAATAAAATCTTTAAAAAAACTTTTTTCAAAGGCACAAGGGTTAAGTTTTTCACTTCACAATTTCTATTTCATCCTCATTAAAGTCAGTGAAATAACAAACCTTGGTCTGTTGAAACTGATCTTCAACAGAGAGTTCCCAAATGCTTCTTACTTTTTGATGATGTGAAATTAGGGAAGGCGGAAGTGAGGATTTGGAAAGGTGCTGGG
Organism: Mustela lutreola; assembly: GCF_030435805.1. Lineage (NCBI taxonomy): Eukaryota > Metazoa > Chordata > Mammalia > Carnivora > Mustelidae > Mustela > Mustela lutreola. The sequence goes on from NC_081296.1 coordinate 60,618,666, forward strand.
GTTCCAGCCACATCAGACAAGGCCCGAGCAGTTAAATAATCGTCCTCAATGAAGATTGCTGCGGGAATAAGGCTTACAAAACTCTTTTCTCCCTCTGCATGAGAATAGAACCTTGAGTTAACTGTCCAGTTTTGTTCTCAGGACAAGCTGGGGGTATGTGAATTATGTTACTCGGGAACACTGCTTACAGTGAAAAAGATCCCTGACAGGCAGCCTGAGTCGGTACCAAGAAGACACCAATACCCCACAGAAGAAGCCTTATCTTCGCAATTCCCCAAGCATAAGACTCTCCCAGCTAGAGGGAGATGTCCTTTGTGGGGTCCCCAAAAGTTAGGCCTGCAGAGTTGTTACAAGAAACCCTGGATCCCATAGTACATGAGGCTTGTATATCATGGTATCTGCCTGAAGTGGACCTTGTTTCTTTGTATTTGAGCTGTCACCTGGGGTGGGGATTCAGAATCAAGGATTCCCCCAAGGTGTGCCTGACACGTCCCAGCAGGTAAATGGTTCCAGTCCCACTGCACAGACCAGTGCCAAGCAGCCGAGGAGAGTCTCAGGAGTCTGGACGTTAAGTTAAACCAAGTAAGATCCACCACCCCTTTCCCCAGCTGGTACTATTAGTAAGTACAAAACAGATGAGATAATATGGGCCAGAGGAAAAATAGTAAATTCCTGTGAACAAGTTTTCCACTTAAAAATGACCTTAAAAGTTGCCTGTGTTGCTCCAGCGGGTAAGCATCTGCGTTTGGCTCAGATCATGACCCCAGGGTCCTGGGATGGAGCCCTGCCTCGGGCTCCCTGCACAGTAGGGAGTCTGCTTCTCCCTCTCCCTCTGCTGCACACTCCCTCTGTCAAATAAAATCTTAAAAGAATTTTTTAAAAAATAGCAGTAAGATAGTATCTGCTGTTATTAATTAAAAAAAGAAGCAACATTTCTTTCCATGTTTCCTGATCTCTGGTTGTAATTCTGAAGTCATTCTTATAAAACAAGACCCCTTTTAATTCCTGGAGCTGTGCATCTTTGAAACGGAAGCTGAATAACAGTGCTCCCATCTGCTGACATTTGCAGTTTCAGAAGACCTTCAGAGAAGAGTGGGCCACGGCAAACAGAAAGTTACAAGAACTCTCCAAAGTGTGAAATAGTCTCTATGTCTACAGCAAATGTTGGCATACTTTTGCTTCTCATTCTACTACCTTCTCACTCCTTGCTTCAGAGTGACCTCCTTCTCTTAGGGCTTGTATACTAAGAATATCTTTTGAGAACCTTATCTCATCTCTTCTTTCTCAGAGGTCTGTTTTCTCCCTAGAATTTATCTCAATTTTATCTCTCTGCGTCTCAACTAGCCTGTAATACCCTTGACTGGGAACGCCAAGGTCAGGGGCGGCTCTGTAGCTGGTGCTAAGAGTGGTGTTTGAGGTACGTGCCTCACCCTCAGTGCCAGGCTTGGGAATACACTTTCCTATTTCACTGCACGCCTTACGTTAGTTTCCAAGAACCTAAGAATGGCACAGGTGGTTGAGAAATTTCATTGGAAGGGAATTATGGGGAATATTTCATGGGCAGGGAGAGGACAAGCACCATACTTGTAGCGGACTGCAGAAAAGACTGAAGCCTCAGAAAATGGTGGCTAGCAGGCGGTTCCCTGGAATGGCGACAAGAAGTTGTGAAAACTTATCCTTTCCATGAATTTCACCCTTTTTGTTTTTTTGAGAAGCACTCCTGGTGCCTTTCCTCATACTATATACGGAAGGGACAACCGCTCACGTAACAATAGTGGGCATGTCAGCTGTGACAACTGCTGTATCCTTTGGGGAAAAGCAGCCGAATACTGTTCATGCTCCTAACACCAGTCATTCTTCTCCCTAAGAAGCAAAAGTAAACTAGCAAAGCCATATACATGTTTCTTAAGACCCATGAAGGCTACAGAGCATTATGGAATGGGCTAAAGTGTTAAAGAAAAGAAAGCAGAATGCCTATATATCCACTCCAAGTACAATACTGAAAACATGCAGGTACATGTGGACAAAGACCGAATGAAAACAGTTGTGACAAGATGATAAAATTATGATGTTACATCTCTTTTTTACGCTTATTCCCTTGTTCTAAATTTTAAATGAAAAATTAAAATGATAACAACACTTAGGGAAGCCTGGGGGGCTCAGTTAACTGTCTGACTCCTGATTTTCGCTCAGGTGTCATCTCAGGGTCATGAGATCAAGCCCTGCATCAGGCTCAGTGCTCAGGGCATCTGCTTGGGTTCTCTATCCCTCTTCCGCTGCCCCTCCCCCACTCTGTGAACATGTGCGCAGTTTTCTCTCTCTCTCAAAAAAATAAAATAAGAACACTTATTCATGTGGGTGTTAGGAAGGATATTTTCTCATCCTCAAATGCATTTATGTGTGCTATGGGTTATTTTTATTCCTAGGGTATACAAAATATTCTTGGGTTTGGATATACAGTTGTTTTTCATCTGGTTAGGTATGATTAAATCATAGTAGCCCATGGTTACCTAGACTCTACAATGTGCTAGGCACTTTGAGTGTATTAACTCAATTAATTCTCACAACCACCTTTTTAGGTAGTTACTATTAAATTCCCATGAAGCAGATGAGGAAATTAAGCTCAGAAAAGTCAAGTACCTCCAAGATCCTGACTTAGTTGGTGAGTGGTAAGAGATAGGACTCCAGTTCTGGCAGTTTGGCTCCAGAGTCCATGCCCTAAACCACCGCCCCAAGACCTATGCAGGGGATGGCCAGAAAATGGACCACTGGTTTCCAACTCAGGTCAATGTTCTTTCTAGTGCACTGGACCATACCTCATCTGGCAGATGAGAAAACTGAAAACAAGTATTGAGTGGCTCACCCATAGTTACATGACTAGCTAGGGGTTGAGAACTAAATTCTTGATTTCTACTCTGGTGATCCCTGATTTTTTACTCCAATGATCTTCCTATTATCCCAGACTGCTGGGATAGGACAAAAGTGAATGAAGAAGACCTCAGGGAAATCAAGTCTAAAACCTTTAAAAGGAAAAAAAAAATCTTCCTTTTCTTTTGCCTTTTTAAAAAGAGTTCTTTATTATGGGAGTGGGGACAGAGGGAGAGAGAAAATCCCAAGCAGAGTCCCCACTAAGCTCAGAGCCTGACATGGGGCTTGATCCCAGGACTCCGAGATCAAGACCTGAGCTGAAATCAAATGTCAGAGGCTTAACCAACTGAGCCACCTAGTGACCCTCTCTTTATCATTTATTTTAATGGGATTCTGTCCTGACCCTGGCCATTGTCACAGATAGACATTTGTACTCGGGAATGGTGACCCCCATGGGAGGGCAAAAACATGATGGAAAGGACAGAGGCATTTGGGAGATATGGCCAACATGGAGAATATCTAGTGTTCTAGGGTGAACTACGGGTATGTGTCTGTGTCTGGTGTTCTATCGGGTGAACTACGCATGTGTGTCTGTGGATTGTGTAGAGTCCTGTGGAGAAATGACATGCCCATCATGTGGGTCTACTGAAAAATACACTAACCATGTTCTGCTTTAAAAAAACTAAAAAACAATAAACAAAAAAATACGTGGGGGCGCCTGGGTGGCTCAGTGGGTTAAGACGCTGCCTTTGGCTCCGGTCATGATCTCAGGGTCCTGGGATCAAGTCCCGCATCGGGCTCTCTGCTCAGCCGGGGGCCTGCTTCCCTCTCTCTCTCTGCCTGACTCTCTGCCTACTTGTGATTTCTCTCTGTCAAATAAATAAATAAAATCTTTAAAAAAAAAATACGTGGTTCTGTGAGAAAACAGACATTGGAGGGTAGGATGGTCACTTGTATATCAACATGGCTAGACTATAGTACTCCATTATTTAATCAAACAGCAATCCAGGTTTTGATGTGAAGGTATTTGAGAGATGTGATTAACATCTATAATCTGTTGACTTCAAGTAAAAGTCACCCTTGAGACTCTGGGTGGACCTCACCTCATCCTTTGAAGGTCTTCAAAAAATAACCTGGGGTTTCCCAGAGAAAAAGTATTCTCCTCAAGACAGCATGAACTTCTGCCCGAGTTTCTAACCTGCTGATCTGATGTACAGACTTCAGACTTGCCAGCCCTGATAACTGCAAGAGACAATATCTTCAATCCACCCACCATCGGCCCCTCAAGAGACAGAGAGAGCTGTTTCTCTAGAAACAGCTGGAAACCCTGAGTGGTCCAAGGGTCTGGCCAGGACTGTGAAGTACTGTGATCATGCTGAGAGCACAGGTCCACCTGACATACAGATGACCAAAAGCAGAGACAGCCTGGAAGTGTGGCTGAAGAGATAGGGGACGTCACATGCCACCTGACGCAGGCAGGGACCAGAGCAGACGTTCCTCTCTGCCCCCAAGTGAGAGTGGACAGGCCGGGGGTGGTGCCCTCAGCACAGTGAAGATGGAGAACAGTGTGCCTGCTGCAAAACATAGGCCCAAGCCCTGGAGAGTCCTTGGAGCCATAAATGCCACCTGAGAGTAAAGAACATGCGCCTGGGCTTCTAGGAATTCATACAAAATGGTGTTCTGGGAGGATGAGGAGGCCCTCTTCTGTGAGAGCTGACCGCAAGACATTCCTGGTGTCCGGAAGATGAGGCATCACTCATTCTTCGCTGCTGTGGGCTCCTACTGCAGTGAGGTTGCAGCAGGATTAGGCAGATGTACGGTTTAAACTCCATCTACTTCCCCTTTTAAAAACAAAGGTATTCTTTCTCACTTCCTCCCCATCACCCTCCTCCTCCTCCTCTCTCCCTGCAGCTCCTTCCCCGGAACGACCGGAACGACCGCTGGGAGGCCAAGGGGAGAAGGGGCAGGGCTGGTGATCGATCTTACCTTGGCTTCGGAAGTGGGCTCCAAGAAGCACAGGCGGTTCCCGAGGCCCTCGGCTGCCAGGCAGAACTTCCTTTGCTCCTTGTGAATGTTCGCGATGCACTGGAGAACCACCTCATCTTCCTGCCGGCAGAACAGAGACACACGTGTGAGCGAGCGGGGGCCGCCTCCCCACGGGGAACCAGGTCCCCAAGTCACCTCGCTCTATCGTTATCAGGTACACCGGGAGGTGCAGGCTTCTGCGTGTGATACCGGAAAGGGGAGTCTGCTCTTCACATGGCCCTGCTGAGTGCCTCCCCCGAGTCAAAACTCTCAGCTCTGGGGTGGGGTCCGCGGGAGCAGGTCCATGTACGCGGGACCCTCACTGCAGCGTGCTCACTGCTGGAACATGGGAAAGGCACGCAGTCCAGGTGAGTGGACAATTTCCACACGTGGGTGCATGAGAGTAAGTTGAAGACATCTCCAGATAAACAACAGAAACGGGGCAGTGAGATGTGACCGAGGGAAGAGAGACAACAGCAGATATGAGGCAGAGAAGGGATCTGTGCAGGGAAGGTCCATTTGGCATCAGGCTCGGACGAGGCAAGAGCCATGTTGTGGGGGGGCGGGAATGGGGGTGCATGTAGTGGCTAACACATTTGTCAGGGATGCAGAAGGACACTGGGGATGGTGATAGGACAATGAGTCCTAGACAATGGGAAAGGATGGCTGAGAGAAGCCTGGAGGGTTCACATGGGGAGGAGCTGAAGGTCAAGGAGGGGAACCACTCGGAATTCCAAAGGAGGGGGACCTCTCTCCCATACATCCCTCTCAAAAGCAACCCCCCTGCGTCTTCAGAGACCTTGTTTGAACAGCAATCCTCTCACTGATGGTCCAGAAATGAGGCCAACCTCTATTTACACTTACGTGCTTACCTCCTGCACAGCCCTGCCTGAGACCGAGGAAAGAATTTTCCTTACCATCCCTCTAATCTGTCAGTCTATGCCCCCACTCTCCCCATCACTTAACTTTACCTTTGGGTTTCAAACACCAAAAACATTTGCAGGTGTGTTTGAATTAAAGCAATGAGAGGGGGCCAGGTGGGGCTTCCTCCCTAGAAAAGGCTCTCCTGTTCCCCCATCTCACCCCGACAGCCCCTGTTGTTAGTGTACATCCCGGAGTACCAGACAGGTAGACCAAACAGAAATGGAATCACATGGAAAAGTAAAATCCTTCCACCTGATGGGAAGATAAGAGATTCAATAGTAAGAGATCCCCAGAGAAGATGTCTGCTGGTACCAAGAGATTGGTCAGGGGCTATAGGAAAAATGGGAGAAGCCACAAATCACAGATATATGAAAAGACTGGGGGGGGAGGGGAAGAACTCCACACTTTCCCTGGCACAGAAACATCACTGTTTATCATTAAATTCAGTCAGTAATAAATTCAAATCCTCTGCTTATAGGGAATTCAGCATTCATGGTCTTCATTTGAGTTGAGATGGAACAAAACTCCAGAATAGCACTATGCTCTCAGAAGTGCTCTCAGAAGTTTTCTCTCAGGTGGAGTCTCCCCCAGCTCCTGTGGTGACTGGAGGTAATCACATCCTCCCAAAGGGCACAGGCAACAAGGGAGTCCCCTCAGGTGTCAAAATGACTGAGGGACACTCTGTGCACTGCCAAATGGGTCATGGGAGTTATGTTGTCTGTACAGCAATGACAGTCCTTCAAACACATAATTTTTCTGTCCAAAATGTCAAGAGGACCCCCTACTGAGGAATATTTAAGTATCTCCCACCTACATACAGCTCACCAGCGAAAACCACCACCACCACCACCACCAAACCCAGGCATTTAAAAATCACAGGAGTGTGTTACAGACCAGATTTTTCAGGAACGGGTGAAAGTAGAATTTTCTCCTCAGCTTGAGTTGAGGACACTTCTTTCCATGACCTCATATTTTTTCATGTGGATATATTACCTATCCTTCCAAGCTTAGCTTGAATATCACAATCCTTTACGAAACCTACATAATCTCTCTTTTATCCAAATTCCCATAGCAATATCACCATACTCTTGCATTATGTTCGTTTACATGCATGTGTTTTGAAATGGCTAATGTTTACTGTTCTCAGACTATACAACAGGCACTATGCTCTATGTATAATAATCCAGGTGAGCTTCATCCCAACACTATGGTATTGGTACTACTGTCACCTGCACTTTACAAAGGAGGAGCTCCTGCACAGAGCTGTTCAGTAACCTGCCTCCGGTCTCACGGTGGAGAGGGGTAGATTCTTGAACCTGATCCGGGGAGTCTGCCTCCATGCAATTTCTCCCAGCCCTCCCAGCTGGCTTGGCACCCCTTGAAGGCAGGACCCACACTGGGTTCATTTTTATGAACCCAGGATATTCGTTCGGGATATTCGTTGGCTTAATGCCTTATACACAACATACACGTGGTTATAATTTATTGAATGTGTATGCTTCTGGCTTTGTAACCCTAGTTAATTACAAATCCAGTGAAGAAAACTGCTTCTCCATCTAAGCTGGGAACATAATGTGTTTGGTAAAAGCATGTTGACTGACTGAGATTTTTGTTATTTTATTTTTTAAGAAATATTTCATTTATTTATTTGACAGAGAGAGACAGGGAGAGAGTGAACACAAGCAGGGGGAGTGGGAGAGGGAGAAGCAGGTTTCCCGCTGAGCAGAGAGCCTGAGGTGGGGCTCGATCGCAGGACTTCAGGATCATGACCTGAGCGGAAGGCAGATGCCTACTGACTGAGCCACTCAGGCGCCCCAGAATCAGAATTTTAAAAAGGGATTTGTCTAATCTCACCCATGTAACAATAATTACTGCAGAAAAGGTTACTTTTCACTGATGAGTCAGAACTGAATAATCTCATGAGAACAGATGCTGACATAAAAAAAGTAGAGAATAAGCAATAATAATGAGACTTTGAAGTCCATTTCAGGAGTTTTTTTCACTTCTGTTACTCAGGTATTATTATTGATAACATTATCAACTATTCATTCCACACCACACTGCTGAGATTTCCCCCCAGGTTATTTAACATTAACAACAACACAATCGCTTTAAGAATGAGGATACCAAGGGTCCTAGGAATCAGGCAATGTTAGTAAGGGAGTATTTAATGAACAGTCATTATGTGCCATCATATCACAGCATCTCAGTTTTGTGCTTATAACCACCCTGTAGATACTAATATGCTTTCTATTTGTAGATAAAAAGATTGACGCACAGAGAGGCTAATTATTTTGCCTAGCCCCACACAGCATGTAAAAAACAGATTCTAACCTTGAACCCTGGGACTTTCCTGCCCTTTTCACCATGATGCCCAACAGTCTCCCAAGAGACTGACCTTAGTAAAAGGTCTGAATTCACATCTCCCTGACTTCAGGACCCAGGGTAATGTCGATAAAAATAGATAACTCCCAGCCCCCTCACATGGCTGTACAACATTGAAAAGTAACCCAATCACAGAGCACAATGCCAGAGAGAACTGGAGAACTGAATAATAATAAACTATAATGATAAAATAATAAACAATATTATAAATATATCATTTAATATTTAAATGTATAAGATATATTTATATATAAGTAAACAATAAAATAAATAGCAAAAATAATATATAATAATAAAGAAACTTTTCTGTGCCCAATGACTCTAACACAGGAAGGGGTGTACATTGCCCCCAAACTTGTAAGAGAAAGGGAGGAAGGATCATATTCAAGGTCTATCATCTGCCTGCATCCCTCCAAGCCATTTGGTTCATAAGCGCCAGCTATGCCTGTCAAAGATTCAGCTTGCAGTGGTGTTGAGTGATTGTCCCTGAACAGGGATACACAGCTTTGGCTCTCTTGGCTTAGATTTCATATTATAACAGGTCATCTCTGACAAAGTAAAGTTCTTTCTATTCACCTCCAGCTGAAAGACCTTGAACTTGAAAACCAATGGAGCTTGCCTATTCTATCCCTACTGCTTCTCTCACACCCTGGCTCCCAGCCCAAGAGTGACAACAACTATGTTTGGAGCTCTTTTGATGGCTGTGGGCACCTTGGCTCCTCCTCTTCTCCCTGGGTCATTTGCAAAAAACCCTTTGGGATGAAACAAAATGGCTGATGGTCCTATTTAAGGGAGATCATTAGGCAGCTGATGACAGCCCTATAGTTAGATCTGCACATCACTGGTACCAAGAAGCTCGTGAGCAGGGAGCGCGTGGGACAGAGTGCAGGCCAGCAGATTTCACCATACACATCTAAGTGCAGGCATTACTGCAGAGGAAAATCCATAACAATTTATTGCTTTAAAAAGGAAGATGTGTCCCAGCCACTCATCTTGAACATCAGACACTATGTTAGGAAACTGAAACAGTTAGAGCTCTGAGCTTAATATATGCAGACATGGGTGAGAGCGCTCATTGTCAGGCTTTACCCCAAAGCATCTCTTAAGTGAAAAATAAATGGACTCTTGAGACAATGAGCCTATCCCTCAATTATTTCACAAGGATTAAGGGTAGTAGCCTACTCTGCATTCTTTTTTTAAAATTAATTAATTTATTTTCAGCATAACAGTATTATTTTTTCACCACACCCAGTGCTCCATGCAATCCGTGCCCTCTATAATACCCACCACCTGGTACCTCAACCTCCCACCGCCCCCCGCCACTTAAAACCCCACAGATTGTTTTTCAGAGACCATAGTTTCTCATGACTCACCTCCCCTTCCAATTTCCCTCAACTCCCATCTCTCCATCTCCCCATGTCCTCCATGCTATTTGTTATGCTCCACAAATAAGTGAAACCATATGATAATTGACTCTCTCTGCTTGACTTATTTCACTCAGCATAATCTCTGCATTCTAATTATCAATCATTTGGACACTTGCTTGCTTAGACTCTAAGCTCCTTGGAGGCAAGAGCCTCTCATTTCCCTGCAAAGCCTCAGTGCTGTGTATAGTGCCTGGCATAGAGTAGAAAAGTCGAAATGTTTGTGAGTTTATTGAACAAGTTATATACTTTGAAAACAACTATTAACAAAAATGCTATGCGTAAATTTTGCGTATAAATATCTACATTTTCTTACTTGTAGGGTCTGGAATACCAACATGGAAATAGTGGAGATTATGTAGAAGGAACTGGGACACCCTGCTTCCACAATGGCCCCATGGGACAAATACTTTTTTATCCCATTTAAAAATTTTTGAAGCTAAAGGTTATCGCCTGAGGGAGGAGGCTGACAATATACCGCGTCCCTAGGGACAACCTTTCAACAGTTTCTCACTTGCAGTTGTCTGTTTTTGATGTATGATTACACCTTTGGAACTCTTTTTTTTTTTAATCTCTCAAAAATGAGGGATGGTTCCCATCTCTCCTTCCTTACTACTCACTGATAGTTGCAAAAATGCAGTAAAATGGAATTTTCAGGATCCCAAGCAACAAAGTTGATATAGTTTATTGCTTTTTCCTTCTTTGAAAACTTTCATTTGGCTCATAAGGTAGACTTTCTTTGGGTTGTCCCCTCTCTTCACTAGCAGATCCCGCTCTGTCACCTTGGCTGGCATGCATTCCTCTTCCCCTCTCTGCTGCTTCCTAAGACTGCTCCCAGCCTGTTCCTTTGAGTTCTTTTCTTTACCGGCTCTCCCCTCCTTCATCATCTCATTTGCTGTCATGGCTTTAAAAAAACCACGTGTACACGAATGACTCTGTTTGTATCACCAGCTTAGGCTTCTCCTCTGCCCTCCAGCTTTTATCTCCAGCTGCTTAGTATCTCCAAAATCCAACTCCTGATCGTCTCCCCTGAGAATCTTCCCAGAGACTTCTCTGTCTCAGGACATGGTAAACCCCTTCTTTAGGTTCTCAGGCAATAAATAAAGAAAAAAAGTAATTAATTAAAATAAAAACTGGAGTCCTACTCATTCCTTTCTTTCTCTCACCTCACATCCACACCAGTAACAGATCTTACCCATCCAGCCTTCAGAATGGATCCAGCTGGCCCACCGTGCAGCCGTCTACACCATGTGGCTTGGGTATCAGCTCTTGGCATGTTTCCCATTCCTACCTCTTCTCTCCACCTCTTCTCTCTCTCCCCAGAGACTTTTAAAACCTGAGATAGGTCATCCCACTCTTTAAAACCCTCCAAGGGCTGTCTGTCTCACTCGGGAAAAAGGCAGAATTCTTACCATGGCCTGTGAAGTACTAAAATTAGGCCCAAGTCTCAATGACCTCTCTTCTATGACCCTCATTTGCTTGGTTTCAGCCACACTGGCTTCCTCTTAAGAGCCCCCGTTTTCGAAGCGAGACCATCCCTCACCTGCTTTGTGCTCACTGTGTCCTTTGCCTGGGATGCTCTCCCCTCAGACGCCTCCAGGGCTCCCACCTTCACTTCCTTTAGGTGTCTGCCCCATGTCCCCTCAGCAGAGGGGCCTTTTCCAATGACCCAATACATAACTACACCCTCATCCTCACCCTGTGCTGCCCATCTTGCTTAATCAGCTTTCTTTTCCAACCAGCACATACTACCTAAGATTATATGTATCTCTTAGTTCTCTCCTCCTTCATTAAAATATAGCTCTCCTAGGGACGCCTGGGTGGCTCAGTGGGTTAAAGCCTCTGCCTTCAGCTTGGGTCATGGTTTCAGGGTCCTGGGATCAGGCCCCACATCGGGCTCTCTTCTCAGCAGGGAGCCTGCCTCCCCTTCTCTCTCTGCCTGCCTCTCTACCTACTTGTGACCTATCAAAATCAATAAATAAAATAAAAAATAAATAAAATATAACTCTCCTAGATACGGTTTTTCTCAACACTGCATCTCTAATGCCTGAAGTTGTACCTCGTACACGGTAGGCACTCCAACGGTCGCTGAATGACAGAGCAGTCATGTTGTTTCTTACTAAATACAGCGCCCACAAAAACCTAGGTATTCATCACACTCTTCCATTGCTTTTCGGGAAGTGACCAAACAGTCCTCAGACTCAGCCGGAACTGTTTGCTTATGTTGGAGACTGATGAGTGGAAGAGGCACCCCTATGGCCTCCAGGGCCCTTTCTGTTCCAGCAACTGGAACGTGTGTTCTGCTTCCTCTTCATAACTTCCCTCACTGCTGAGAAGGCCGAGTTTGGGGTGTGATTATAAAAACCATTCAGCATCACCCGAGGCTTGGTCTCTTTGGAACTTGCAGAGGAGAGGGTCAAGGGGAAAGTCTTTCCCTCTACTGATTAGGGGGACAAGCAGGCACTAGGGTTTACACATGCATTTAATTCCTTCTCAGATAAATCATGTTGCTATTAGATACGGAAGAATGCAGTGACACATGACATGTTCTTCTAGAAATAATAGTCAATTACTAAAGTTTTTCCTATTCTCACAGGACAGAAAAATAATGATCTAGTTGGTACCAAGGGAATCTCTGGCTCCACAGGAAGGTTTTCTATAAAATTTTGTTTGTAATGTTGATATTTTGAATCCTTCTCTCTCACCTGATGAGAACAAACCAGGTGAGTGACCAGACCCCAGTGTATGCACTTTACCCCTTGGGTTTCTTTCTTCCTTAGGCACATCAGCCAAGTTGAAGAACAAATGGAAAAAAGCTGGAATGCTAGAGCAAATCGTGGTGTTCAGTGTCTAACCTAAAAGGAATAGCAGGGGTCAGTAACACTTATGGCAGGAAAATTTAGGTTGCTGGATAAAACATTGATCTGAACCTAATTTTAAGAAGGGGATCTGACCAGGACACTTCAACCTCCCATGTTCACATTATAAATGCTGATGAGTTTGCTCTGTGTCCCCATCTTGATGCGGTCTGAGCACCGTGACCTGAGAACCATACAAAGAGCATCCAATTCTGATTCTACTTCAGTACTATCAAGACCGTGACGAATTGTGCAATGATAGTCACATTTTTATGTTATTATATCCATTCTTTATTTTTAAGTCTATTTCCTTTATCTTTGATTCTGGGATCTTTGGCTTCTGAAGTGAGGTATGACACCTTCTCTGGGTCTTGCAGTTCGCCCATGACAGCCCACCCACTTGTATGAAGATGTTCTAATAGGACCTCCAGTGAGGGGAGAGGGCCACAGTACCTGCTTTTGTTTCTTGAGAACAAACTAAGTATTGAGATTCCTTCTACTAGTGTAACAGAGTACCTCAGACAGGGTACTTTCTAGAATATTTATCTTTAAGATTTGTAGAGAAAGTAGACAAACTAAAATGTCTAACATGAAGGACACAACCAAATACTCTGCCTCTATGCATAATCAATCCAATTTATGACAGATGTTGTAAAATCCAAGAGCAACGACAAAGTAGCAATTTCCATACAAAATCTAATAGTGAGGGAACACTGTGCCTTTTTCAGAAAGGATGCCTGATGAAGTTAGTAGATTGTAATAAAATTTATGGGCTGAAATTTAGATAAGTCTTTGAAAATAGGTCACTTAAAAGCAAAAGAAGTGTTTTCATAATTTAATTTTACATAAAGCCCAATGAACTATCCAGGACTAGTTAAGGAAGGAAGGAAGAGGAAAAGAAAGAAAGAGAAAAAAAAACAGAAAGGAAGGACAGATGGACAAAAGAGGAAGAAAGAATGAATAAACCCATCCATTTCTCCAAGTTCCATGCAGAATTAAGTCATACATTTAAGAAACATCTGTGTGTCGGGCGCCTGGGTGGCTCAGTGGGTTAAGCCGCTGCCTTCGGCTCAGGTCATGATCTCAGGGTCGTGGGATACCCGCATCGGGCTCTCTGCTCAGCGGGGAGCCTGCTTCCCTCTCTCTCTGCCTGCCTCTCCATCTACTTGTTATTTCTCTCTGTCAAATAAATAAATAAATAAAATCTTAAAAAAAAAAAGAAAGAAACATCTGTGTGTCTACTGGTGTGCTGGACTGTGTTTCACGGCCTGGGGTGCAAAGGTAAACAAGTCAGGCCACACATCTGCCCTCCTGGATGTCCCATTCTAAGTTGATGACTCTCCTATAGTACACATGGTCACAAATGGGTTTTGGGGGACAGTGGTTTAGATAGGATATAATCTAGGACCAGAAGAGTCTGAGTGGGACAGAGACAAGAACCCAGGGATGTTTGAGTGACTTCTCTTTCTTTTCTGAGACTTTCTCTGCCCCAGGATTAGCTCCTGTGTATGTTTCTATCATAAACCTCACTTCTCTGCATTGTAACTCTTGGGTTTCTTATCTAAATCCCTCTTACCAGATTTTTTTCTGCTTAGAGGGAAAGAACTATATCCTGCTCATCTCCATCTCATCTGTGTTATATTAGTACCTACCATTTGGAACAACAAGGTCAAAAATTTGTTGAATGAAAATAATGAAGGCTGGGACAAATATTGGATCAAAATGTTGGGTCAAATCTCAGTAAAAAACTGTAGGCCAGGGGCATCTGGGTGACTCACTTGGTTGGATGTCGGACTCTTGGTTTTGGCTGAGGTCATGATCTCAGGGTGGTTGGACTGAACCAGGCGTCCATCACCACTTTTAGTGTGGAATCTTCTTGGGATTTCATTTCCCTCTGCCTTTCCCCAGTGCACATGTGCTCTCTAGTAAGTAAAAATCTCAAGAAAATAAAAATCTGTAGACCTAGTGTAACTGACAGGATTCAAAACCAGATACCATCAGAAATATATCCACACTTACATGGACAATTGATCGGTGTCAAAAAGGCAGGAATATACAATGGGGAAAAGACAGTATTTTCCATAAATGATGCTGGGAAAACTGGACAGCTACATGCAAAAAAATGAAAACTGGACCATTTTCTTACATCATATACAAAAATAACTCAAAGTGGATTAAAGACCTAAATGTGAGTTCTGAAACCATAAAACTGGTAGAAAACATAGAGAGCAGGTGCGCCTGGGTGACTTGGTTGTTTAAGCATCTGCCTTCAGCTGGGGTCATGGTCCTGGGGTCCTGGGATAGAGCCCTGCAGCAGGCTCCTTGCTCAATGGGGAGCTTGCCTCTCCCTCTCCTTCTGCCTGCTACTCTCCGTCAGGTGGATAAGTAAAAATCTTAAAAGAAAAAGAAAACATAGGCAGTAATTTTTTGACATCAGCCTTAGCAACATTTTTCTAGATAGGTCTCCTCAGGCAAGGGAAACAAAGGCAAAAATAAACTATTGGGACTCCATCAAAATATAAAGTTTTGCGCAGCAAAGAAAGTCATCAACAAAATAAAAAGGCAGCCTACTGAGTGGGAAAAGATATTTGCAGATGATAGAGCCATTAAAAGGTTAGTATCTAAAGTATGTAAAGAAATTCTACAACTCAACACCAAAAAACAAATAATAAAATTAAAAAATAGGCAGATAACCTGAACAAACATTTCTCCAAAGACATCCAGATGGCCAACAGACACATGAAAAGATGCTCAACGGCACTCATCACTGGGGAAATTCACATCTAAACTACAATGAGAGATCACCTTATACCTGTCAGAATGGCAAGAATGAAAAAGACAAGAAATGAACAAGTGTTGGTGAGGATGTGGAGGACAAAGGAACCCTCATGCACTGTTGATGGGAATGTAAACTGGTACAACCACTGTGGAAAACATAATGGAGGCTCCTCAAAAAACTAAAAATAGAGGTGATATCTCATTGTGGTTTTGATTTGACTCTTAATCTCACAAAACAAACTGAGGGTTGCTGGGGGGAGGGGGTTGGGGAGAAGGGGGTGGGATTATGGACATTGGGGAGGGTATGTGATTTGGTGAGTGCTGTGAAGTGTGTAAACCTGGTGATTCACAGACCTGGGGATAAAAATATATGTATATAAAAAATATATGTTTATAAAAAATAAAAAAAAAAAAAAAAAAAAAAAAAAAAAAACTAAAAATAGAATACCATATGATCGGGTAATCTCACTACTGGGTATTTATATAAAGAAAATAAAATAATTAACTTTGAAAAATACATGTATGCTTATGTGTATTGATTGCAGCACCGTTTATAATAGCCAAGAAATGCAAGCAGCCCAAGTGTCCGTCGGTAGAGGAATAAAGAAGATATATACACAAAGCATATATCTACACAATGGAATATTATTCAGCCAAAAAAATGATACCTTGTTATTTGTGACATACTATGCTAAGTGAAATAAGTCAGACAGAGAAAGACAAATACTATGTGATTATACTTATATGCAAAATCTAAAAAGCCACAAATGAACAAAGAAATCAATAAAAAATGACATTTTTAGTATAGAGAACAAACAGGTGGTGTCAGAAGGTAGGTGCAGGGCAAGGGGCTGGCTGGGTGAAATAAAGGGGATTAAGAGGTATGAACTCTAAGTTATAAGTCATGAGGATGGAAAGTACAGCAGAGAGAATATAGTCAGTAATACAGTAATATCGATAAGCACTGAATAATGTATAGAAGTGTTGAATCATGTTGTACACCTGAAACTAATATTACACTGTATGTTAGTTACACCACAATTAAATAAACAAACAGACGCCATTAGAAATCCTAAGACACACCTCATGAACACCCAGAGGACTCATGGAAACCACGCAAAACTGGTTTCTCTTAACAAGAATTCTCCTTGACACATGTTCTGGTGGTAGGACTCAGAATTCAGCTCTCAGAGTCAAAGCAGGGGTTAAAAGTTAGTTATTGTGTGCAAAAGTTTCCCACCCCTGAGGATTTCAGTTCGATCTTCCTACCCCAGATCTGTGAAGACACAGCACCCAGGGAAGGCGTGTTGTGCAAGAAGGCAGCTCAAATATAAGGAAGCTCCATGAGGCACTGGTTTCAGCACATCACAGCTCATACAAGCCTCAAAAATCTCTACTCATCAGGGGTGCCTGGATGGCTCAGTCGTTAAGCGTCTGCCTTCAGCTCAGGTCATGATCCCAGTGTCCTGGGATCGGACCCGCATCAGGCTCCCTGCTCAACGGGAAGCCTGCTTCTCCTTCCCCCTCTACTCCTGCTTGTGTTCCCTCTCTTGCTGTGTCTCTCTGCCAAATAAATAAAATCTTTAAAAAATATATCTTTAGTTATCAGTCTGTCTGCTCTACAAGCAAACACAGTGAGGCTCAGGCTCATATGTGTTAAGTGACTGCTCCGAATCGGTGGCTATTCCTTTTGTTCATCCATTATTCACTCATTTATGAAGAAGTATTTGTTGTTATGGCCTATTATACACGCCATGCACTGCTAGGTCCCAGGAATACAAAAATACATCCAAGCTAGCAAGCAGGGATTTAAATCCAGTTCTGTAGGTCTCCAAAGCCCAAGTTCTTCTCACTGCACCACTTTGTGGAGAGCATTTCAGTAGCTTTAATAGCTGACACCATTCCCATTTAACTGCTGCTGCTTTTTCGATGTCTCACCTTGTAGGGTCTTGTGGGGGGTGGGTATTGTAGCTGGAAGGCTTTAATTGAAGGGGCAGTTTTCTCTTTCTTAGATAAGGTACAAATAACCAACTGTTTCTGGGTCTTCTATCAAGTGAAAACACCATGTCAAGCTCCAAGGCCACTCTCCGTCTACCATGCCCTAATTCCCCTGCCCACACCCCAAACAGTATCACCACAGTGCTGCCCCTACACCCTGCCATAAAAATTCTACTATATCCTATCAACAGGCTTAGAAAATGCACCGTTGTCCTGCAGCAAAGTCCTCAGAGTTCTCAGCCAAACCAAAATCTAATGAAAACCCAATAAAATTAAAAGCATGCAAGATGGGGTTATTCAATTTATTTGAGAATGACTGCTTAATTCCTTCTGTTACAGAGACTCGAGTTTATTCCATATTCCTCAGATGAAAAAAACAAAAATCCATATTGCCTCCCCCAACCCCGGAATATAGTATTGTCCGGCTCTGAATCCTTAGTTGCAATCATTTCAATCTTGGCCCTTTTTAAAGAAGTTTTCCCCTTCACAGTTCTGTATAATAATCCAAGGAGATTTATGTAGTCCAAACAATTTGGAGTAAAGCAACTGGTTTTCAGTCCATCAAGACACCTGCCAACATGCTCACTCTCTAAGCCTGTGTGATTTGTTTGATGGCAGTTATCTGCTACTTTTTACCCTTCTTAGCCATGGACACTGTGGTCCCCAAAGTCTTAGCACTTCGGGTCTAGTATCTTGACCTCATTACCCTACCAACTCTCAGAGAGACCTGTAGCCTTGCCCATTTACCCATGAAGCCCTTTCCCATCCCCTTCCCTGCAGCCTCCAAAGTGAGATGATCCTAGGTTTGTTTGTTTTTAAGATTTTATTTATTTATCTGACACAGAGAGAGAGAGAGAGCACAAGTTGGGGGAGTGGGAGAGGGAGAAGCAGGTTTTCTGCTGAGTAGGGAGCCTGATGGGGGACTTGATCCCAGGATCCCAGGGTTAATAACTTGAGCCGAATGCAGACGCTCAACTGCCTGAGTCACCCAGGCACCCAAGACTATCCTAGATTTTGTATCTCAGCCTCACCCTGTCCAAATCTTAGGGCCCATCCCCTAGTAGGACCACCCAGATTCTCACCTCCACGAGAATTTGGGAAATAAGTCTCAGACCACTTCAGGGCAAAAGGAAGCCCTGATTTCCAAGACCCAAAGTTCTGCTTGACTTGGTGAGAAAGAAGAGGAGGAAATAACTAATTCATTTTTATGTGTTATTTTTTTCCTGGATCTCTCTCATTTTGAGTCATCGGTAGGGAAAAAAAAAATCTGACTCTGCTGTGAAGCAGTGGGGCTCAACCACATGGAACACAAGAATCACCTGGGATACTTTTAAAATACCCTGGTGCTGGAGTCCCACCCCATTCCAAATGCCGGGAAGCTCTAGGGAAGGGTGCTGGGCGTGGGCACTGACGGTCTCTCTGTGTGACGGATGAACACCGAGGGTGGAGAACAGCTCCACAGACTCGGGCAGAGTGGATAGCAGGGGGCAGTCAGAGGAGGCTGGCAGATACTCTGACACAGGGACGGAATCACAAGAGAAAATAAGTGAGTTTGGGATAGGATGGAAGGAAAGGGGAAAGATCAGGTATTGGGGTTCTCCTTTTCTTTTAATCAACAATCCAAAGGCTAGGTCACTGTCGATTCAAGACCCTCCAGTCACCAAAGGTGACCATCTGTGGGCCCTCCATTAGGTGTATTTCTCTAGAACATGGTGGAATGCCTTTTTTCTCTAGGCATTTATAATACTGCCTCATGGGAGTTCTTCATCTGAGTGTAGGGACTAAGACAATCTTCCAGCTACAAGAGAATCACCAGGAAAAAATATCTCACTTCTCCAAAACTAGGGCATCTGAGAAGTTTAAAATGGAAAACCAGGGCACCTGGGCGGCTCAGTGGGTTAAAGCCACAGCCTTCGGCTCAGGTCATGATCCCAGAGTCCTGAGATCGAGCCCTGCATCAGGCTCTCTGCTCAGCGGGGAGTCTGCTTACCTTCCCCCTCTCTCTCTGCCTGTCTCTCTGCCTACTTGTGATCTCTATCAAATAAATAAATAAAATCTTTAAAAAAATGGAAAACCAGCCAACCAACTAGCAAGTAATTATTGAATATTTCAATCTACCTGGCACTCTCTATGTTATAGGTACTTGTGGGTCCTTCCTTCCCTTCCCCAGCCCACTCTCAAACCCTTCTCATGACCAGGGTAAATGGCTTTCTGGTAACTTCAGAGGAAGGCACATACAACTATTTTGAATGAGTGACACTTTTCATTTTCCCTAAAGAAACTGAAGTGCTTTACAGTCAAGAATAAGAGGTCTCACATGTACGAGGGATTGGTTCGTAGCTGTGGAGTGGCAGATCTTGGTAGTAGAATCAGGTCTCTCTATCTCTATAATGGCACACTTCCATCTCAGTGGCAGGAGTCAGAATACCTAAACAATGTCCCAAAGCTAATATGTATCTGTCTGTCTTTACCTTTGACATGTATTTTCTCCCTGGAAACAGGGAAAGCAATTTTAGTCTTCCTTCCAAAACATGGGGGAATATGTATGGTTGGTATCCTACAACGTTCAGTAATTCATGTGACTTACAAGCAAGTGTATTCCAAAAAAAAATTTGAGATCATATTTCATCTGTAGGTAGCTCTCCATGTGTTGAACACACACAAGCAAAATCTGAGTCACTATGCAACACTTACAGCTTCAGGGATTTTATCACTTCAGATTGTAAACCCTGAGTCAACTTAGAATCAAGCGTCAGTATCTGTTTCTTATGTATAAAGCAGATCAAGGATAAAGAAAGGCCTCTATTTTATCCTGCAGGTGCAACTAATGGTGGCTCTGATGATTTGAGTCAGCCTTGACTAAAACTGTACAGAGCTGAGGTGGCCTGGGTGGCTCAGTTGGTTAAGTATCTGACTCTTGATTTTGGCTCAGGTCATGATTTCAGGGTCATGAGATTGGGTCCCATGGGCCCCGCACTGGGTGTGGAGCCTGCTTAGGATTCTCTCCCCTGCTCTGCACCCCTCCACCCCACTCAAGCACGCTTCCCTCAAATCCCCCCCAAACCCCAAAAAACCCCCATACACAGCAGACCATACTAGCACAGCCCAAAGCAGTATACATCTCTACCAGCAAAACCCTAACCAAGAGTTCATGATCTCAATCTTCCTGCATTGCCATGATCAGGTTCTTCTGTGCACAGATACCTCTAAACCAAGATAAAACAAGGAAAAATGGTGTACATGGGATCACAGAAAATTTAGAGAAAAAGGATTCAGGAATCATTGAATCCAAAGCTGGGAATTTGTCCACACAAACATCAAGACAGAAATTCCAACTTTTCTCCTAATCAGGGTAGAAATTCACATGCAAAGCACCAAGAAATAAATGAAAACCATGAAATACATGAAAAAATACCTTGAAAACCAACTAGAAGGTGTGATTCTCTTTCTGATTAAAAATTTCCTCTCATGTGCTTGGCTTCTCTGCCTATCAACAGTCTGTTCATTAAGGAGGAAATCCTCATATTCTGTAAGATCAGTTCTCTAGACCTTATCAGACTTATGGAATTCCAAGCAGAAAGGAAATTTATTATTCATCTGCAAATACGAGAAGGACTGATATATGGAAGATGGCAACCATCTGTTACCCACTGAGGTCAGAACGAGACAGGCTAGCCCCCAAAATATAACAGAAGAGACTGAAATGGGCTATGAGAAAGAACTTACGAGAAGCAAGGGTTAACCACCACCATGAATTATCAAGATCAGATTACAGCTTCTTCACACAGAATATAGAACTATCCTCTCTGGGTTGTTGAAAGTTATCTTATGATTAGAATTCTGTAAGAACACACTCTATGGAAATAGCCATTTTTAAAAAAGATTATTTTTGGTCAATTTACCCAATGTTTGAGTCTCAATAGTTGCTCAATAAAGAACTTGAGGTCCATGAATGCGTAAACGGTGTTTAATTTTCCCTCTACTCTGTTTAGCATTGCATTATGTGCAAATAAACAGGCAGTAAAGGATTTCTGCTGCTCCCTAACAAGGCAAATAGCTTTGCCTCTTACTTTTCTCTAGAACCAATATCCAGGATTCTTGGGGTCTGTCCCTATGATGATGTGACACAGGCTCGTCCGTTTGATCGATGATGTGTGATATTATCTCTGCTTCTGCAGCTAAGTGCAGAAGCTACTTTAGGTCACCAGCTACTTCCTATTTGTCATATCTGGGGAACATTTCTGAGCCCATCTTTCTTGACCTCCCTGTGTGGCAATGGATACTGCGGATCCCCTCATGTTTTCTGGAAACGATCCTCTCTTCCAGCTTCGAAGGCACTGTGCCTCCAGCTCAAGTCCCGTCGTCTCACCTGCCATTCAGTCACCCTCTGCCTTGGGAGCTCACACTCTGTCCTCAGGCCTCTGCTGAGGTGTTCACCAAGGGACGGCATCCAAGTCATTGGTTTCAATTCGCACCTCTTTCACTGGTGACTCCTCAGTCTCTCCTGAGCCCAGTCCCCATGTTAAAATGAAGGCTGCTGGTCATCTCCATTTGGAGGTTCTTGTCTCACTGTAATCCATCCAAAACTCCTCTCACTATCCCTCCTTTCTTGGACTTGTTCCTTCTGCACTCCCTGCATGGGAGACAGGGGTCATCATTTACCCACACACCCATGGCAGAAGCCTGGAGGCCACCCATAACTCCTCTCCCTTCTATACCCACTCGGAATTTTCTTTTCTTCTTCCCTCTTCTCTATTTCCACTGCTCTACCTAGTATATACCCCTAGGATTACTGCAGTAGCCTCCTTACTGCACTTGGCTTTCTGTTTCACTCTTTCCCATCAACCCTCCATGTTCCTGACAGAGTGACATTCCCAGAAGACTTCTGAGCTGTTCACTCCATTGTTTAAAGTTCTCTGGTGGTTTCCCCAGAACCTTCAGATTCATGGAGTTCAAGGTCAACCTCCTAATCTGGCTCCTGGCTTCTCTACAGCCTCTGTTCCTACCCTCCCCCCACAAACCCTTCCCAAACACAGAACTTCAAAACCCTGGAACTACCTGCGGAGAGACCATGCTTTATGCTCACCCCTGGGCCTCTACTTGGCCTAGAGTGTCCATTTCTATCATGATCCTCATTTTCTAAGTTTTATCATACGTGTCCCGTAATCTGCAAAGCTCTCCTCCACTGTGCTTCCATACTCCCTTTCTCCTCCCTCTGGCACTGCGTTGATTAGCTTGTACCCTAACTGTAGTTTGTCTGCCTCCCTGTGCTAGCTGTAAGATTCCTGAAGGTGAGGCCTACATCCGATTCATCCGTGTGTCTAGAACAAAGCCTTGCACAGTGGCCACACCCAGTAAATGTCTCAGGAGTGGGTGGTTGAGCTTAGCTAGCCCAGAGTCTTAATTTAAACCCGGGTGTTACACTAGTCAGTTTCCTAGCTTTTATTTGTTGGGCCAGGCCAACGGGTGGGAAAGCAGAGTAAAGAGGCCAACTTTACAAGTAATGAAGTCACAGGCTGGCTTAAACAAAGTCTTATGAGCAAGTGCCTCAACTGCCTTGTCTGGATAATTTGATTTGAGAGTTCGCAGCAACAGTTTAACTCCTTGTTTCTTAGCATTCAAGTCTTGTCTTTACTGGAAGCTCAGCCATTTTCTCAGTGCTCTCATATCTTCACAGGACTGGGTCAAGTGTACCACCCGACCCAAGCTCAGAAAGAAGGAAAAGACCAGGGTGGATGTCCTCCAGCCTTAAGTCAGAATCCTACTCTGTCTGCTCAGATTTTGTACCCTTGCCAATTTTCAGGGGTAATTCAACCCAACTCACAGCCTGAAAAGAACCCAGCAACTCCTAATTTAAAATGAGTCCACTGTTTACCTGTGGAGTCTCAGAAAGGACCTGGTAAAAAAGGAAGGCTGTGTGCGACTCACTTTTTTTCTCCGACTGAGTCAAATTGTTGACCATTTGCTGTGCAATCTGGGCTCCTTTGTTCATAAGTTCACCATATGTTTGGCCCTCTGAGGCTCATACTTCCTTTAGAAACAACATCTTCATTTCTTTGTCTTCTGATTAAAAAGATCATAAACTAAAACCTGTGTGTTGACTCTTGCAGAAACACAAAGACAAGGCAATGACACCTGCTCATTTCCCAAGTACAATAGGGTTTGGGGCATAATGGCATAGTCAACATCTGTATACAGATCCCCATTTTTAGGAAAGCTAAATTGTCACTTGTTATGCTATACCAGGTGGTCCTTTTTGCATAAAACCTACAGAATTGTCCTATCTCCCACTTTAGATTTCAGCCTTTTTTTTTTTTTTTTTTTTTTTTTTTTTAATGGACAAGCACGAGCTACAGGGAACTTTCTTACCCAGGCCACTATGGAGGCAGATGTTGTCTCTTTCTACCACATGCAATGCCAGACTTCTCATGGTGAGATTGCTCTAGAGGAGTAATGTATAAAAGCCCCCAGATAGCTAAGGTAACCACCAGCAGAGAGGGAAAAAGCTTTTGGAATTGGCTGTATCTGGGCAAGGATCAGAGATAAATGGATCAAGAATGCCTAAAAGCCATCTAAGGAGTAGTTAAGGTTTGTTTTTCTGTAAATCTTGCTTTAAGAGGACACTTAACCTTCTCAGATTTCTCCAATTTAAGTGGACAAATGGAAGTTTTAATAAAGGTCTTAGTTTATTTAGAGCTTAGAAAAAGAACTTGTTGCTTCACTATATTCTCTTTGAAGCTATAACCCACAATTCAAGTCATCATCCCTAAGAAGAAAATTTGAATAGCAGTGAACCTCACTGGAGTCTTTTTTTTTTTTTTTCTTTAATAGGGGAAGCAGAGAGCCAGAGTGCTATTGGTTTGTTATAATGGAGATTTTATCTGACAAGTTATACATCTGAAGAGAGAAAACCTCTACTGGCAACTAACTTATTGCTGTAGGTTTTTCTGTAATTACGGTTAGAGCATTAAGATTTTTTTTAAGTCTGTCTTATGCTTTGATTGATTTTCATATAAATCCATTGCAGCAGAGAGGGGCTAGAGTCCCAGGCCCTGAAATCAGATGGGCTGGTTTGGAATCTTGTCTCTGAATCTAGCTATGTGGTCTTTGACAAATTTTATTACCTTCTTGCCTCAAATTTTTTTTTTTTTTTTTTTTTTTTGCTTGTGAAATGGGAACAGTAATGACTTCTTTTTGCATTGTTTGAGGTTAATTGAATCAGTAAATATAAAACCCCTGAAACAGTACTGTAGTAACATTCACTAGATAACTGTAATTAACAAAATACCCTTATCTTAAGAAACCCCTTAAGAATTATCAACATTCAATTGCCTAGGTCTCCTTATCACAATAGAATAGTTTGATCTTCTCAGATCTATCATTGATGTCTCCAAAGTTAGAGCATGATTTAGAAAGAAACTGAGCTGATTTAGTGGGGGGGTGGATGGGGAGGTGTTAGTTGCTTTTCTTTTTTTTTTTTTTTTTTTTTGGACAAATGAGATGTTACGTTAAACCTAAATAATACAAAGTCCCAACAGATTAGCAATCTAAACCCATACTATCAGTCCTACTTTTAGAAGATGTAGATTAAAGGAAAGATATCTTTGTTTCTGTCCTTCTGAGAATGGTCAACACTCAGATACCTGGGTGGCTCAGTGGATTAAGCAAATGCCTTTGGCCAAGGTCATGATTTCAGGGTTCCGGGATCAAGCCTCATGTTGGGCTCCCTGCTCCATGGGGAGCCTGCTTCTCCCTCTCTGCTCTCCCTGACTCTCTTGCTCTCTCTCTCAAATAAATAAATAAAATCTTAAAAAAAACAACAACAACAAACCAAAATCACTCAACACTTTCAGTGATCACAAAGACTGACCCAAACAACAAGAAACAACTTGTTCCACTTAACCTTCTGCCCCAAGCCATCCCCACAAGTGAGTTTGCCTCTTCCCTCCACATAAAGGTTGGATCTTTTCTATTCTTTGAAACCACTTCTAATACTGGGAAATGGGCAAACGTGCACTGGCCCACAGTGTTCTGCCCCTCTCTCAAGTTCTGGTTGGTTGCTGTGATAAGGAGGCCCTTTCCTGTCCTTCAACCAGACTTCCAAGGCCCTAGACAGTTTGATTAAATCTGTGATGGTAATTTCACAGGAGCAGCACCAAAATGAGATTCCAAAGTCCCCAATTTGAGAGCTGATTAGATTCCTCACTGGCAGCATGGCTTTGGGTAAATCCTTACTTTCGTGAGCCTTATTTATAAAATGAAGTTAATAACATCCTAGTCAGAAAGGACTGTAAGAAGTGACAGAATCGTGCAAGCAGACGTATTCTATAACTGGGAAAAAGTACAATCACAACAAATACCAGTGACCCCAAATCTCAGCCTTTATTTTTTAGCCTCCGTCTATGCACGGGACTCCATCATCCTTGCTGTGTCACCCCCCAAGCTCCTCTCCAGACTGTACCTCTGGCTTCTATACCTTCTGGACTGTCGTCCATCTGGTCAAAACCTGGCAGGCCACTGCAGGTGCCACAGGTGTATTAATAATCCCACAGTCAATGTAACCTACTTGTCCACCACAAGTCATCTGATACACAGTGCATTTTTCTCTAGTGTTTTTGGTTTTTTAATTTGGGCTCCTTTCTCCTGACAATTCTGACAGCTTTTAAGGTTTTAATTAATTTAGAGAGTGAGCGCACATGTGAGAGAGCAAGCAGGCAAGTAGAGGGGAGTGAGAAAGAAAATCTTAAGCAGACTTGGCACTAAGCATAGAGCCTGATGTAGGGCTCGATCCCATGGCCCCAAGATTTGAGCCAAAGTCAACAGTGAGGTGCCTAACCAACTGAGCCATATAGGAGCACCAATCCTGACAACTTCTGACAGAGCTCTACAATGAGTGGGTGCTGTCTTCCTTCCATTCAGTTTATATTTCTGAGCCTCTACTAGGCAAACAGGAATTACTATCCTTAGAGGTATAGGAGGGTGGGAAGGAAGGGAGAGGAGAACAGTGTATAGGACTGACTGGCAGCCATTGCTATCTGCTGGGGAAAAGAAAAACTTACCAAGTACCACTTACCAAGTGCCTATGATGTATGGGTTCTACGCTAGGCATCTTATAAATAGTCCTTCATGGGTGCCTGGGTCATTCATTCAGTTAAGCCTTCAGCTCGGTTCATGATCCCTGGGTCCTGGGATAGAGACCCACCTAGGGCTCCCTACTCTGCATGGGAGCCCACATCTCCTTCTCCCTCTGCCTGCCATTCCCCCCTGCTTATGCTCTCTCAAGTAAATAACATCTCAAAAACAAATACAGTCCTTCATTCAATCTTGACAATAAACTCATACGCACATTACAACTGAGAAACTCATGAGGTCCAGAGCACATGTCATTTACCCCGAGCCACTCAGAGGTAGAGATGAAATGAGAATTCAGGTCTTCCAGAATGGACTAAGTGAAATGTCATCGCATCTTTACTTTGCCTCTGCCAACACTGGGTTGTTTCATCTGCCTCAAGATGTCTCCTGGAAGGACCACGGGGCACCTTATTTCTGCTGCTTTTGGAGATCCCTTATAAAGTTCAGAGGGAGTGGGAAGAGGCACTTGTAAGTTGGAAAGTCACTAAATAGGCCTCCTACGCCGGAGCGGTAAGAAGCAACTGGAGGAGACACGGAGCACTGCTGTGTCCTGTGGCTCAGAGCATGTGTTCTGAAATCTGTCTCCTTCTTGGCATGTGCACACACATGTGAACTGGGCATGACCACAGTCTGCTCGATGGGAAAATCAGGGAGCCAGGACTGCGTGCTGCTGCAGGGATAAGGATTCAGCAGGCTCAGCAGTCTGAATAAAATCTACATATATAGTCCGCAAACGGACGTTGTGTTCAAGCAAAGACCAGGGAGCATGAGAGCTCAGTCCCATAATAGAAAACCGCACTCTGCTCCCAACAGTTGCATCCCAGTCCTCCGGGCTCTCAACTTCTTGGCAGCAACACTGGACTTGGGGCAGCTTGAAAGGAAGGCAGGAGACAGGTGCTTTTGTTGCCTGCCTAGCCACCATGAGCGGCTTTGTGGCATCCAATCCTGTCCATTTCTGCCTCTCACCTAGCCTAAGGAACCAATTATGCATTATAAACTCATGATCAGGCTCTTGTTTTCCCAAATAAAGTACAACCAATAGACTCAAGAACTAATTATTTAGCAAGATGTGTTCTCTGTGCAGAAGGACAGCTCAGAATCTCAGATTCTTGATCTGATGCCTGAACTCACTAACCTCTGCTTGGGTGGGGGTCAGGGCAAGGAATGCCCCTGACATTCTTCCATTTGAAGAACGTTCCTGCTAAGGGTCCACAGAACTAGCTCCTTACTGCAACCTCATCTCTCCAGGTCTCAAAGCTTCAGTCATCTTAAGGGTAGTGGAAATGGATGGAGGGGAGGGAAATAACCAACTTATGGGTAATTTGCTCTCTAGTAGATCTGCCCAAAGCAACAGTTCAAAATAGGTTTCAACTTCCCTTTGGATCTTCTCCCACCTCGTTTAGAACCTCAACAGCCTTTTGTCTCTCTCCTCCCCAAATTTCATGGTCTTTATGCTTCCCTTTGGCCAAACACCTTCCCTTCATTCCAGCATGGGCACCCCTCTTAGGAGCAGAGATGTATGCTCCCAAGTTACTGACCTAGTCCTGCACACATGGTCAAATCTTCCAGGCTCTTGGTGTTATCACAAAAAGCAATCTGATTACATTTCAGGAACTGTCAGGACGCTTCCAGGTTTCATTACGGCACTGGAGTTATTTTTATACATAGGGACTACACACAGCACTGCTGCATTTTCAAATACGTTACCAAGAAAGCAAATGTATTTCTGCAATGTGTTCTATAACCTTCCCCCGCTCACACTACGATATGCTACAGACAACCGCTTCAATGGCCTCCAGTGATTCATACCCTTGTATCATCCCTCTCTGCCCCTTGAATGTGGATAGACCGAGTGATTCTTTTCTGATGAAAAGAATACAGCATGAAACAGGGGCGTCTCGATGGCTCAGTTGGGTAAGTGCCTGACTCTTGTTTCCGGCTCAGGTCATGATCTCAGGGTCCTGGGATCAAGCCCCAGGTCAGGCTCCCTGCTCAGTGGGGAGTCTGCTTGAGGATTTCTCTCCCTCTCTTTCTGCCCCTCTTCCTGCTTGTGCCCACATACGTGTGCTCTATTATATCTCAAGTAAATAAATAAATCTTTAACAGAAAATACAGCAAAAAACAGTTATGATGTCACTTCCAAGATTAGGTTACAAAGAACCTGGGCATTCCATGTTATGCATCCTGTGTTGCTCTTTCTGGTGGATTCCAGATGCCCCACAGGGAGATCCTTGTGGTCAGGAGCAGCAATCTGTGGCCAATAGCCAGCAAGGACAAGAGGTTGCTAGTAACCTGGTGAGTCAGCTTGGAAGTGGATCCTCCCTCAGTCCAAACCTGAAATGACTACTGCTTCTCATGACATCATGATTCAGGCTGTGAGAGACCCCAAACCAGAGGAATTAGTAAGGCTGCATCCAGATCCTTGACCCATAGGAACTGGGAGATCATACATGTTGTTTGAAACCATTATGTTTGGGCTACTTGATTATACATCAACAGATAACTAGTTGATGTTATCTGAGCCCTAAAACAAGAGCCCTAAAACTCTCTTTGGGATGTTCTTCACAGGACCTAGAGTCACCTCTATACCACCATTTGCCTTGCTGACCTGTAGAAGGTGGGGCTCCCCTGTCACTGCCCTCTCCCCTCACACTGGAGGCAACCACCTGCAGTCAGCTGAGATGGACAACCAAGATACAGCCATGTTTCCTCAGGCTCTGGTTCTATGAGAAAAGTACTGTCACCTTGGTCAACTAATGAGGCCCAGAATCATCTGTCCAAGACCTTGGTTCTTCCCACGCTCTGCTTTTCTTTAGGAATCTAACTATACTGAGGCAGTAAGAAGACAAATTAAAAAAATTGATTTCTAGATAACTTCCCCTTTGCTCTAACAGGAAAAAATCCTTCATTACTTTGCAGTTGTCTATGGAAAGACATATCCAGGATTAGAATTTAATGTAAATTCCTTATTTCACTCATGTTCAGCCACCTTTGAATCTCACTTGCTATGTTTTTTCTTTGTTCCCTTCTTCAAAAAATTCATCTCTTTCTCTAGGAAGTCAACAATAGTTTCCCCTTGTCAGGAGGTTTTATAACTCACATAGAAATAGGAATTTTAAAAGTAGACTCCTAATATCTTCCAAGGTTCTTTTCTGGCCCAACCAGAGCTTCTTTTCAATGGCAGATCGGGTCGCCTCAGAGGGAAGGGTCTGCTATGGAGTCTTACCTATTCTCAGTCCCAAATAACATGAGTTAGGTCTGGAAGAGGAGGGGGGAACAAAAAGCAATTCAAGCCTTTGAAATTCAAGCCTTTCCCTCTAAAGGAGATGTTAGGATAGAAAATGGTCTCTACATTCTCCTGTGGTTAGAAGCTGGGCAGACTTCTGCTTCCATGAGAGGAGCTGCCCTAAGTCAGGGCTTAGCCATCTCCAAGCACTGCGAACCAAGAGAAGACAGGCAGAAGGAGCCCGAAACCAGTTGAGGAGGAGGAACACCTCCTCATAGGACTAGTTTTACCTTATTTAGTTCTGTCCAAGACAACCAAGTTGAAACTACAGAGCAGACCATCTTCTATCAGTGAAATTTCTAAAAGTACATATTTTTTTTTCATTTTTATCCCTTCTTTTGATACTTTCTAATTTGGGGATCTTGGGCACATAACTTAATTCCCAGAGCCTCTGCTTCCACATATCCAAAGTGAGATTTTATAGGGAGTATAACTCACGGTGAGAGCATACTAAATGTGGCCTATTATGATTATTATCTACTGAAGTAAATAACAAAGAGGAAGTTGTGATCCAAGCTTTAGAGCCACACTGAACAACAGAACTTTCCCTAATGATAGTAGTGTTCTATAATCTGTGCTGTGTAATATGACAACCATTAGCCATTTGGCTACTGAGTATTTGAAATGTGAGGTTAGCCTGAGGAACTGAATTTTTTATTTTAGTTAATTTCAAACAGTTACATGTGGCCAGTAGCTGCCATACCAGACAATACAGCGTCACAAGAATGTCTTATCCATGAAGGAGCACATGTACCTTGTCCACACTGACCAGAGAACCTTACAAAGTAGAACTCTGGCCTCTTAAGGAGCCCAAGAGCCCCAAATTGCTCAGAGGAAAGCCCTTTATAAATGGGCGTGGGATAGAGAGGGAAGTCTTTCAGGAAAAGAGTGCATCTGACCTCTGATTGACAGGCTATTCAGTTCAAGTTGTTCTGAAGAATACTGGTCATTTGTACCCAGTCATCATGGACTCATCCCCAGTCACCCTAATAGCTACTGGTTAGATGAAGTCAGGGGATGCTCTGTGTGAAGCTAATGAAAGTATGGGAATTTAAAATAATGAATATCAAGTTCCAAGCAATGAACAGGTTACCTTTTTTGATGCTATGTGAAATGCAAGCTGTCTCCAAGCCAATATTAACACCTCTATATACTTTACCTTATTAAGCACTTACTGTATGCTAGGTAAACACTACAGCACCAAGTTAAACCTACTTCTTGACTTCATTTCCCTCATTCTAGTCAAAGGTAGAGATGCAAGTAAAGAATTGTGGTACAGGGTGGGAAGTATAATAGGTGCATTAAAGAGTTCGTAATGGACTGAATTGGTCAGAGACAAAGAAAAGCAGCTAAGCAGAGTCATGAAGACACAGCACAATTTGTCTTCTTAAAGTGTGTGAGGGAAGGAGGGGTGCTCCTGATGAAGAAACATGGGCAGAGCCTGACACCTTTGAGAAGGATCAATGCTTCATGATTGGCACTTCGGAGCCAAATCTGGGAGGAATATGGAAAAGTAAGTGAGAGAACATAAAAGACCATCCCAGGGAGTTCAGATTTTATCTCCTAGAAAATGGGAAACCACTGAAGGATGTCAAGTAGAAAAGTGACATTGAGATTTGGGTGTCTGAGCTTTCCACTCTTGTATGGGAGATGATGAAAGGGAGGGGAAGACATGGGGATGCGCCAGGAGACATCTGCACCAGTGTGTTGTAGGGGGGCAGAGAAGAGGGGATGGTGGTGGAGAGGAATCAGCAATGGTTAATGACATTAAGGTACTAAAAGAAAGTTTGGAAGCTTCTACATTAGAGAGTTTTATGACAAAGGATTTTTAGTAAGATTGATATACTGTATGAGCTTGCATCCCCCAAAATTTGTATGCTGAAGTCCTGACCCCCAGTACCTCAGAATGTGACTGTATTTTGAGAACCATAAAGTGGTGATCAAGGTTAAAAAAGGTCATTGGGTTGAC
The DNA here is from genome assembly GCF_030435805.1 of Mustela lutreola. NCBI lineage: Eukaryota > Metazoa > Chordata > Mammalia > Carnivora > Mustelidae > Mustela > Mustela lutreola. Next base: position 60,650,313 of record NC_081296.1, read on the forward strand.
CCCCAATCTAAGATGACAGGTCTCCTTATAAGAGGAGATTAGGGCACAGACAAGCACAGAGCCTTGGCTCATGTGAAGTCACTGGATGAAGATAGTCATGTATAAGCCAAGGAGAGAGAGACCTTAGAAGAAATCATGCTCACTGACATTTTGATCTCAGCCTCCAAACCATGAGAAACTAACTTTAAGCCACTTGGTCTGTAGTCCTTTGTTATAAGCAGCCCTAGCATGTGAATACAAACAGATTAGGTCTACTTTTACACCAATTTTCACCCATATAAGTTGATTGTGTTGGTAATTATAAAGCTTCCATAACTGGGAGAGAAATGCTCAAGTTTCTTCATGTCTACAATTTAAAAAGAAAATCTTCTACCTTAATCTCTTTTGCCTGGTCCTCATGAGAACACTAATTTGAACAAGAGAGTCAAGAAAGTAGAAGTTAGTGAGGCCAGTAGAAATTAAAGGCATTTGTTTCCTCCAGGTCATGGAAAAAGATAGATTCTTAGTTCCTGTTCTGAAAAGGCTCTCATGGAGGAAATAATTAGGGGTGGGAATATTGGGAAATTGGATTCCCTATCTTGCAGACTCCACTCTGGACAACACTGAAGCTACTTCAGACTACACGTACCAGCTTAAGAGAAGCAAGTCTACAACACCTCCTAAGTAAGGTGCCTCCAGGTTCCAGAACTTTCAGAACCTCAAGGCTCATCCTCATTACGTAACTTAAAACACTTTTTACTGTTATTTATGACAGCACAAAAAATTATACCGACATTCTACTTTGGCTACAAAGTGTACAGATCCAGTATCCCAGCACAAAATAAGATCAATTAAGTTGACTTAACTGTCATTAAAACAAAACAAAACTCGGGGCGCCTGGGTGGCTCAGTGGGTTAAGCCGCTGCCTTTGGCTCAGGTCATGATCTCAGGGTCCTGGGATCGAGTCCCGCATCAGGCTCTCTGCTCAGCAGGGAGCCTGCTTCCTCCTCTCTCTCTCTCTGCCTGCCTCTCTGCCTACTTGTGATCTCTGTCAAATAAATAAAATCTTTAAAAACAAAACAAAACAAAACAAAACTCATAGAATTCTTCTCTTGAATTTCTTCTCTTGAGTCTCAAAGGGCATTCTTGTGTGTGTGTGTGTGTGTGTGTGTGTGTATAAGTGTATTTATTCTTGTGGCAAAATGAGATAAGGAAAGACAAGAATTGACATTCATTATCTGAGACTGAAAGACTGAGAGGCACGTTCTCTGAAATTTAATAGTGTTTTCTAAACCCTAAACCTACCATGTCTGTCACCTTCCCTAAAGGGGATGTCAATCAGGAAAAGTAGATGTTTTCCTCTTCTTAGATGGCTATGGGCATTTCAGTGTGAAGAATAGACTGAAAACTCATCTTTTAATTTCTTCCTGTCTTCCTCAATACTGTACATATCATCATTTGCTCAGGTGCTTAAACCTCAAACTTAAGATTCATTTTTTTTTATTGGAGCATAATTAACATAGAGCATCACACTAGTTTCAGATATACAGTATAAGGATCCCACGGCTCTCTAACATTACTCAGCACTCATCATAAGTATACTCTAAATTCCTTCATCTAAGATTCATTTTTTTTTTAAGATTTATTTATTTGACAGAGTGCATAAGCAGTGGGAGCAGCAGGCAGAGAGAGGGAGAAGCAGGCTTGCTACTAAGCAGAAAGCCTGATGTGGGACTCAATCCCAGGATCCTGGGATCATGACCTGAGCCAAATGCCGACTAAGCCACCCAGGTGGCCCTCTAAGATTCATTCTTGAGTCCACCTTCCCTCACCCCTGTACTATCACTCCCCAGCAACTCCCATCACTGCTTCCTACAAACACACCCTGCGCCCTCCCTGCTGACTCCCACCCAGGCTCTCCCACCGCTGCTCAGGTGGCAGCTGGTTGCCGCTTCAACTCAGCCCCCTGCTCCCTTCTGCTCTCCATCCTGGCTAACAGCTCAGCAGTCAGACGAAATCTTTTCCAGACATAACAGATCATCCCTCTCCTCTGCTAAATGCCTTTCACGAGTGTCCAGTTTTTCTCAGGATAAACCAAACACCTTGTTGTATCCTACAAGGCCCAACATGAACCGTCCACTTCATGTCCACCTCAACTGCTGTCATTCCCTGGGACTCACACTGGCCTTTCATCAGTTCCCTGAAAGTGACAACCCCTCCTGTCTCAGACTTGCCGAACAGACCGTTCTCTCTGCCTGACAGGCTCTTTTGCTAGCTCCTGCATTGGCTGCTCCCTCACCACTCAGGTCTAAGGCTGGAATGCAAGTGCACAGATTTCTTCGCCCTTTTTCTCTCTCTCACCACCATTCGTAAATATCAGAGCACCTGCCACAGTCTGTATTCATTCATGTGCACTTTTCTTGGGCTCTTCCCCATTGCCCTGTGAGCCCCGTGAGGCAGGCAAAGGTTCTCTCTTTCTCATCCCTCCACCTCCCACCACGAAGTTCTGCACATGGCCAGTGCTCTTGGTAAACAGACACTGAACAAACATGACTCCAGAGTGGGGACCGTGGCTCTTTCACACTGAATGCCTAATGAGGCGTTTTCCGATTGCTCCGACATTGCAATTAGCAAAACTAAAATTTCTGATTTTCATAAAGCAAATTAAAATGCAGATCAGCTTAATTTGAGGGGCTGCTGCTAAGAAAATTTCCTGTTCTAACAAGCTTCCTGCGCCCATGGCCAAATAATTAGTGTTATTTACCTATCTATACTAGGTCTGTGATAGCCTCCTGCTCTCGGCTTTAAGCGCAAACCCCATAATAGCCCAGGAAACAGCAAAAATCCCACCAGGATTTTATTATTATGGTGAGTCCCAGCTTGGTTCTCCAGACTGAAAATGTAATTCCCAAAACTGATAACCACAAAGCCCTCAAATTCATTTCAGACACATCGGGCACCTTGCAATGATCGCACCAAGAGAACCTGCAGGTAGAAGATAACTCGGTTTCGTGCAAGGGCTGCCTCTCCCAGTACCTGCGGCGTGTTAGAACAGAACAGGTTTTTCAAGCTGTCTGACATGGAACCCTGGGTGAACTGTCAACAGAGGCTGAAATCACCCAAGATGATGGCAGAGCTAAATGAAGGCAGAAAAAAAGAAGGAATCCTCAGGAAAATGTAATAAAGAGAATCCCACTGCTGCGTGCAGAGGGATAAGGAATGTCCAGTAAATTCCTGAATGAACAAGCGAGGTGGGCACATTCATTTTGTCTCTGCTCCATCAATTCCAGACTCTGCGGTCCCCACATTTTAAAAAATAATAAAGGACTTGACAGAGAGGCAAAGACTCTCAACAACATCAAAACCTCCCTTCTCACCTTAGGTAAGCAGCACTTTCGATGCGATATTATCACATAATCAGGAGCTGGTCTCTAATTTCTCAAGGAAAAATAAATGGGTTAATATCTTTTTAAATGAATTATCAACTTTTGCCTTATTAAACAGCCTATACTGAACATAATTTAGCTCACTGTTAATAACGTAGGCTCATCGTAATCAAGTTAAATTTTTTTTGTGTGCCCTTAATGTGTCTGGTGACCTGTTTTAAAACAGCTCAAGGGCACCACTCTTTCAATTTTTCTGACTTCCAGGGTTTGGTTCATTTTCTAGCTGTCAATTAGAAACATTTTGCTTTTATTTACCCAGTTTGTAATTCCTGCCTCTCTCCCACCTTCTAATCATGTGCTGCAGTCTGGAAAGCCTAATTACCAAAACAATCAGAACAATTTTGACTTAAGAAGAAATACACTTGGATTATGACCTTTTCAGTGAATAAATACACGAACTTGGTGTTTTTGGCTTTGTACCCTCTATTTTGGCTGTGTAAAGACCCTTGCTTATTATTAGATTACCAACTGTTGTATTTTAGATGTCCACAGACACAGGCTACATGACCTCCACATAAATGAAGTGCCGCTACGGTTGAAACTTCCATCTAAAACCTATTGGGCTTGAGAAGAGGAAATAAACAAAATATGACATTTCCATGCCATGTCCAATCTGCTGATAGAGCCAGGTGGGTGTAATGTACGGTGCTGTCTTTCTTATCAGCATTGCTGTTACTGAATGAATGTCACTTCTTTGCAAACTAGCCCCCCTCTTTACTTCGGCTAGAAGCATCACAGGAAACCATTTCATACTGAAATCCTCAAATCTAATCCTCTTTTGAAACTTAAAAGTTTTAGAAGCAAAGAAAGCATCAAATCCATTTAAATATCTTGAACAAAATAAACTCCCAAAATTGAACACAAAGGTTCAAAGGTAAGTTGCATGAACACTGACTGCTAACTTGGTTCCGGGAGAATATAAAAATGAAATGATGTGAAACAATGTAATTAATTCATGGTGGAAAATGCCCACTGCTTGGCTAATATTACTTTCACAAACATCTTTTAGCTACATTTTCTGCTCTTCAGTTAAAAAAAAACACACACACACAAAAACTAAGGTGACTTATTATATTGCTTACTTTATGTTCCACTTTCAAATAAAAACATAAGGGACATGAAATGCCAAGTTGAAATTTTAAAATTTTCTATTTGGTTGGGACACAATTAGAGGAATCACTGCCACTAACCCTGGTTCTGGCTTTGACCTCTTTCTTGTTCCATCCTCCCGTCAAGAGCCTGTGACACTGGAGGAGAAAAAAATGAAACTTGGGAATTCCTATGTATAATCCAAGGAGTGGTAACTAAGAATTAATTTGCTGAATGATATTCCAGTGATAGGTCTGAAAACTACTTCCTTCCAGTATAATTAATTTCTTTCTTCTTCTGTTCTCTCCAACTCTCAAGGAAATAGTAATTAGTCTCTAGCAAGAGGCTGTGTGTAATCCCGTGTGGTGACCATGTAAGGATCTAGAATAGATATTTCATGACCAAGACTAATAAGGTCCTTAGGACACCTTCAGAAATGTAGTAGAATTAAAAATCCACATGTCTAAAGCAGAGCATTTAGTTAAAAGCAGAAGTCTTTAAACAATGAAATTTTTAAGATTTTTTTTTAGTTTTATTTATTTGACAGACAGAGATCACAAGTAGGCAGAGAAGCAGGCAGAGATACAGGAAGGGAAGCAGGCTCCCTGCCAAGCAGAGAGTCCAATGCAGGACTCGATCCCAGGGCCCTAAGATAATGACCTGAGCTGAAGGCAAAGGCTTTAACCCACTGAGCCACCCAGGGGCCCCTAAACAATGAAATTCCATTGCAAGAGCATATTAATGAACATTTAATTCTATGATTACAGAGTTTCAAGAATATATGAGAGTTGATTTGGGCAGGTGGCTGACAGCATGGGCTCAGGAAGCCAAACATGGGGGTCCGAGTTTCTATTTGTACTGGCTTATGTGACCATGGGATAATTGCTTATCTTCCTTTGCCTCAGTTTACTCACCAAAAAAAATGTGGGTAGTTTCGGCACCTATTCATCAGATCATTATGCAAATTAAATCATCTGATATATTTAAAATATTCAGGCCAATTCCTAGAAATTTTTAAGTGCTACCGAAGGATTGACTAAAATACCTTTTATAGAAAGATAATCTCTACAAATGGGTTTTGGTCAAAGTGACATTCATTAATGCTATTGCTGAAATGGATGGCCAGAAAGCCAGAATGAACAATTTGGCCAAGAGAATAAAATGGTGTACAATTTCCTCTAGGTATTCTTAACCCCAACTGTAACAGGGCTGCAATAAATAAATTTGGTGACGAGCGTGAGAAATTGAATCCATAGCATGCAGCTTCTCTCACAGCCTGCTTGGAATGATGACAGAGTCTCATCACTGAAGGGACCCTGAAGATGTGGCTGGCTGAGCAAAGAGCGATTGGTAATGACAGAAATCATTCAGCTGTGCTGTGCGTGTAACCACAGCCACACAAGGGCAAGTGGCTTGAAAAATCATTGTTACCACCACAAGAACACAAAGAACACCTCGGTGAAAGTCTGGTTGCTCCTGGCCAGGGTGGGGGAGTGGGAGGTGTTGGGGGGGGTTTGGGGGAGTGGAGGGGCAGGAGAGGCAAACCAAGAAACAGACTCTTAACTCTAGGAGAACAAACTGATGGTCACCAGAGGAGAGGTGGGGGAGGGGTAAAACAGATGGGGATTAGGGAGGGCACAAAATTGTCATCACTTGCAGTCTGTTTAATTTCTTGTATAGAAAATACACGAATCCAAAGACCAAGAGAAATATTAAGCATTTTATGAGGTGGCTAGTTTCTAAGATCAACATCCAAAAAAAGTAACAGCATTTCTATAACCCAGCTGAAAAGGATTACAAAACAAAGTTTAAAAAAATAAGATTTTAAATAAGAGAAAATGGCATAACAAGTGGTGGAGGGAAAACAAAGATTAAAGATTAACTAAAGATTAAAGGACCTTTGTTTTTTTAAATTTTAAACTTTGAGCTTTATCTCTTGACTTATATGTATCAATACTTGGTCTGTTCACTTGCATTCCTACTTCAATTCCACAGCACCCACAGAAAGACCACCTAATGTGCTTGATTTGTATCCTTTTGTTTGTAGGAGTTCTTGTAAAGTGTCGACTACAGTTTTATGTGCATGGGTTTATACTTACTTGACATAAAGTGTAATGTGCTATGGATTCCATTCTTTCTTTTAGTTATGTTTTTAAATCTATCAATTTCAGGAGAAAATCATAGACTTTACAGTCATTAAAGATGACCTGAATAAATGGACCATGATCAAAGTTAAAAAAGACTGTAAAAAATGTCAATGTCCTCAAATTAATCTATAAATCCAGCACAATAAAAATAAGCAGCATGTGTGTATTTAACTTGATAAGTTAATTTTAAAAATTATGTGTACGGAAGATAAAAGAAGAGCTGATATACATGGAAGAATGATAGGGAGTAAGGGAGAAAGATGTGCCCTACCACATAAAAACACTCTTAAAGTACTAGTAAAATAATGTGGTTCTGGGGCCAAGGTAAGTATCCAGATCAATGGAAAAGTATAGTTCAGGGGTAGACCATTGTGGCAGGCACTGTAAACTAAGCCAGTTTACAGTGCCTGCCACAAACTTCAATCCCATTGCCTCTTGATTTTATCTGTGGTGGAGGCTACTCAATTCAACACTCCAAGCCCTTACCTCCTTCTAGCTCAGGGTGGCACATGTTAAGAGTTTCATATAATAAGATTAAGGCATAAATCATTGGGGGAAATTTCTCTTCCTGAAAAATTAAAAGGGAATGAACTGCAAAGATTGGGTCTTTGCCCTTTACAGTTCCCCCTCGTCTTCCTGATTTGAACACAGATATGATGCCTGGAGGTGCAGCAGCCTCCTTGCGGACATGAGGACAATATTAAGGATGGCAGAGTTGCAATGTGAAAACAGTCCAGGCCCTTGGTGATACTTTTGAACTGCTGTGTCAGCCTGAACTACTTTTCCCACCTCTACTCACTAGATGACATAAATAAATCCCATTTATTCAATAAGCCACTGTAGTAAAATATTCTATTCCTTAGACAGACATAAAACTCGCACATGCATACAATCTTGATATTGACAGAGCATCAGTGATACTAAGCCAGCTGGTTAGCCACACGAACAATAAAACTAGATTCCCCACTTCACAACTCAACAATAGCATTCCAGTGGATTAAATATTTTCCTAAAGTTTAAAAAATGTGAGTATAGCTGACACACAATGTTCTGTTAGTTTTAGGTGTACAACATAGTGATTCAATAAGTTATGCTGTCCTCACCCCAAGCGTAGCTTCCATCTGTCATCATATAATGCTATTACAATATCATTGACAGTATTCTTGGTGCCTTGCCTTCTATTCCTGAGACTTATTCATGCTGTACCTGGAAGCCCATAATGTAGATAGCACAATGTAGATAAGGATCACTTACATAAAAAACAAAAATCACACATCTTGAAAGGCTAATACATCAGATTGCATTAAAATTAAAAATACTGTTTCATATAAAAGATAAAATAAAAAAAAAAACCGTAAGCCAAAAGTTGGGACATCTTTGTCACATATAACCAATAGCCTAATGACTATTAATACACTCTGTAAGAACTCTTACAAATTATTTAAAAACAAAGTAACCCAGGATAAAAATAGGAAAAATCCATGAGCAGGCATTTCAAAGAAAAAGGGAACAGAGATGTCTGATATACATATATGTGCTTATATATGCTATAGATGATATATATTTTATATATATAGGAAAAAGATCCCTAACCTCAGTGGTAATAAACATTAAGGGAACAATGCAACACCATTTTACTGTATCAGATTTGCAAAAATACCTAACAAAAACCAGTATAGCAAGGGCATAGAACAAGAGGACTTAGACACTGATGGGTCAAATGTAAATTGGTATAAGCACCACTCTATAATACAAATTAGCATTATAGGATATGGATAAAGATGCACACAGCTGTCTGACCTATCAATCTCACTTCTAAGTATAGACCTTGTAGAAATTCTCACCCATGTACCAGAATGTTCATGTTCATAGTAGTTCAATTTTAAATAGCACACCTATCCACAAATGAAAATCCCACTCTCCACTGACAGAATGCATTGTGATAAAAGTACGCATTAGAATACCAGAGAACAGTTGAAAATTGATAATACACACACACACACACCCATAAACTCTCAACGTTAACAAAAAATAAACCCAAAAGTATAGAGTATGATGCCATTTATATATAAATTTTTTAAAGATTTTATTTATTTATGTGACAGAGATCACAAGTAGGCAAAGAGACAGGCAGAGAGAAAAGGGGGAAGCAGGCTCCCTGCTGAGCAAAGAGCCTGATGCAGGGCTCGATCCCAGGATCCTGGGATCATGACCTGAGCTGAAGACAGAGGCTTTAACCCACTGAGCCACCCAGGTGCCCCTATATATAAATTTTTGAAAAGAAAAAATAATTTTTAGTATTTAGAGAAATAGATATGTAACAAACCTTAAAGAGAAGTAAGAGAATGACAAGAGTATTTTGGTCAGAGGTTATCACCGGGTAGAAGATCTTGTTGCTTTGGCTGAATAGTAAATATGTGTGTTCACTTTTTTTCCTTAAAGATTTTATTTATTTATTTGACAGAGAGAGACAAATCACAAGTAGGCAGAGAGGTGGGGGGGGGGGGAAGCAGGCTCCCTGCTGAGCAGAGAGCCTGATGTGGAGCTCTGATCCCAGGACCCTGAGATCATGACCTGAGCTGAAGGCAGAGATTTAACCCACTGAGCCACCCAGGTGCCCCATGTGTGTTCATTTTATCTATTATCTTCGTTTTGTACCTTACAGATAGGTTATACACACACACAGACACACACACACACACACACACATATAAATTCAATCAGTCAGGTATAGTACATGATTAGTTTTTGATATAATGTTCAATGATTTATCAGTTAAGTATAACGCCCAGTGGTGCTATATATTTTTATATGAGTAAAATGTTTCATAAAATTCCCAAGGTTCCACATCAAGTTCTAATTTCAAAAATCTTGCCATGAAATTGGTCAGTGCTCTTATTATTAGAGGAGGTAGTTTTAGAAACACAGAAATATGGGAAGCATAAATGAATTCACCCAAGTCCTAACACCTTCGGAAAGATTACTTTGACATCTTTAACTGTGCAGATGACACAAAGCTCCCACAGCTGAAATGAGCTTTAAGTACCACCAACTACTAACACACAAGAGATGATGTGCCGAACAAACTTCTGAAGCTGTGACTGCTGAACAATAAACAAGTGTGAATTTCACCACGGACAAGCAAAAGATCGTATTTTTACTGAAAAAAAAAAAACAAAAACAAAAACCCATATTCTACCAGCTGCCTGATGAGCTTCCTCTCGGACACAGCCTAGAAAAAAGGACCTGATGGGGTACCTGGGTGGCTCAGTCGGTGAAGTGTCTGCCTTGGGCTCAGGTCATAATCCTGGGGTCTTGGGTCCTGGGATGGAGCCTTGCATCAGGCTCCCTGCTCAGTGAGGAGCAGGCAGGCCCCCTCTCTTTGTCCCTCCCCCTGCATTCCTGCTCTCTCTTGCTCATACTCTCTTTCTCAAATAAATAAATAAAATCTTAAAAAAAAAAAGGAAAGAGGACTTGACAACAATACAAACTATTTTTAGCCAGTGTACTATTGCTTAAGAAAATGGCCAGTAAAATGTCAACTATCATCAGAAAAGGCACAAAGTATCATCCAATGATCTTGGAGAAGAGGGTGCATCTGCATCTGCATTTGATACACTGTGTGCCGTTCAAATTGTTGTGCTTGAAGAAAAAGTGCATCTGAAAACGAGTCAACAAGAGGTTCTGTCCACAATAAAATAGGAGTTTGCCCATCTGGAGGAAGAGATTTCCAAAAGAATATAACAGAAATACATTAACTTTTCCAGAGTTTTGAATGAGACATCTCAAAGCTTGCAAGAAGAAAGGGGAAACCAACCTACATCAAAAGCCTTACTCAGTGACTAAGTTTGGTGCTTTTTCCATACATAGGAGTTTTATTTTATATTTTGTTTATTTTTATTTTTTTAAAGATTTTTTCTTGTGTGTGTTTTTTTTAAATTTCTTTTCAGTGTTCCAGAATTCATTGTTTATGCACCACACCCAGTGCTCCATGCAATATGTGCCCTCCTTAATACCCACCACCAGGCTCACCCAATCCCCACCCTCCTCCCCTCCAAAACCCTCAATTTATTTATCTATTTGACAGACAGAGATCACAAGTAGCCAGAAAGGCAGAGAGAGAGAGAAGGGGGAAGCAGACTCCCTGCTGAGCAGAGAGCCCAATGCAGGGCTCAATTCCAGGGCCCTGAGATCATGAACTGAGCCAAAGGCAGAGGTTTAACCCAATGAGCCACCTAGGCGCCCCTGCATTTTATTTTTTAAAAGAAGAATTTTTATAGAGAGCAATCATGTGAAACTCATAACTCCAAAAGATGCTACCGAATAAATACATGAAAATAACTTTTTACCTTTTCTTACCTTTGCTTGTACTGTCCTTTAAACTCTTAATGAGTAGAATTACTTCATCTTTTATGTCCAAAGTACCTGACAAGTTTTGGGCACTTAATATATATTAAGTGAAATGATAAATTATAAAAATAGCTTTAGATAACTCCAAATGTGCACTTGTGGTCTAATAATAGAATAAAGTGCCAGGTGGTAGGTATTATAGAGGGCACGGATTGCATGGAGCACTGGGTGTGGTACAAAAATAATGAATACCGGTTTTCTGAAAATAAATTAATTTAATTTAAAAAAAGAATAAAGGGTTTGGGAGAATTTTTTTTTTTAAAGATTTTATTTATTTATTTGACAGACAGAGATCACAAGTAGGCAGAGAGCCAGGCAGAGAGAGAGGAAGGGAAGCAGACTCCCTGCTGAGCAGCGAGCCCAATGTAGGACTCCATCCTAGGACCCTGGAATCATGACCTGAGCCGAAGGCAGAGGCTTTAACCCACTGAGCTACCCAGGTGCTCCTCAAAACACTATTTTAAGGGACTTCTTCCTTTGTGTGTTTTGGTTAACTTGATTTATTGAGAACTTTTTGAGGATGCATTGGAAAATCACAAAAATCCAATGAATAATTTAGAAAGCTATTACTGACCGGGCTGCTCTGACGGCTTTTGGAAGGGCAGAACTGTGTTAAATATTGTATGACATACATAAGATTTCTTTGCAAAAGGTGGTTCATTAGTAGGATTTTATTCAGGAAATAGAAATAACGGCAATGAGATGGAAACATTTCTATAAAACCTTCAGCCAGAAGTTCTCTGATGCACACAGGGCTTTCCGGCTGGAGACACCTAGAATTAGTATCAGGTGAGAGGGGTGTGTGGGCAAATGAATGAGTGAGATTTCCTGCCAGCACCAGGAAAAACAAGGAAAGAGGAGGCGTAGATTTGTTTTGAGAGCTGCACCTGCTAGAAAGCTCATCAATGATTGGCAGCCTAAGAAGACCGTATAAATTACTTTCTTACCTCTTTATTTTCTTAGACCCACCTTCCCTACTGCTGCCTAGAAAAATGGTTAAACTCAGAAGCCAGAAAAAAAAGAGTAGGTCAAAGTGAACTATCTTAGAATGTTGACAGTGCCACAAGTAGGTGGGAATGTGGGTTAACTGGGCCTCTCTCACAAGCCCGGTAGGACTAATTGCTACACCCCTTTGGAAAGTGAGTTGGAAGTTTCTACCGGACCAAGTATTTCCACTTCAGTATACCTCACAGTAGGCATAAGAAGAGTGTTGATTACCACATAGCAGAGGTTACTTTCATACCGTGGGTGGCTAACTATGAAGCAGTGAAAGGGCATGAGCCAGATCTGTTCCAGTTCAACACAGAAGAATCTCCAAGGTGCCCTGAGTCTTTGTGTGTGAGTTGGTGGGGGGAGGGGAGGGAGTCGACATATTTATGCCTTTTATGAGATACCACGTAATTTCTGTTGCTGCATTTACTACAATAGATCTGAGTGTATGTATGTGTTAGGTACATCTGAAATAAGCAGGCCTTTTTTTTTTTTTTTTTTTTTTTTTAACTTGTGGGAAGGGAGAGGAGACAGGAATGGAGAATGACTTAACCTTTTCTGAAATGCCAAAAAGACTCAGTATGTGTTCATGTTTCACTGACTTAATTTGAAGCTTAAAACAAAAAACACTGCCCCCTTTATGGTGGGACTGGGAAGTTTATGGAACCAGGGGAAGTTTTCTCATCAGTGGCCTGTGAGCATATTTTAGATAACAAACAACTCAACTTACTGGACATAGGAATTCTCGGTATGGCCAAGTCACCGAGTTCCCCTCACTCCATCTGCTTGCCCTTGCCTTCAGATCTGGCTCCTTGTAAAACACGAATGTCACAGCTGACTCTGGTTCAACTCCTAGATGCCTCACAAATATTAATTATGCAGTCTCAGACGAGAATAAGTTCATGTTCTCTTCATGGCTGAATGAGTTTTTCGAGAAAGCCGAGATGAGTGTCACAAGTAGGCCCTGTGAGGATCATAAAATTCATGGGTGCTGATGTAAAAGGATGACTGGAACAGCAGGAAGAGAGCCAAGTGTCTGCTTTTAGTTCAAGGAAGAACAGCTTGATATCTTGGGAGCACAAGGTATTATTGAACTACATAAATGTAGTTTTCAAAACAATACACCTACATTTGACCTGCCAGCCCTCTTCCTGTAGCTGCATCATCTGTTGGAGGAAAATTGCTGTTCTAAGATTTTTTTCTTCCCTCTGGGCTGTGAAAGCTCCCTGTCACTTAAGGTTCCAACTCCTGAGCTTTGCAACAATCCTTCAGTGTCAAGCTAGGTTTTCACGCGACTGTGGAACTAGTTTTGGCATAGAGTCAACCATCTCACCTGGCAAATCGTCACCATACAAACCACTTAGATACTACTAGATGTGAAGCTTTATGTAGTCCTGATAATTTAACTTTGAATTGGTTTTTCAATGTCTAGCTTATATCAGATGAGGGTAGAAAACTCAATAGAACCCCAATTCTTTGGCCTAAATTAATCTTGCCTTATAACTCTGGAAATAATGTCCATCATGTGTTTGCTGCATCTAATTCATTGATTGATCCAACCTTTTCATTTGGTTTGTCCATTGCCCCAAACCTATATTGGCCTTTTTCTTCATCAGTCTTGGACCTATGCAAACATCGTGGATGAAAAAGAAAGGGGAACCTTTTTTTTTTTTTTTTGAAGATTTTATTTATTTATTTGACGGAGATCACAAGTAGGCAGAGAGGAAGGCAGAGACAGGAGGAAGCAGGCTTCCCACAGAGCAGCGAGCCCGATGCAGGGCTCCATCCCAGGACTCTGGGATCATGACCTGAGTTGAAGGCAGAGGATTTAACCCACTGAGCCACCCAGGTGCCCCAAAGGGGAACTTCTAAGACATTGCTATCTGCTGTATAGATACGTGTTTTATGTTGTATATACTCAGGTATGCATTTTATGTTAGTGTGGTCAGAGCATAAAAATGCCACTGGGATTGAACCCAGGAGCCCCCCACCCCTACCCCCAGACAATGCCCATCTTGTTGTCTTCCACAGAACATCCATAGTTATGGAAGAAAATCTGTGTGTGAATTTTTTTTAAGGTTATAAGTATCAAGGGTAAAAAATATCCTCCCAGGGGCACCTGGGTGGTTCAGTGGGTTAAGCCTCTGCCTTCGGCTCAGGTCGTGATCCCAGAGGGAATGTTAGAAAACAAGAAGGATTGGAACGGGAGAAAAGGAGACATTCTTTCAGTGTCCCATCCCTTAACAAAGTATCATTTCTGTCTTAAGATGTTGACGCCCCTGATCAGTTTGATAAGTGAAAGACAAGATTAATGTAGAGGTGCTTCTCTTGAAATTCTAAGGCTTCAACAGTAAATAATGTTAAGCTTAATTCTAGCTTAAATGATGAGAAATCACCAGATGTTCAGATCATACTCAAGTATGAGACCCCATAATCTCAGGTTTTGGTTTTTATTTATTTATTTTTAACTTTAGCCCAGAAGGCTTCACTGGTGAATTCTTTCATTTAAAGAGGAATTAATGCCAATCCTCAAAAAATCCTGTTCAAAAAAGAGAAGAGGAAAGACATTTCCAAGCTAATTTTATAAGGCCAGCATTACACTACCAAAAGCCGACAAGGACAATACAAGAAAATTACAAGCCAATATTCCTGATGATATAATGTTAATATATATATATATATATTATATATAGCATATATATTATATAACACAATATGTTAAAAAGGTCATGATTTGTTCTAGAAATGCAAGGATGGTTTAATATCTGCAAATTAATCAATGGGATAACACAGCATCAAAATTAACACTAATAATCATCTCAATGGATACAGAAAAAGCATTTGATAAGATTCAACATTGACTTATGATTAAAAACTAAAAAAAGTGGGTAGTGAGAAAAGGTACCTCAACAAAATAAAGGCCATATATGACAAACCCATAACCAACATCATACTGAAGAGTCAAAAGCTGAAAACTTCTCCGTTAAGATCAGGAGCAAGACAAGGATGTGCACTCTTCCTACCTTTATTCAACACAGTACTGAAAGTCCTAACCAGGAGAATTAGGCAAGAAAAAGAAATAAAAGGCATCCAGATCAGAAAGGAAGAAGTGGAATTATTACTATTTGCAGATGACATGATATTCTACATAGAAAACCCTCAAAACTTCACCAAAAAACTATCAGAATAAACAGATTCAATAGAATTTCAGGATACAAAATTAAAACATAAAATCAGTTACATTTCTATACACTGATAATGAACTATCAGAAATTAAAATACATTTATAATTGCATCAAAAAGAATATGAAGAGGGTCCCTGGGTGGCTCAGTTAGTTAATTGTCTGCCTTCGGCTTAGATCATGATCTCAGGGTCCTGGGATTGAGTCCCACTTTGGGCTCTCTGCTCAGCGGGGAGCCTGCTTCTCCCTCTGCTTATACTCTACCTCTCTGAGTCAAATAAATAAAATCTTAAAAAAAAAAAAAAGAAAATGAATAAATTTCACTGAGGAAGTAAAAGACCTTAACACTGAAAACTATTAAGACATTGATGAAAGGAACTGAAGACAACAAAATAAAAGTTACATGTTACTCGATGGATTAGAAGAATATTGATAAAATGCCCATACTACCAAAGCGATCTATAGATTCAATGCAATCCCTATCAAAATTCCAGTAGCATCTTTCACAGAAATAAAATAATCCTAAAATTTATACAGAAGCACAAAAGACCTTGAATAGTTAAAGCAATCCTGAGAAATTAGAACAAAAGTGGAAGTACCATGCTCCCTGACTTCAAACTACATTATAAAGCTACAGCAATCAGAACAGAAATTGCAGAAATAAAATCATACATATGTGACCAATTAATTTATGATTAAAAACCAAGAATATACAATGGGGAAAAGATAGTGTCTTCAATAAATGGTGCTGGGAAAAGTGGACAGCCACATGCAAATGGTTGAAATTCAACCTCTATCTTCTACCATACACAAAAACCACCTCAAAATAAACTGAAGACTTGCATGTAAGACATAAAATCAAACTCCTAGAAGAAAACTTAGGTGGTAAGCATCTTTATTTTAAAGATATATATTTATTTGTTTATTTATTTATGAGAGTGAGAGAGAGAGAGAGAGTGTGTGTGTGCATGAGCTAGAGGGGGAGCAGGGGAAGAGGGACAAGCAGACTCCACAATAAGTGTGGAGCCTGACACGGGCTCGATGTCTCAACTCAGATTACAACCTGAGCCAAACTGAAAAGGTAGATGCCTAACCATCTGAGCCACCCAGGTGCCCATACTAAGCTTCCTGTCCTCTGTCTTGGTAATGATTTTCTCAAACCAAAAGCAAAAAATAGAATTAAAAAAATAAGAGGCACTACAGCAAACTAAAACACTTCTTCACAGCAAAGAAACCATGAACAAAATGAAAAGACAACCTACTGAATGGGAGAAAATATTTGCAAATCATGTATCTGAGATGGAATTCAATATCCAATATATATAAAAATCTCAGACAACTCAAAACTAACCCCCCCTCCCCAAATAACCCAATTAATGACATGGGCAGAGGACCTGGGTAGACAATTTTCCAAAGATGACATACAGATAGTCAACAGGTTCAGGAGAAGGTGCCCAACATCACTAATCATCCAGGAAATGCAAATCAAAACCACAAGTACCTCACACCTGTTAGATAGTACCTCACACCTGTTAGAACAGCTATTATCAAAAAGGCAAGAGGGGCGCCTGGGTGGCTCAGTGGGTTAAAGCTTCTGCCTTCGGCTCAGGTCATGATCTCAGGGTCCTGGGATCGAGCCCCGTGTCGGGCTCTCTGCTCAGCAGGGAGCCTGCTTCCCCCTTTCTCTCTGCCTGCCTCTCTGCCTACTTGTGATCTCTGTCTGTCAAATAAATAAATAAATAATTAAAAAAAAAAAAAAAAAAAGAAAAAGGCCAGAAATAACACGTGTTGGTGAGGATGTAGAGGATGCACTGTTGGTGAGAATGTAAACTGGTGCAGCCACTGCGGAAAGCAATTTGGAGGTTCCTCAAAAACTTACTCTAGAACTACCATATGATCCAGCTATTCTACTTCCAGATATGTACCCAAAGGCAACAGATATGCTAATTTGAAAAGATATTTGTACTCCCATGTTCACCATGGTATTATCTATAATAAACAAGACATGGAAGCAACCTAAGCATGGAATAAAGAAAATGATGTGTATACCATGGACTACTACTCAGCCTTTAAAAAAAAAGAAGAAAATCTTGCCAGGTGCAACAAAACGGATGGACCTTTAGGGCATTATGCTAATTGAAATAAGTCAGTAAAATACTGTATGACCTCACTTAAATGTGGCATCTTAAAAAAAAAAAAAAACAAAACTACTCATAGGTACAAAGAACAGAGTGATGTTACAAAAAGTATGGGCAAAATGAGTAAAGGTGATCAAAAAGCACAAATTTACAGCTAAAAAAAAGTCATGGAGATATAATGTACATCATGGTGACTATAGTTAATGATACTATATTGTATAATTGTATAATTGAAAATTGCTAGAAGTAATTCTTAAAAGCTATCACAAGAGAAAAAATTTGTCAGTACATGTGGCAATGGATATTACCTAGATCTCCTGTGCTGATCATTTCACATGTATACATAGTGACTCATGGTACACCTGCAAGTAATATATGTTGATTATATCTCAATTTAAAAAAACTCAATGAGAAACCTAACACAATATTCTACAGAATCATATTAAACTCTTGACATTTTTATTAAAATATTTTCTCTAAACTACAAGTCCTTATTATTCATGTTTAAAAAATCAAGTCACAGGAAAAACTGACTTAATTTGGTCTGATTGTGTGAATGCTAGAAAAGAATAAGAAATCAAATAATCTTAGAATTGAATCATCTGAGAAGTTTTCCTGCTCATCCTCGTCTCAAAGAGCAGAGAGAAAAATCCCTGAATAAATTTAAATAAAGTTTTGGTTCCATGTGGCCATTTTATTTTGCCCTAAAATAGGGACACCTGGGAGGCTCAGTCCGTTAAGTGTCTGTCTTTGGCTCAGGTCACCATCCCAGAGTCCTGGGATCAACTCCCACCATCAGACTCCTTACTCAGTGGAGAGTCTGCTTCTCTCCCTCCCTCTGCCTGCTACTCCCGCTGCTTGTGCTTGCTGTCAAATAAATAAAAATCTTAAAAAAAAAAAAAAGGTTAAAAAATGGATGTAGGAAACTAGATAACATAGATTGGAGAGGTTTTGTTTTTGTTGCTTATTCAGCAACATAGAAGATTTGTTTATCCAAGATATTTGGGTAAGGATTACGAAAATCTTCAAAGTATACATCTTAAGATCTAAACCCACAAAGACAATTTTCATAAAGGAAATTACGGGAGAGAAAGTAAGATCTTTCTTGGAGCAGAGCTTGTTAAACCTGTGATAGTTCCCAACATTGTTAATTACCTAGTATTCACAGGTTAAGTGTCATTTGATATACAATCGGATTGTTCACTCTAAAGCAACACAAGAGATGGAGATAATTGTAGGGAAAGAAGGAAATACTTCATGGTTCTGTATGATGAACAATAGGCTTACCTAGAAATTCCAGATTATTCAGAAGTAACAGGAGGGCCTTCTCCTACTGTAAGTCAAAGACATGAACATTTCCCTCAGGGAGTTAACCATACAAAGCTAATGGGCGATATGTGGGGCTTATTATACAGTTCAACCTGATGGCTGAGCCAGACAAAGGGGAGGAGGTGAGGAAGAGGTCTCTTTGGCTGGAAAGAGGGAATTTCAGAAAGGTTTCCCCAAGACAACATTACCTACATGAGTGTTTCTCATCTATTGGAGACGTGTCCTTTGCTACTTCCTTTGGATCAGAGCCCCTATCCAGAATGACTGTCTAGCAGGAGAAGGGGAAGGGACATATAGTCATGGTTCTTCTTTAATGTCAGACTCCAGTTTCATGTTGTACATTAGTGAATCTAGACCCTACGCCTTCCACCTCTGCCTTTCATTGAGATGTCAGTGAGTGCTGACCCATCCCATTTGGAGCTGTGAAGGGAGCTTTGCACAGATGGCTAAGTGTTCATTCCAGAGAGCCATGAATAAACTTTCAGCAACCCATTGCCGTGCTATATCCAGTTTCAGAAAATAAAATCAAATATTTTTAAGTCATTATCCCAAAATGATTTTAAAAAAGAAAGGATACTAGTCATAAATATACACTGAAGAAAACGCTCAAACACACAAAATTGTAGTTGCGTGCAGAGTTCTCCGAAGCTAAATACTAATCATCACAGTTGAATCTTTTTAAAGCCTTAATCAGAAATATTTTTTGATATCAGCTCTGTAAAAGGGGATTGGGGCTAAATTTGAGAAAGAGTAGAATATTAAAGTTTAATACTACTGTAGTTTTATAATGAATACCTACTGACTCATATAACCATATACTTAACACAGTTCAGAAATTCACTGCATATTCTCCTCTGGACCCTTGTATCCATCAGAGGCGCTATCTAGCCAATAACTGTGGAACACAGCAAATAACTGTTGAACATGATTGAATTAAAAACAAAAAATATGATGCTTGAGAATCCCAGGACTTTGTTTCTAATCCTGGTTCTGCCACCCATCAGCTGCTAATTTACTCAGCTTCTAGGAGTCTCATTTTTATCCTTGTTAATTGATGATAAGCAAACAGTTGAGGGTTATTGGGAGGACTAAATGCAATTAGGTACATGTAAAAGCATTTAATTGTGCAATTCTTGCATAGTTTTTGTACCTTTAGCTGCCTTTAGTACAAAAATTGCTCCCTTCCAACTAAGAGGGGGCACCCCTAAGAGGGGGCAAGTGCCACCTCCAGGAGCAACATTTTTAATGACTAAAACCATGGAACAGCCTGCCTGTAGCCTGCTGTCTTTTGAACTCAGGAACAAAAGCCCATCCTCACTTCTAAGGCTAGATCCAACATCTTCTCAAATCTTGAAGCAAGGCTGAAGCACATTAGGGTCCACATCCTCACAAGATGTCTACAATGCCACATTTTCAAAACAAAAACAAAAAAACTAAAAACAAAACAAAACAAAACAAAAAGAACAAAAAAATTTCAACTAAGTAATTTCAAAGGTCTGAAATCATAGTATTCCCAAGTGATAATTCAGTTCCTATTCCTTTATTATCCTCTTTTGCTTTAACTGTCAAGAAGCTCAGAACAAGGTTTTACGCCTGATTTTAAAGAAGAATGCTTAGCCAAAGCTTTTTAACTTTTCCCCTGACTCACTCTTCCTCCTTTTTCATAAGAATGCTACTGGATTCGCAGCTTTCATTATAAGATCAGAGAGATGGGGAGGCAGGTTATAAACAATGAAGGAACATATCAACACACTTTCTTTAAACATAAAAAATAACATTGTATCTCAAGATTGTAGAACTTCAGACCAGAGTCAGAAAACCCTTTGCAGACTGCAGACAACAACGGGTTACTTTGTTGAGCATTTACTTCTGAACTGCATCCTACTGTGATCTCTCTCTTGACTTCTTTGCAAGCAGAACTTTTCTTGTCTCTCTAGTTTCAGATTTCACCAGAAATTCAGCAGCTGACTCAGGACTACAAGTGGCCCCATCTGCCAACCGAGAAGGATGAGTTATTTTGGACATAAAATGATGCTGTGAAGAATCAGAATTTCCCAAGGCCTTTCCAGAAAATGGATAGAGACCACAATTCCTCCTACCAGATATTTACATTCCTCAAAGCCACAGGATAAGCAAGAACATTTATCTTGAGAAGCCTCATTAACAGAAACATCTTAGGCAATTCTCAATCCCCCTTACGGGGACTCTTAAGTGACTTACAGAAACTGGGAATTCAATAGAGTTGTTGAATAAATAAAACACTATCAAGATCAACAGCAGCAAATAAGATTCACCCATGCTTCACATTTCAGGAGTCTCTTCTGATGACTCCACAACCACATGAATAGACAGGGAAGTTTTAAGATGCAGAAATTCTACCCACCAACCACGTCAAGCCACAGAACAGGCAACAGAGCTGGTTTCTGTAAATGACTTGTCTAGATGAAGTAATTCCCTATTCACATCTTAATCGAGACCTACAGTAGGCAAGATATTAACAGGATATAGTAATGAGATAAATAAGCAAGAGGAAGTGAATGCAAAAACATCCTTGTGACAACAGATTGTCCCCCCTTGTGTGTCTCATCTCTCCAACAGAGATGAGAGACCGTGACCCAGCCTGGCATGCAAGGCAGAGCTTCATAGGAAAGGGATCCTTCTACAGACTTGTAAGTCAAGGACAAGTTCTTTATATGAGGCTCAATCAGGCAGAGGGAAAGAGCAGGCATGAAGCTGTTCACATGAACGTGTCGGGTCTATGTGGGCTGTTGGCTTAGATAGGCTGAGGAAAAGGGGTGAGACAGCAGATAAAGCTAGTAACCTAGACTGTAAAGGGCTTTGCATGGACTGCCAGATAGCTGAACTTTGTTTTGATAAAGTAAAAATCCAAAATAGTTCAAGCAGAGGAGTTCCATAATGCAGTTTTCAAAAAAATAAGTCTGCAGGCTGAGTTACAGGAGTCCAATTCATAATGCCTGGGCATGCCCTATGTACCAGGCAAGGTACCAAGGGCTCACCATGCACTGTGTTACAATAGGCCGTCAAGGAGGCACTGTTTTATGGCTATGGAAACATGATTTAGTGAGATGAAATGACTTGTCAGAGATGTCCTGGCTGGTAGTGGCAAGCTGAGACTCAGAACAGGGTCTGATTCTGATGTGTGTGCTCTTAAAACTAGAAGGAGAGGAGATCACAGTCACTGTCCTAGCCCAGCCCAGAGACAAGGGCAAGGAAAGTGGGACTTGAGTGAGCCACAATGAGATAGCCAGGAACTGCAGTTTCAGTAAATGGATCTTGAACGCATTCAATGGTATTACAGTGACAAGGATTCTCTTACTTTAAAAAACTGGAAAGAATGCTCCAACTACAAGCCTTAACTTAGAAATGCAAGTCTACAATCAAACGTCATTTTTGTGCTCGCTTCGGCAGCACATATACAATCAAACGTCATTTTCTATGGCAAACACAGAAATTCTTCCTTCAAGAAGCCTCCTGAACAAATGGTCTTCTAAGTTTGGTATTATGTACTAGAAGAACACCTTTGCATTTCCCAAAAGTAGCATGCATAAAACCACAACATAATTCTACTACATACCCACTAAGATGGCTATAATAATAAGACAAGAACAACAAAAGGAAAATAACAAGTGCTGGCAAGAATGGGAAGAAATTAGAATGCTTATATACTCATGAGAACATACAGCCACTATGTGAAACATTTGGTCGTTCCTCAAAATGTTAAACATGGATTATCATGTGACCCAGCAATTCCACTTCTGGGTATATACTCAGAAGAACTGAGAGCAGAGATTCAAACAAATGCTTGTAGGCCAATGTTCACTTCGGCATTATTCACGATAGCCAAAAAGGTAGTAACAACCCAAGTGTCTGTCAACAGATGAATGGATGAACATAAGGCAGTATATGCATACCATGGAATACTGCTCAGTTATGAGAAGGGATCAAGTTCAGAAACATGCTACAACACAAATGAACCTTGGAAGAATTCTGCTGAGTCAAATCAGCCAGAGGCAAGGGTGCCAGGGTGGCTCAGTCAGTTAAGCATCTGCCTTCAGCTGAGGTCATGATCCTGGGGTCCTGGAATCGAGCCCTGTTGGGCTCCCTGCTCAGCAGGGAGTCTGCTTCTCCCTCTCCCCGCTGCTCCCCACCCCATCCCTGCCCCTCCCCTTTGCTTGTGCTCTTTTTCGTGCTCTCAAATAAAATTTTTTAAAAAAGAAATTAGCTATACACAAAAGGAAAAAACTGTTAGATACCACTGATGTGAAATAGCTAGAAGGGGCAAAATCATAGACACAGGAAATAATTTACCAGAGGATGGGGAAGAGGGGAAAGTTTTTGCTTAATGGGCATAGAATCACTCTTTGGGATAATGAAAAGTTCTCTGAAAATAGTGGGAATGGTTATGCGACATTGAAAAGGCATTTAATGCCATGGAATTGCACATTTAAGGATAGTTAAAATGGTAAATTCTATTTTATATATTTATATATAGGTAATAAATATATATATTTTATAATACATATTATACATGTATGTATTTATATGTATATTATATATATTTATGTGTGTGTATGTGTTTATATATTTATTTATATTATACATGCATATTACACATATAAAACCACAAACAATTTACCCCCAAAAGGCTGGGGGCGGGGGGAAGGCGGTGATGTGCAGAGTTGTCTTAACTATTGCCAGAGGGAATAAATGCAAACTTCCTTATTATAGATGTAGGTCAAACTGAACTCCAATCCTAGGTCAGAATGACAATATATACAAATGAATCTAGAACTAGAGGCCTTCAAACTGTGCTATTCAAAATAATTCCAGGGCTTCCTACCACCTACAGGCTAGTATTTGAATTATTTCACAGAGGATGCAAGGTCTTTCCCGATCTGGTTCCTAATATCTGTCCAAGTCTAAGCTCATAGCCCAGCTCTCGTTGCTTTCTACCACTTCTATTCTGCAGCTCCATGGCATTCCAAGCTCTCTCTTTCCTTTGTTTTCCCATGCTGTTCCATGTGCTTACAAGGGCTCACTCCCCCAACCCACCTTTCATCATCTAGCAAAGGTCTCATCAGTCTCAACAAAGTTCTGTTCCATGAAGCCTCCCCTCAGACTTCTGAGGCTCCTTTACCTATGGTCCATTAACTAGTGATCCCTCTGCAATGGCAATTACAATATTCCAATTGCTTATTTGCATGTCTATATTCTAGACTATTATTCTGTTGAACACAGAAATAGGTCATTTCATTGCTCTCTACAGGAAACTTAACACCATAAATGGTGGGTTGTTTTTTGTTTTTTTTTTTTTTCCACAAATGGTGTTTTAATATATGGGCAAGACAGTGAGCCCAGCACTTAGCTGGGGAGTAGACTTGATCTCCCAAACTTTAAGGAGCAGTCGACCATTGGTACTTCTCCAACGTCCTTCAACGGACACCAAGTTTCAGTATGAATACCATGTATTATGTAAAACATAGAACAGAGCCAGAAAAGCTGGAAAGGACTACCCACACCCGTGGGACAGAAATCCACACCATTTGGAACCTGAGGAAATTTTCCGAGAAGTTAACTGAAAACCAATTTATTGAAAATGTGCTTCATGTGAAATTTGTCTATTATAAAGATGCACTCAAGTTGTATTACAACAAAGAGAAACAAAATCTAAAGGTAAAGAAAAATGTTAGTAATCATCTAACACCACTAACCTCAAGTGGGTAATTTGATTGCTTTTGTCACAAAACATTTAGGCAGAGGACCTCCCACATTTTATTTGGCTAAATAACTCCTTTAAAATCCACCAAATTGGGGCTCCTCTGTGGCTCAGTGTTAAGCACTTACCTTCGCTCAGGTCATGATCTCAGGGTCCTGGGATGAAGCCCCACATCGGGTTCCCTGTTCAGCAGAGAGCCTGCTTCCCCGTCTTCCTCCTGCTCTGCCTACTTGTGCTCTCTGTCAAATAATTAAATCAAATCTTTAAAAAATAAACAAATAAATAAAACCCACCAAATTATTTGTTCTACTTCTGAATACATATGATAATTGGGTTCTCTGTAGTACTCTACCTAACCAGTGGATATGATATAAATGTAGGGTCTTCCAGTCACTAGAAAGATTGGCTTCTAAAGAAAAAAAAAAATGTTTGCAAACTAATACTATTAAACTCCCCTGAGTTTAATCAGCATGATTATGTCCTCAGCATTCCAACATGAGGAATAGTACTGTCCTGGGGCGCCTGGGTGGCTCAGTGGGTTAAGCCTTTCTCTTTGGCTCGGGTCATGATCCCAGGGTCCTGGGATTGAGCCCCATATCAGGCTCTCTGCTCAGCGGGGAGCCTGCTTCTTCCTCACTCTCTGCCTATTTGTGATCACTGTCAAAAAAAAAAAAAAAAAAAAAAAAAAAAGAAGGAATAGTACTATCCAGACTTACCTCCTTGCGGCTAGAATGGGGGTTATATGAAGAAAGACCTCTTCCCAGGCACCTCCTTCCTTCTACCCCATCCAAGGAACTGTCTGGTTATTGTACTCCCTAGATTTCCCCTTTCATCATTTAGCTCATTCCAGGCCTATCCAATTTTTATTACCTACAATCCCCATTTCTATCACTATTTCTTTGGGAAAACTCATTCCGCTTCCATAACACTAGCTTTAAAGTGAACTTCTGACCACTTGTAAATCAGAGCTTACTTAATACCCATGACCTGACCAATCAGGAATCACCACTGAGGATGTATTTGCTGACTTTCTACCCCTGCCTCCCCTCACCCCATGCTACTCTGGTCCTCTTAACAAGACTCTAGTCTTCCCAGCATGCTGGGTCCACCACCCGACAGAGAATTCGGCACGAATATCAAAATCTTGCCCTTCTGTCTTATTACCAATAAACTACGATGGAGCCTAAGTCATTGCTTTATTAAGGCAGCCTCAGCCTCTGACCAGCACTTGGACATGACCGGCCTTCTTGGTCTTCTCTCCTGGAGGCACCACCTAACGCCTCAGCAGCTACCTTGCTGGTCATTGGAGCATTCCAGAAAGAAACAAGCTGGACTCGGCCTTGACTGAGTCCCCAGTGGCCCAGCTGAGAAGTTGACCTAAAGGTCATTTCACATTGCATCAGAATCTCAAAGAGGCTTTTAATGTGCTCATTTCAGAAGGACGTGGCTTGGCTGGTCCTAAGGCTCACATCTGCCCTTCAGCAAGTCCCATTTGTAATTCCTCCCTCAGACGCTCCACATCTTTCACACCGGAAGCCTGGACCCTTCAAAAAGACAAGATGGTGAGGTCTCCAGCAGGACTCAAGCCAGAGGTTTCAACTCTGGATCCCTGACTTACTCCCACGTACGAAAGTGGGATTGCTGTTCATTCCTCTGAGCCTGTGTCCCCAGTTTTAATACCTGCATATAAATCCTTAGTATTTTAAAAAGTTTGCCAAAAAAACAAAACGTAACAGTACTACTAAGAAGCAATTCTTACAAACATCAGGGCCAGAAATTCATTTTTACTAGTTACTAAGACTGATTCACAGGCCTGGCCCTCCCATATCCTTGGTCTCCCTACTGGGTGGACTGGATTCTCCCGGGCATCCTTTCCATTTTAACTTAACCATGTTAGCTCCCTGCAGAGCTCTGGAGAATTGAAAAAACAAAACAAAAAAAACAGAACCAACAAGGAGTGCTCCTCTCAGCAGGGTCCCAGAGGGACTGAAAGCTAAGGTCAGGCCCACAAAAGCAGTGATGGGGGGTGGGGGGGAATAACCGCCTTGACTTAAAAGATTTTAAATTGTCATTCTTGCCAGAATAGGTTCTGTTTATTCTGTGGTTAAATTAAAAAATAGGAAAGATAACACGATTCTCTCAGGATTGACACGAATAATGATAATTCAAAGCCTCGTGCATATGCCTCTAAGTCCTTTATTGTGGCTGCTTTGTGCTTCTCCTACCAAGGAAAACACTTTTCACAATCTCCTGGTTTCAAAATGAGATGTCCTCCTCATGTTAGTCTGTTATTTTTAATTTATTGAATTTTAAGCATAATCTTCTAGGAAACAGCATTTCTGTGAAGCAGATAGGTTCAGCCTGATCACTGAGGCCTCAGAAACAAGCAGGAGAAAGTCGACACCAATTTATAACACCACCCACCCCCAGAGCCCTAGCCCTCCTGTAATTAAGATGTCAGATTTATTGATGCTTTTTTTTTTAATAGGACAGCTTTATTGAGATTTAATTCACATGCTGTACAAGTCATCCTTTCAAAGTGGACAGTTTAGCAGTTTTCAGTATGTTCACAAAAACTGTGCAACTTTGACTACCATCTACTTTTAAAACCATTTCATCAGCTCAAAAAAGAAATGCCATACCTATTAGCAGCCACTTCTCCTCAGCCCCTGGCACCCACTAACCTATGTCCCATCTCTGGGCATGTGCCCATTCTGGCCATTTCATAGAAGTGGAATCCTACAGTATTTGTCCTTTTGGGTCTTGTTCTGATGCTCCTTCCCCATCTCCCCTCCGTGCGCTTCTCCCTCTCTCCTTCCCT
Organism: Mustela lutreola; assembly: GCF_030435805.1. Lineage (NCBI taxonomy): Eukaryota > Metazoa > Chordata > Mammalia > Carnivora > Mustelidae > Mustela > Mustela lutreola. The sequence goes on from NC_081296.1 coordinate 60,677,581, forward strand.
TGTCTTGTGCACACCTTAGGGGTCTCCCCTAGGTCCTCCATTCGGTCCGCTCTCCGCTGGGTGCCTGGGGAACCTCATCCCCTCAGTCCAAAGGCTCGGAATCCTCAGACCTTGATCTCCAGCCTAGATCTCTGCACTGGACTTTTGGACCCCACATCTATTGGCTCCCTGGCATCTCTCTGAATTTCCTACAGAGAATTTAAAGCTAAAAGTGTCGTCTCCTGTCATCCCTCAAAGCCGCCTCCTCCAGAGTTGTTCTCACACGTCCCCAGCTCTCAGGACCAGAAACACAGACCTCATCCTAGGAGCCTCCCTCCTTTGCCTTTTTCTCCACATCCAATAATGGCCAAACCCTGCTAATGTTTGCCCAAACCATTCCGGTTTACTTCTACCCTCAATGCCATTCTCCTCGTCCAGGCTTGGAGTGTTAACCTGGAGCATGAACTAGCTCCAAGTTGGTCTCCCTGCCCTTAGTCCTGGCTCCTTTCAACCTGTTAGACCCACAGAGACTGGCTGAGAAGAGCCCTGCTCAGTCACACTCCTGGGTGTGGGCCCTTCTGCAAGCCTGACACAGCCTGGCCCTACCCAGATTCTTGCCTCACCCCAGTCTCTCCAGGAACCGTGCTCACTCAGACATCAGCTTTCACTTGTGTCTCCTCCAGTTCGCTAGGATGTTGCTTACAACCAGGCCTTTGTTCTGCACAGAATAAACAACCCCTGAGTGCCTCTTCTCCACCTCCCCAAACCATTTGCTCTTTTTGCCCCCTACTAACCCATCGGGGTGAGTCACCTGGTCATCTTTTCAAGGCAATTCTCCCTAACCAAGCCCTATGCCCAAGAGAAGGTTAGCAGCTCTTCTTTTTTTGTTCCCATAACATCTCATACTGCTGTGATCACAGCACTTTTCATGTAATTCGAATCTTCTGTTTACTTTCTTCTGTCTCTCACTGGACTGTGAGCTCTGATGGCAGGTGCTATTCTGTCGTCCACCATGATAGGGTCATAGGTCATTGTCCATGACATTCAACTGATACCCTCAATCTCCAGCACACCTCCTGGCACAATAAGGGTGCTTCGAAATACTCTAGAATGACAGCTTGCCATTTGCAACCTACAGGCCATTGGCATGGTGGGATTCCGTTTTACCAATAGTGGACACTGACCCAGAATATTTTTTTTTTTTAGTTTCTTCTGTCTGGACACACCTCATCGTGGGGCGTGACCAGAAGCAAAGAGATTCCCTTCTTATAAGGTATGCAAATACTAGGCAGACATCAGTTTAATTTTTAAATTTAATCTTTTTCTTTCTGAACAGAAGGACAGGAACACGCTGTACACATTTAGAGTCCTGATCCCAGCACTCCACCCATCCCTGACCTCCTTTGCTGAAATGTCTTGGTGTTTTAACTTCCTTACGAGCAAAGTGAGGATGATAAAGCCCACCTTATCCTATGTTGCAAGAACAAATAAGAGATGTGAAGGTACCATGACTCTAAAAAGAACGACCTACAAGAAATCTGCCTTGCTCTTCTATGTCAATAGAAAAATATCATCCCAAAGTAAACACCAATACAAGTACAAGCAGAATGAATTAAGCTCTGCAGGGACATATACACAGGGCCCTGAGCTTGAGACACCCAGATCACCTGCTGAACACCCATCCCCTTAACTCTGGTTCTTCTATCTCTTGCTTTCTCAGATGCAGACAAGGAGGAAACCCATCACATTTTCTTATTCCAGCCTTGACAGATGAACAACACATCCATTTCTCCTCTTCCATCCTCCATGCTACTCAAATTCTTGAAAACAGGGCAGGAATCTCCAAAGCAGAAAGTGTGATTAGGGTAATACATTAAGGATTGCTGCGGAAAGTCACCTATTGTCTGATAAATTCCTAATTATAGGTTGCTTCTCCGTTCTCTTAGAGGCACCATAACAGTCTTTTAGTTTTAATTTTGCTGGTGGAGAGGAAGACTTTCAATCATTTAGGAGGCCAGCTGTGTTGTACTTCAGCTGCGAAATACGAAGGTTCTCAAGTGTGCTTGGCATATATTCTGAGCGAAAACATCGCTGCTTATGCAGGCAAAATGTCCTTGTGTTGCAGATGCCTCATAATGACATGAGGACTTACTACATCTGTAGTCCGCCGACACCAGCTTCTTCACCGATGGGCACACACTGCATCGCTTATTCCTTGTTTCACATCTTGTTGACTGAATGGGCACCAACTCAACTTAGATCCATACCACCCCAGAATTCTAAATTTAAAAGGAGGCTTAGCAATTACCCATTCTCATGCCTAAGTTTTAGAGATCGAGAAAATCAAGCCTGCCAGTTTATTTTCGCGTGATCATGTTGTCAGGGAAAGGTACGATTTCCATTAAGTTTGATAGAGTCCTTCACCATCAAGATAGTTTAATTTCCTCACATATTTTCAAACCAAAGTCCAAAGGAAAGCGCATCAATTTTTAAAAATGGGGAGTACAGGAGCTCAATGTTTAACGACAGACAGTGGATTCCAATATCCAGCTGATTGCTTCGTGGCACAGAGCCTACCTCCAGTGGCCAATACCAACTTTCCTCCTTGACATGGTTTCCCCACCCAAGCTAAGAAATTTGCCAGCCAGCAGGCACAGGATTGACACATCTGAGATCCCTGTTGCAAGAGGAAGAATTTAAAGTCGGCTGGGCCTCTGTTACAAAAAAAGATTAGAAAAGAAAATTTGGGCGACCTCAGTTTTTCCACAATGGCTTTTTCAAATTTGACTTCTTTCCTTTACCCTATTGTGGGGTCCCCCCATGTCTCCTCAGGAACCTGCTCCCACTCATCATCCCCTTGCTCCTATCTCTCTTCTTGTTCTCTATTTGGTCCTGCCCTCCTGCCTACCGTTAGCTTGAGCTTCCCTCACAACGAACCACACACAGCAGAATGGCTATGCCCCATCCCCATGTCCTCCCGCCAGAAAGGCTACTCAGCTTTCTGTCTTTTCCTGGGCTTGCCAGCCACTGGAAATAAACTGTCATCTATCCTTGTAGCTGCTGCTTCTTTACCTCCAAATTCAGAGCTTTCTGGTGTCTGTCTTCACTGTGCAAACAGAGTGCCCTGATTCTGCCAAGCAACTCAAGTTCCGAATTCTGTTTTCTGTACTGTTTAGACACTTGGTGAATGTGGCACCTTAGCTTATCCCTACCCACAGTGTTTGAAGTTAAGGCCCTCATGTCTTTGACGATGGCCTTAGGCCCTTTTTCCTCGAGGCTTTGGTCTGTTTCCTGGCAAATTATAATGCTTCCAGAGCTGGTTGTTTTAAAACACAAATCTGACATCACCTTTTGGTTCAAAAACCTTCCATGAAGTATCCGTCTAGGCTAGCTTCCATGGGCCTTTATCCTGTAGGATAAAGTTCAATTTCCCCAACTACCTTTTCCAGGACTGTCTTTTTGTACTTGCTCCCACCTCTGGCCACACTCAACTACTGCTGGAACCCACTCTGTCCAGCTCTTTCATGTCTTGCTGCCTTCCTTTATGCTTTTCTCAGTACCTGGAATATACTCTTACCATTTTCTCCACAAGCTCTACTTTTACTTTTCCTTCAAGGTCTAGTTCAGAAGTCTTCCCCGCCCCCTGGCTTGAGGGGCTCATTCCCACTCTTGCATCTTCTGTGCTCCTCCAGCATCTGTACTCTCCTCTATTACAGCACTGAACATACTGCACGGTGAGGATTTTTTTTTTTTTTTAAAGGAGACTATCTCGTCTATCAAATAGCATGGCTCCTCCACTAGGAATTAACAGTTCTCTACTCCAGTTTCTAAGTTCTTTCATGTCCATTTGGAAATCACTCTTGCTAGAACATCTCTTTCTAATGCTCATCCTTGGAGAAGGTGACTAAAATATGATGAACTCTTGCCCAAGACATCCATCTTTTTAGAATCCTCTACATTGGCAAGTAGAGATTTTGGACAATACAAATGTGTTTTAAGCAAGTTTCCTGGGAAATGCAAGCTACCTCATTTTTCTTAAAGGGCGTCCCAAGACCCCTCCTAGAAGTACAAATGCCAGAATTCAAGATGTTGAAAGAATGCCTCATTTTTTTTTTTTTAATTTGGAAGAGTCATCTTATATACCAAAAAAAAAAAAAAAAAAAAAAAAAAGCAAGCACTGGTATTGAAGTATCATCATCATCAAGATGATGTACTCGTCTTTCAGGCCCAGAGATGGGCAAACCATTCCTATCCTCAAAGGAAAACAGTGATTAAAAAAGATGGAGCAACCCACCTATAGAATCTTCTTTTCTTGAACAGAACCCGATTCTCCTGATCAAGACAACCCCAGCTGCCTTCCTCCAGGAAGACTGGCTTTCCTCCTCTTTTCCCTGACACAAACGCATACAAACTTGGTTTTCTCCATTTAACAAGCAAATCTGTTTGCAAACAGGAAGCTGCCAAAGTGGGAGGGTGTGAAACAGGCAAGGCGGAGGACAGTTCTGGAAATGCATCTGTGGAGTGGGAGCTTGATTTAGCCACACTGCTCAGCTTCAGAGATACTACCAAAGCCATGCATCCCCAGTAGTGCAGGAAAAACCTCGAGCCCCATCCCCTTGAGCCCTGGTGACAAACGCTAGGCCCTGAAGGCTTTCCTCTCCTTTCCCCAAAGGGTGACCTCTGCCAATGAACATGGACACGTGGTTGGGGTGGCTGCAAAGTGATTCCACTGGTGATGACCAAGTAATCTGATGAAAACTCACAAACCACCACCTGCTGCCTCTCCCAAAGCCAGGGGTTTCCACAGTCAGCTTAGTCCCTTTGGAAGAGTGGCATCAAAGACCAGATCCAACTTGGGAACATACCTCTGGCACTTGGAAGAGGTCACCAGCAAGTCAGTGCCCAGAACAGCCTCGTGGCCTTCCCAACCTTAGCCAAAAAGGCTGTGAGATGGAAAAGCTGCATTCCGTCCCCAGAAACTACCGACTCGATCAGCCCATAACTGTCTGAAAGGGAAGGGCATTTGTTTCATGTCAACGATCATATTTAAATCCATTTGCCTAACTGACTATTCTAAGTAACTCAGAAACTAGTCACCACGGAGCCCAGTGAATGGCAACAGCAGGTGTAGCTGACACACAGGAAGCATAAATTTGATATTACAGTCACAGTAATAGGAGATTTCTTGACAGACAACTGTGACAAATTCTTTCTTGGGGGTTCATTTGGCCCTCAGAGGTCTTCGTGGAGCTGATTACTACAGAAAACAGGCAAAAGATAGGCCAGACCAGACATCTGCAAAACCTCTGATAGTTTTCTCCCTACTTCTCAATGCTTATTGCTGAGGCAATGGAAAAACCCTCACCAAAACACCGAAGGGATGAGACCTGCACAGAACAAGATCTTCTAATGAAGACACAGCTGCTCAGAGAACACAATCCCACGGATGCCCTCATGACTTCATGTATGTGGGCAGTAAGGGAAACAAACTCAAGGTAAAGTCGATGGGATTTGGATTTTGACAGCTGTGCCCAATTAGTACATAACTAGAAAAGAATCACTTTGAAGACAGAGCAGCCCAGGGAATCCCCCTGCTTGTATCATCCTTTCTAAACCCATCTTTTCTTTTTTACCTTATTTCTTCTCATGTTCCCATGTGGTCACATCAGCTTCTCTACGTACATTTCAATGGAATATACACATTTGTTTGCTTGGATCCTTACAATGACAGACATCTGCTTTCGTAATTCTTAAAGGCAGGAAGCACATTTGCCTCCATCACTTAATACCTCAAAGATGCCATGGTGATGGCTAAGCATTGTGTAGACACAACAACAAGACATTAAGCTTAGTTTGCTTCTCTCCTAACTTTGCTCAGGGGCTCAGCTGGACAACTCCAGCCCCTGGGAAGCAGACTTTCTAACAGCCTGAGCAGGAAAAACAAGGTCTGGCAGGGGGTGGGGGTGGGGTACTGAGAAGTGAGACACCCGCAGGAAGCCAGCCAGTAAGCCAGGGACAGACAGTGGCCACGCCATCCCACCAGGCCCTCTACCCACTGCCATGCTGTGCAGCACCCACACCTCTCCTCTCCCTCCCAGGCTAAAGGATTCACAGAGGAGAACTTCTGAGAGCTATCTGCATCTCAATTCCAACCATCTCTGACCCTTAGATGAAAAAAGGCAGCCCAATGCAGACCACTCATTGCTTTCGGAGTAGCTGGCTTTCTTCACCTGACAAGCTTTTCCCTTTGAACCTGAGGGATGGCTGGTCTGGAGCCTGAATAATGAGGATGAACTTTAGTGACAAGAAGTTTGCCTAAACTTGTAACAGATCATTTTCAACATTCTGACAATGTAGGGAATAATGAATTTCCACTCTGCAGGGTACCTGCCTGTTCATTTCAATTCATCTCAGAGGATTCCAAACCTGGGAGCATCGATTTTACTGTATATGCTGCCGAAGTGAGCACAAAGCCAGGGAGCATTGAGCCTCTCAAGTCACATGTTCTGAAGAAGCAAAGCATCATGTCCAGGTAAAGGCCCACAAGGAGTCATGATGCCACAGGGTCTGAGAAGCGAGCAGGTCAGGCCCAAATATCTGCGTCATCAGTGACACGATGAGCATTCCCCAGGTGACTGCGTTATATGAACCTGTCCCTCTTGTATCATTTATCACTGTACAAGGAGCCCCAGATCGTGTTTACGCAGGGGGATATAGAATTTTCCCATGTTCAAAGTCAAATGATGGAAATTAAAAAACCTCAAGGAAAGAGAATCTCTTAACTTGACCTCACCATTTTGGGGGTTTATACCTACTTTGGACTGTCTCAACTAGCAGGGACATGATCAGAATCCCAGGATCACTGGCACCTGCTTCTCTCAGCAATCTCTCAGGTTATAATCCTCCAATCCAAGTGTTTTCAATCAATAAGATAAATTCTTAACTCTCTCCCAGATGTGGGTCTTAATTTAGCTCTTCAGTCATAGCTAAAATTTCCAAGAGGGAGAAACTCCTACGGTACTATCATTTGTCCACTCACCTCTGGCCCAGATGACATAAAAGGATGAGATTCACCCTTTCACATGAAACAGCAACAGAAAAAAAAAAATAGTACAGGGGCACCTGGGTGGCTCAGTGGGTTAAAGCCTCTGCCTTCGGCTCAGGTCATGATCTCAGGGTCCTGGGATCGAGCCCCGCATCAGGTTCTCTGCTTAGCGGGGGGCCTGCTTCCTCCTCTCTCTCTGCCTGCTTTTCTGCCTACTTGTGATCTCTGTCAAATAAATAAAATCTTTAAAAAAAAATAGTACAAACTATTGTGTATGAAACAAAGGTTTTCAAGACATAGGATATCAGTTAATGAAGGAAGCTGAGTCACACAGCTGGCCCGGCTTTCTGCCTACAGCATGGGGCAGGAAAGCAGGAAAGCCTGAGTACAGGAGACAGAGCTGGGAATCTGGGGAAACCAAGGCAGCAGTGTTCACAGGACAGAGTGCCAGAGTGCACAAGGAGGGGATGCTGCCCGGTGTTCTGACCAGGAAGGCCTGTCCCATGTTTCTAAGCAGAATGCAGTTACCTGAGTCACTAGCAATTCTCTCCTAATCAGTGTTAGGAGACAGAAAGGCCATTGGTTATTAATCAAGAAGTGAGTCACAAGTGCATTATAAAAATGATTTTGGGAAAGCTGAGTGGCTCAGTTGTTTAAGTGTCTACCTTCGGCTCAGGTCACAATCCTGGGGTCCTGGGATCAAGCCCCCTATCGGGCTCCCTAATCGGTGGGGAGCCAGCTTTTTCCCCTTTCTCTGCTCCTCCCTTCCCAACTTGTGTTTGGTGCGAGCACGCGCTCTCTCTCAAATAAATAAAATCTTTAAAAACAAAAAAAAACTGTTTAAAGAAAGTGATGCTTAGGGTTTTTTTTTTTTTTTTTTTCCTTTGACTCTCATCTGAATATACATGCAGGGAGTCAATTTTTGTCACATTTGTGAGGAGAAGTCCAGGCATAGATAACTCTGAGTAGATGATTATACACATTAAGGATCCATTTTCCAGTCTACAGAAGCAGGAACTGAGGCTCATACCTGAGATACTGAAGTTCATGTTCTGCCCAGAAGGCTTGCCAGCTAAAATACAGGATGGTGTCGAGCATCTGGGATATACTTAGAAGTTCACTGAGGAGCGAAGGTCTTTCTCTAGAAGTTAAGCTCCTCTTCTCACTGGACTCCACCAACTCTATTGTACTCACAGTCTCCCACTGCCGCGGACAAAGGTTTCTTTAGCCAGAATGAAGTTATGGGAGTCCTACCCGACCCCATCAAATGACCCAACATCAAGGTTACTCAACACAGGTCTTGGCGCCAGATGAAATGCATGTCAGCTCTTTGGTGTCTTCCCAGCTCCTTCAGGGTACAAGCCAAGGTCCCCACGGTGGCCTCTGAGGCCCACGACCATATCTGCGGTTCCTCTGTCACACCCCGCATGACCCAGCTCAGAACCACACACTTCCTGTTCTGCCTCGAATTCTCTTGTAGGCATTTCTAAGGCTCACTCCCTCTCTTCTTCCAGTGAGCTGCCTTCTTTACCTCATACATCACCTATTCTCATTACTCTGTTCCAATTCTCTTTTGACATCTATATATTTACTGGCTTAATTATTTATTATCACTCTCCCTCCTGTCCTAGAATAAATATACAACAGGGCAAGAACTTTGCTTTTTTTCATGGATGTAACCTCAGAACCTAGACTCAAACCAGGCATCTATTTGCAAGTCTGTCAACATCTTGAAGGCATTAATGGTTGTTCTTCAACTGGAGTGCTCTCACCCAACAGCGAGCTTTCAGCTACGTCCAAACTCATTCTTCAGAACTCAGAGCCAGAGACTGTAGCCTAAAGTAGAGAAGGTGGCTACCTCCCCTACATTATTTGAGGATGTGAGGGGCAGGGCTGCTTGACCCCCACATAGAGAACCATTGTCCACTGTTTCATGGTGATTTGTTTAATCCCTCTTAATTAACTCTTAAAACCTTATCTTTGGGAAAAAAAAAATCTCCAGTGTCCATATTCTCGGGGGGCAATTAAATCTCATTTGCTCAACACTTTCACTGTCAGGCTGATATGAACAGATCACACAGAGATTTTATGGAAGTTAGGGGAGGCCAGAGGTAAGGAAAACAGTTGGAGGATTCCTGAGAGGGAGCTGGAACATCCAAAGGTCCCACTGTCTGGCCAAGGGGAGCTAATTTGTCTGTCACCAATGGATCTACTCTTTGAAGTTCATTCCTCCCCAACTACCTACCCAATCAGAAAAGGTAGGAATAAGAAAGCATTTCTTTGGCATCCAACGGGATTACTATTTCCAGGTATCTATGACAAAGCACAGAACATGCTCTGAATCACTGTGACATTCTTTCCATCCCAACACCCTACTATCATTGGACTGCCTTTCCAGTCACAGAGGTGAGCAGGCAACTCAGGCTTGATTGCCAGAGTAACACATCCTCCTAGCTCAAGGGTGGATGGGCACTTGGCCTAAGCAAGGCCAGTAGGAATTGGTATTCAGAATGTAAATACTAGAGAAGTGAGAGATACCTTCTTTTCCCTAGAATATATAGGGGTAAGAAGATTATGGGCCTAGAGTCGATTGTGGGCCTCTTTGCCGCGCAGGAAAGAACCTGCCTAGCTATGCAGCAGAGGACAGCAGAGCCAACAGGACTCCTCCACAGGAGGCAGAGCCCTGATAACATCAGCTAAACCCTCAGATCAGCTGGAACTGAAGCCAATTCCATCAACTGGACTACTCGGTTCCACTACCAAAGTTTCCCTCTTTGCAAGTTTCTTTGAGCTGGGATTCTGGCACTTGCAACTGAGGGAACATTGTTAATATTCATCATTACTACCTCCAGGCCTTATGCACTTGTCAGTACCAGAGAAGCATCAGTCTATTAAAGGAGCTGACTTCTATGCTTTCTACCAGAGCACCTATCTATTCGATATTTGATATATACAGGCTAAAATATACCTGCACAACAGATTGATTTCATGTTTCTCCAGATTGGTTCCACCCTATTGATTTCTATGATGAAAACCAAGATAAACCTCCCATGGTCCCAGAATCTTCTCTTTGGTCTACAAACTTAGCCAAATAACTCAGCAAAAAGGCCTAGGGACATCCCTAGAGAGTGAACACAAGACAGTTTATAAGGTTACATCTTACCCAGTTAAACTGAGCCACATACTAAGTGTGTCAGAGCAGTTTAGAGCCTCTGTCTCCGATGCCAGGATTGTAGTCTTAAAGAATGAAAACCAGGGGTGCCTGGGTGGCTCAGTGGGTTAAATCCTCTGCCTTTGGCTCAAGTCATGATCCCAGACTCTTGGGATCAAGTCTCCGAGTCAGGCTTTCTGTTCAGCATGGGGCCTGCTTCCTCCTCTCTCTCTGCCTGCCTCTCTGCCTACTTATGATCTCTGTCAAATAAATAAATAAAATCTAAAAAAAAAAAAAAAAAAAAAAAAAAGAATGAAAACCAGCATTGGCTGCTTACTCAGCTTGCTAAGCTACCACTGAGCCTAAAAATACCCACCCCCAAGACAAGCAGAGGTTTTTTTTGTTTTTGTTTTTGTTTTTTTTTTGTAAAACATGCAAAAGAAAAACTACCTTTGATTCAGAGAACATTATGTTATGTATTTACAATATATCCATAAACATGGTCTCACTGGGGCTTTTAAAGCAACCTGGAAGTATTAATGTTCTTATCTTCCAGATGAGATAACTGAGGCCTGTGGAAAGGTTGCCACTTGCCCAAGATCAAAGAGCTGTAGTGGCAAACCCAGGACTTAAACTCAGGTCACTTGACTTAAAGATTCATGCTCTTCTCATTCTGTTTCCAAGTCTTCCCAGGATAGAGCTCCTAGGTTACTTAATGTCTATTATCAAGAAACCCCAAAACCAAACCAAACCAAAACAAAATCAACCCCACAGGAAACTAGATTTAAAACAAAGATTCTATAGTACAGATGAAAGGTATACACTCCATCTGGGAAGAGCAAAAATTAGTCTATGGCTTTCAAAAATCACTCTAGTTTCAGTCCTGTTTATACATTTACTATGAATTTATAATAAACTTTTAATTATTTTCCATTTGCATTAAGATTTTTGATATAGTAGCTAATGCTTTTTGTTTTTCTGATAATTTGACTTGTGCACTTTTAACAGTGATTCAAGCCTCATAGTTTCTAATTTTGGCAGTTAAAAGTCACAAGCTATAGGAAGTTGTCATTCTTCATTAAAATCATAAACAGGTTTCCATTTTCTTGTTATGCTGATTGTTCTAACAGACGATTTCCATGACAGTTGTGCTATGAACAACCAGCTGGCTAAAGGGAATGATATAGCCCAAGGAACCTGAGCTTTGAGATCAGATACACTCAAAGCTTCAGATAACAGCCGCCCCCATCTGTGTGACCTTGGTCAAGTTCCTTAGCAGTTCTAAGGCCCATTTCTTTAATTGGTTAAGAAAGGAAAAATATTTATCATTTAGAACTGTTGTGAAGATTAAATGAACAGAAGAACATGGAAATGTTTAGTAAGCAAGTTCCTTCCCTTTAAAGATCACTAATAGGTTTCATCATTTAGAGTCAACAGAGCACACAAAGAACAGCGCAAGCAATATTCTGATTTTACATCTTGTCATCATTTTTACTAATAAAAGGCGCCACTCCAGATGCACGCTAACCGTTATTTTACAACCACATCACCCTTAAAAAGGAAAGGCAAAAACACTCATGAAAAAAAACAGGAACACGTGGTCTGCTATTATTATAAGGGAGAAATAGCCATACAAAACAACTGTTTATCTCTGAGTTTACAAGATATCCCATATGCTTTTTGGCAATTGCTTTTATTTTTTACAACTCCTCTAAAATTATGGCTAAGAGTTTTTCTTCTGGCTTTAAGTTTGGAAACCATCCAAGATTTATTTAAAGAAAAAAGTTAACCAAATCCAACAAAAGGTTAAGATATTTTGAAGAAATTAGAGAAAACAACACACTTGATTATGCACAGATAGTGTCCACTTAACTAGAAGTTCAGCGTTATGTCATGGATGCACAGAAATATTTGAATCTAATGATCAACTAGGAAGCTGATGGGACACAGAATTGTAACATTACTTCAAGAAAAAGATTTTATAGTTTCTAAAAGCACACTAATTTAGATCAACGCATCATACAGTGTTCATTGTTCAGAGTTCTGTTGTTACAGAATTATTATTCTACAGTGAAATTTATAATGTGACCTAGAAGAATCTTCAGAGATTTCTTCAAGCCTGTCAACACTGAAAGACTCAGATCTTTACTTTTTATGAATATGTATATACACATATATGCATATACTAATGATGTTTGTATTTAACATGTATCAGGCATATACATTTACTGGATAAAATGTACTGTTGACACTTACAAAGCATTAATTCATCTCTGATTGTTCAAACCATCTGACACTCACCAATAGTTTAAAAAAAAAAAAGAATAAGAAAAAAAATAAAAAAAACAAAGTGTAGTCTTCAGAGTTAGCTTCATGGCTATAATCATATATCCTAGAATCTAGATTTGCTTATTTTCACAAACCCAAATATTTTATTAATTTAAAGATACTAGCTCCAAGTTTAAAAAAACAGGAAAGCATTACCACATATCCATTCAATTGGCTACCTACGCAGTTATGAAATAAATAACAACATCACTAGTTAAGACATGCTAAAAAGCTCTTGCATTGGTTATGGGTTTCAAACCTCTTTGTAGAGTCCCGGTGCAGAAACGGAGTCTTTAAGATGCCTCATGCCCCAAAGAGCCGTCCTGGCTGGCCTCTTATTTCTATACTGCTACACAAGACGGACACAAATTTAAAATCAAACACTGAGGTAAAAGGCCATTAAATAGTTCTGCCTCTTGTCATTGCTGGTGGACTTGGTCACTCATGGTGTGGGGGCGGCGGCGGTGGCCAGCACTGCCCACCCAGATCCATGCGCATCTGTGCAGCTGACACATGGTCAGCCTAATTAGTCTCAGCCCTATGGGGCATAGGATTTCATAGCAACAACCGGCACCGAGTCCTACCACGACATGGCAAAACACAAACTTGATAGATGAGCAGCGAGTTTCTTGAGTCCTTGAGTAGTGAGTAGTCCCTGAGGGGCCCCTTTCCTAAGGACAGTCCTGACTGGCCGCTCCGCCTGTGTGCAGGGTTTATACCAAATAGATCCTCTTCAAAGCTTCAAGTCTAGCAAAGCTGTTTAACATGTAAAGTTCAGCCTAGTATTAACAAAAACAGCAGCCTGTCTGTATTTCCAACATAAATCAGGCACTAAAGTAGAGATCTGGATTAAGCCAATGAATAAAGGATGTTTACCCAAGGCAGGCTATAAAGCTACGTGACAAGTATGACAAACACCACCGGGCGGGTTAACACTTTCCAGAGAGTTGATGCAACCGGCTTATGAATGCCACCCATGTACCTTCAATATTTTGGAAATGAAAATCAAGTTAGGAACTAAATTCCGTTTTCATTTACTAATCATACCATTTCCGTGGGGCTATTCATTGCCCTTACTCATCTATAAAATGCAAACATAAAGTCTCTGTGTTCCATTAGGATGACACTTGTGAACCAATCAACCACAAAGTATGAATTTATTAGTATCTTCTAATTTCTTTCCTGATATTCTGTATACAAGTATCTGCAACCAGGAAAATTTTCTTGAAAAACATTAAAATCAATTTTTTTAAAGATTTATTTGACAGAGAGACAGTGAAAAAGGGAACACAAGCAGGGGAAGCAGGAGAGGGTAAGCAGGCTTCCCATTGAGCAGGGAGTCCGATGTGGGGCTTGATCCAAGGATCCTGGAATCATGACTGGAGTCAAAGGCAGACGCTTAATGACTGAACCACCCAGATGCCCTAAAATTAATTTCTATTCCCTTTCCCTAAAATCAGCGTCTCCCTAAATATCTTCAGCCATTTCTGTAGAATATTTTTGCAGATGTTTTGCTTCTCCATCCACTACTTTATAATAATCATGGGGAAGATTTTGATCTTTATCAGGATATACTTGGGCCTTGAGTTCCATTTTAAGAGGGCATTGTTAAAATTAATATTCATTTAGAAAATTTGGGAAACAAAGGATAGAAAAAAAATCACCATATTCCCCCACCTAGAGATAATCATTATTATCATTCTGGTATATATACTTTAAATTATTTAGACAGATTTGAGAAAGAGGAAGAGAGATCACAATAATTAACTATAAGATACTATCAAATATAAGATCTACCATCCATATAATAAATTGTCAGCATGAGACACAAATTGTAAAATGTACCCTCATGTCAAAAATGTTAACAATGGAAAAAAAAAATGTTAACAATGGAAAAGAATTTGTCTTAAAAGAAATAGGACATTGGATGCCTGGGTGGCTCAGTGTGTTAAAGCCTCTGTCTTTGGCTCAGGTAGTTGTCTCAGGGTCCTGGGATCGAGCCCCGCATCGGGCTCTCTGCTTGGCAGTGAGCCTGCTTCCTCCTTTCTCCCTCTCTGCCTACCTCTTTGCCTGCTTGTAATCTGTCAAATAAATAAAATCTTAAAAAAAAAAAAAGAAAGAAAAGAAATAGGAAAATCTTATTTTCCATGTGGCATCATACTAACTCTTCTGTAATTTAGTTATAATATTTATTGTAATTTTATTGTACTTTTCTGAATTGAGTATTGTGAATAATTTTTCATGTAAAAAAATTATGCTACATGTCCAAAATTCTAGAATTTCCAGGATTTCTACAGCATCATTTTAGTGGCTATACAACATTCAGCTGGTTGATGGACAGAGCAGAATATAATCTTTGAAAGGACTGTTGCAGGATTTTTATCAGATGGCTTAAATTCATGCAATATATTTAGTATACTTGTAAAGTCAGACACCTGAGACAACCAGAAAGTTACACTCATCCTAACCAAGGATATCATTGCAAAGATAATTCTCTGAATGAACTTTAGAAGTTTAAAGTCCTCTTTAGAGTGTACTTTCCAAAATGTCCATCAATAGATAAATGGATGAAGTTATATATATGTATATAACATATATAAACATATATATACACATATATGAGTGTTATACACGTGCAAAAATATTTAACCACAAAAAAGAATGAAAACTTGTCATTTGCAACATGATGGATCTTTGAGGGCATTGAGCTAAGAAAACAGAAAAACAAAACAAATCCAGTATAATCTCTCTTATCTGAGCAAACAAACAAAAAAATAGAGAACAGATTGGCATTTGCTAGAGATATGGATGGGGCAGGGGGTGAACAGCTGCCCCAACAAGGTAGAACTATATTTAAAACCTCGTAATAGCTCAGCAACAGACTTGTTAACTGAGATTGTCTAGGGACACACCTCTCACACAGTGCAGATAAGAGCATTAATTCATATTTGGCCCGGCGTTGTTAATACGTCTAACGTGTCCTGGTAGCCAGAAAATCTCTCTTAAACAACCAACAGTTTTTTCAGGGTGACCCGATGATGGTGAGTTTTGAAGGCATGCTGCTGGCCTTGCAAATCATTTATGCAAAATGTCCCTGCCCAGGCTGCCTGCGTTCTAGGTGACTATGATTGACCCAACAGCAGCTCAGAGATCAGAAGGAAGGAAAGGGTAATAAAAATTCAGCAAGTAAGGTTCATGGAGTATTTTCTCCTTAGGGTCAAAGCCTTAACAGGCTGAATTAGGAGCTGAGGGAAAGAAGGGAAAGTGTGATAACAGTACAACTGCTTGGTGGAGGCCAATTCAGGCAGCTTACTGTGAAAGCCATTTCCCCTTAAGATTGAGAAACTCAAGCATCCTTATTGGAGCACCTTACAAAACTGTCCCAATCCCTTACCGTTTGTGCCCAGCTCCCCAGGAAGGAAGGCAATCTCCATGAAGGAAGCTCAGACTGGGGACAGAACTCAGCCCTCCACAGCTGTCACAGACCCCCAGAATTCACTCAGAGGCTTGCCTGCTTTTCCCAGCACCTGAACACAAGGGTGTCAGGTCCAATCAATTACCTTTATCCCTGGGGATGAGTTTCAGAGGGAAAGATGTAAAAGGGCAAGCCATAGAGTGTGTGGAAGGAAGGATTCTACCTCTTTGCCTCGGGGGGAGGTAGGGTTGCTCATGCAATATACTACACAAATCAGGACACTTTTTATTTCTTCTTTTTTTAAAAAGTAATTTATTTGAGAGAGAGAGAAACCATGCATGCACACACACGAAGGGGCAAAAGCAGACTCTCTGCTGAGCAGGGAGCCCAAGGCAGGGCTCGATCCCAGGACCTCAAGATCATGACCTGAACTGCCAAAGGCAGATGCTTAACCCACTGAGCCATGCTGAGCCCCAGATCAGACCATTTTCAAGAGTGAAGAGATGAACTATGAATAGTTACAAGACAGTAACACAAATCAGACGGGTCCCAGTTTACATATGGTTATCTGAAGTGTTGGGATCTGCATGAATGTCTTGGCATTTCACAGATACAACTCTTGAGTGGAAGAATTCAGACACTAAAGAATATGGACCCAGTTCCATTTGAATAAAATTCAGAAACATGCAAAACTTACCCACAGGGTAGGTTAGAGTTTTCCTTAGGAGATGGCCTAAGAAGGGAAGGGAAGAGGAGGGAAATCAGGGGGACTTTGGGGGTTTTAATATTCAGTTTCTCGACCTGGGTGGTATTTGGACTTCGGGATTTCACTGAGCTCTACTGTTACTTTATGAGCATGTCTCTGTCATACTTCAATTCTAGAAGTTTATATAACAAGGAAGCCTCACGACTGGGTTGTGTATGCAGACACACATCCTTATACATATCTCTATAGCGACAGCTGTAACCAACGGTAACCACAGATGCAGATTTCTCTCGGGTTTTCTTTAGGATCTGCTGCTAGGTCACTTCTCTCCTTGCCTATGGGGTTGGGAAGAGACAGATAAAGCAAACTGTGGCCCACAAGCAATGCAGAGTACCTACCTTTTGAACACAGGGAAAGAGAGCTTCATTCTGGATCAACTCATTTTTTAAATTGTAATGATGCAATTCTTAACAGCGCTGTACACACTGTCCTTAGACTGACTAACAAGCAAATATGAATGGGGTCACGTAAGTCTCGCCACAGTGTGACTCTTTCTCAGGTAAAGAAAGGGGCTCCAGGTATAACAGGTTGGTTTTAAGTCGGGGATCTATACCATGAGGTCTCATGATTCTGGATTTATACCTAATGCTGCCGTTGGGGAACCTCAACCTTCTACCTAGAGAACTGAGTGAGGTCAGCTCCACCTGAGAGGTCTATTCTTAGCATGCTGTGGGCAGGTGACAGTCCCCATGGACACAGGCCACCAGAGAAACCCATACCATCGTGTGTGAATGAACCCCCTCTCAAGGCTGGGTCTCACTGTCCTTGGACTGAGGCATGCAAGTCAAGCCTGTACCATCCCCCACACTTTCAGCCTGTGGTCCCTGCCCCACAATACTCTAGTTCCTGCAGCTTCCTAGGGCTCCTAGGAGAGGAAGAAGCAGACTCCCTGTGGAGTCTGATGTGGGTCTCCATCCCAGAATCCTGGGATCATGACCTGAGCCAAAGGCAGATGCCTCAATGAGCCACCGAGGTGCCCACACAACTTAAGTTCTTGAGAGTAAAGCTGTAACAGAATTACAAGTTCCTCTCTCTGCCATTACACCAAAGTACAGTAGTATACTTGATATCCACACTGTGCATGAATAACAGTTTCTAATAGAAAAAAAACTATCAACTTTGCTTTGGTCACTATTAGATGATCTATACATCTCTAAAGACTTTTAAAAAGGTAATTCTTCAATAGTTTCTGTGCACACTATATTTGTCTCAAATTTAAAGCTATTTTTTGAGGTATGTTCTTCTAAACCTACTTTGTTGAAAGTTTTTTTTTTTTTTTTGATGAATGGATATTATACTTTGTCAATTGTTTTCTCTGCTTCTATTGAAATGATCATACGGTTCTTTTCCTTTCTCTTATTGATGTGATGTATCACGTTGACTGATTTGCCAGTACTGAACCACCCTTGCCTCTGTGGAATAAATGTACCAGATCATGGTGAATGATTTTAATGTATTATTGGATTCAGTCTGCTAATAATTTTGAGGATTTTTTACATTTATGTTCATCAGAGATACTGACCTGTAGTTCTGTTTCTCTTTTAGTATCTTTATCTGGTCTTGGTATCAGGGTAATATGGGCTTCGTAGAATGAATTTGAAAGCTTTCCTTCCTCTTTTTTTGGGAGGGGGAATGGTTTGAGAAAAGGTATTAACTCTTCTTTAAAGGTTTGGTAGACTTTACCTGTGAAGCCATCTGGTCTTGAAATTTACTTGTTGAAATTTTTTGATTACTGATTCAATTTCTTTGCTACTTAAAGTTACTTCAATCTTATCTTTTAGAGGCTCATTCTTTTAAAAGCCTTAAGTTGAATATTTTATCTTGAAGGGACACTAGAGAATGAACTGGAATAATTATATAGATACCATATTTGATATGCCAGGCAGGCTCTTTATATATCACAAAAGTCAAATGTATTATGTTCCCTTTCCTGGACAGAGAGGCTCCAGTTTTTCTTGCCCTATTATTCCTCACCCTATTATAGTAGTATTAATAAAATATATCAGGCTTAGTTTCTTGACCAAGGAAATAAAGAGGTTGGTTTGTGTTTTTGGCCACATAAGCATTACTCTTCTGGGTTTCAGAGTCTATAAAAGGGGACTAAAGGAGGAAGCTGCCTTTTAACTTATTTCCTGTGGGATGAGTTATCTACTGGTGAAAGGCAAAAACCTCCCTAGGACTCTAGATCAGGTCATCTGTGATCTCACTGATAACACTGTGCCCCATATTGCGGCTAGATCCCACATACATGCTCATGTATGGAACTGGGAGGCAAGGAGGGGCAGAGCCCAGTGGGGGTTGGGGACTCGAGATAGCCAAAGGTATTGAGAGAAGTGACTTCTGACAGATCAGAAATGGCAGCCCAGACCCTATGCGACACACCAAAATTTACATCTGTCTCAGCGTTTTACAAATCTGAGTGTGTGGTCAACAAATATCAAATCACAAGACTTCATATAATATTCTGTATTTACAGTCTCTCTTGAAATGGTTTGGTCTTGAGGGCCTTTCAACAACAACGGTTTGGAGCAGAGTAGCAGGGGTTCCCCACAAGTGGGGCACCTGTCCTCCAGTTTACTATGGTTCCCAGCACACACCCAGTATCTCTTACACTGGCCTTTGTCCCTCCTGTGTCATCCGGGCTGCATGACCTCTAACCTTGAGGAAGAAGAGTTGAGGGGTTGAGTTGCAGAGCTTGTGATCAAGTCCCACTCCTTTACTGAAGGACAGGTGAAATGGCTCTCAGGTTTACAGAAGGCAGAGGAAGGTCCCAGAGGTGAAAAGCACGCCTGTCCCCCATGGAGCAGCCACTCAAGGTGCCAGCCACAGAAACAGAAGGAGCTGAGCATGCTCTACTCCCCAGCCATCTGGCTGACTCTTTTCTGACTTTTAATCTGACTCAGGGCAATCCCAAAAAGGGCCCGTGCAGGGCACTGAGGGATGTGTGCTGCTCTAGGCCAGAGTAAGTCCAGTTTTCAGAATTACTCAAGTGGGTCCACAAAGGACTTGGAGAGCACTTTAGACCACCCCTGCATCCCCTCCGGGTCCATGGAAAGTCACACATTCTCAGTGCTTGCGTCCCTGCAGGACAACACAAGGAGACAGAGATCTATTTCATTCCCTCAGGCCAGACATCCACAGGGGACAGGCCCAGTGGGACAGTTAAGAACTCAATTTCAAGGCCAGCGGGCCCCCAAAATAAACCACCCAGCTAACCAGAGGAGATGCAGCAGGCAGGACCCTTGGAGTGAACCATGTCCACGCTGGGCACTGCCCAGAGTTGCCAGATTGGATTTCTAGGATCTCTGACCAACACAGGCTCCAGCTCAGAGGAAGGATTTAGCAGAGCTCTTGCCTATGTCACTGGCAGCCCGTCAGCCACTGAGCCTGGCCTGGATTCTAGCGCCAGCTCAAATGTTCTGCCCATCTCTCTGGGTTTGCCTGTCAGTCACCAAGAGCCTGGCCCGACATTCAGAAATGGCCACAGTCGAACTACCCCATGCATTGCATTATACAGTGTTGTTGGAGATAAAAGCGCCGTGGATGGCTTCCATTTTTAAGATTCTCTTTTAAAGAAACTATCACAAACCTACACCTGAGAAAGAAGAAAGTGAAAATATCTCTGCAGAACTTCCTTCCCGTAATCCCTCCACTGCTTGAGATATCCACTCCAGCCTGAACCTCGTGCCTCAGTGGTAGGAAAGATCACACCTTGATGTGGGCACCACTATGAAGGTAAAAGCTAGTTTCTCAATCAGAATTTACAAGCCAGCTGCCTTATGTATTTGAGCAAAATTTCTTGTTTCTTTCCTCTAAAAAGTACCTTGATACCACAATCCTTGGAGCACACACATTTTCTAGTCCAGTGGTTCTCAAACTCTGGGGAGCTTGCAAAATCTCAATGCCAAAGTACACCCTGTACCAGACAATTTTACCAGACCTTCTGAGACCCAGACAACAGAATTTTTAAAAATTCCGCATGACTAGTGGCTTATTATACACCAGTCTGGCTCTCCCTCCCTTTCAAATTCGAAATTTGTTTCCATGAATCTTTCAGAATTGGCTTTCAAAACCAATTTCCCGCCCTCTTGTTATTGCCCTAACTGGGGGCTACATTATTTAGAAATTAGCTTGACTTGCAAAACAAAACAAAACAAAACAAAAACAAAAACAACAACAACAACAACATCCCAGAATCGGCACATCTTTGTTCGGTGGAAGCCCCAGAGATTCAAAGATGAGCTTTTCTATACAGCATCATTTCAGAATCAAATTAGTTTGTGGCGTCCGCCAAGGATCTCATGCAATGAAGAAAAGAATTCTTCCACTGAAATCACATTCACTTCACAGGATAACACCCCAAAGAGACACTACGGAGAAAATCAGCTCAGCAGCCAAAGTGACAACATGTGACTCAACACGATGGAAAAAAACCAAGGTATCTCCCATTCCCCACCAGGCCCCCAGGCCTAAAAACAAAAGATTTGTAATCTGGGCCTCCTAAACTGCGTGACAATTTGGAAGGTAAAATAAAAGGTTTTCTTCTTTCTCTGACCACCGGACCCAGATATCCACATGGTCTGACATGCTGATTCCCCCATGTCTTTTCTGGGCTCTGTGGAAAAATCTTAAGCAAGGTTGACCGCGGTGAAACATCTGTGCATCCTATAATTCCTTCGTCCTTGCCTACCATCTTGGCCCGTTGGTAGGGTGGCCGCCATGCTCACACTAATGTCGACTCTGCTCTGGGAAGGAGATGCTGATGTGCGGTATTAAATGTGTGCCCTTTCATATTCCCCAATGTGGAAAATGAGGATAAAAACGCTTAGTTTCCCAAGTCACAGGCAAGTGGAGGGGTAACCTGTGCCATTAGGAAGGAGCACAAAGGCACAGCTTACGGAACCAGATTAGAGTCTGCTCTTGCCATTTAGTAGCTGGCTGATCTTAGGGAAACTGCTTTGTTTCTTTGGGTCTCAGTTTCCCCTTCTGAAAAGGACATTGCAACCACGGTCATCTGGGAGATACTACACTGAACACCCAGTGTTATGTCTGGCACACAGTCCTGGCCCTGTAGCTGCTTGTTCTCCTGCCCTGGGACAGATCAGGAAACACAACAGGAAAAGCCATGTGGTGTGAGGTCCAAGGATCCAAGAGTGGGAGTTTGCCTGGTTTGGAGTTCTAGCTTATCATCCTGCACCAGTGTCCAACAGAGGTCCTGAGAAGGACCAAACTGAAAATGTATGATACCTAAATTACGTAATGGGGAATTCCTAATTCTGAGTTCTACCGACCAGTCACTCTGTTGTTCAATATCTCATCCTGTCCCTCAGTGGGTTTGAATAGGCACCTTACTATGTTCCCAGCATATGTAACCGCTTCCCTCCCTATAAGCAACAAAGCTCTCCTACTGACTCTGTGTTTTAATATGTGCTTCCTTCTTCCCAAAGATGGGTTTAAGAATGCTGCCATTTGGACGTGTGTTATGCAGGCTTTCATCATGGTTCCCGTGGTCTTTAGAATAATGTTGCCACGGAAATAAAACTACCCACACCAGGTCAGTGGGTATGGAAAAAGTTCTTGCCATGTTACACTGCTGAAAACAAGTAATGATGATGCAATATTCCAGTTTTCTTTCATTTCTAGAGTGTTTCAGTTCCTTAAGTCAAGTTGGCTATTAGAGTCCACCTGTTAATATCCAGCTAGCAGAATCGCGTCTTGAAAACACCTAAGCAATGACAAAACCACACACTCCAAGACAAATTGCGTCAACATCCCCCTCTCGAAGGAGCTGACTCCTGGTGACAGAGGTGAGAGGTGATACCAGCCACTCACCCAGGGCCCTTCCAGAAACCTGTTTCCAGTTTCCAGTGCCAGGCATCAGGAGTTCTCCTACTACCACAGCTATGTACCATGCAATTCACGGCTCTTGCACAGTACTAAAACATACTTGAGTAAGAAGAGCTGCATAAATGTGCATTTATTTATTTCCTCTTATTTGCAACATATGACTTGAGTATAAATTCTCATTGCTACCCTTTCATCCAGTGGGGTTTCTGATAATGGCAGACGCTGCTGGTGGCCCACTCATAACCTCGCAATAACGTTCCAATGGAAGCTGAGGTCTTGCTACAGCAAACATTTTCTACTCTTTGCCTAAGAAGCACCTCTAGCCACAGGACCCCGCTAGGACCTTAAGTAGAAAAAACTGGAAGAGTCAGGGAGTAGCCTTCAAACAAGACAAGGGAATTTAGTGAATAAATATCCAATTCCTCACCTCTCAGAACAACTCCTGAGTCCTACCCAAGGCCCTAAGCAGGATGGAGTCCCAGGCGGCCACAGGGGCAACCTGCTGTTCGCCCTTCCTGGATTAACTTCCTTGACATCTCTGGTTTCCCCTCCCCGCTACCGACACTTCCGGGGATCACCTTCCAAAGAAAAGACTTGCACTCCAACCTTATCTCAAGATAGGCTCATGGGTCAGTCCACCCTAAGACAATGACACATGCAGTGAGACCAAAAATGTTCCCTATTGCAACCGGATGGAGTGTCTTCATTCCTTTATTCAATAGGAAGGTGGTTTTGGCTTTGCTTTTGGTTTGTTTGAGCCTGGCCCCAAGCTAGGTTCTAGAGCTGCAACAATTAACAGGGAAGACACCATCCTTTTCTCATTAAATTTACTGTCTAACAGAGGAGACAGACACCAAACAAGCTAGATTTTAATTGAGGGAAGCTATGAAGACAAAGTACAGAACACAGCCAGAGCGTAGAATGAGACCTATCTATGTCTGCGAGAAGAGCTCCCTTAGGAAGCAGCTTTTAGCCCAAGGCTAGAGTGTGGGTAGGAGCGAAGCAAGGCAAGGAGTGGGTGGAACAGTGTCCCAGGCAGAGGCCAGGACACTTATAAAAAGCCTTGAGGTTTAAAGAAATAGCACTGCGGAGAGAAAACAGATGTGGCTGCAGCACAATCCAGAGGCTTCGTATCCTCTTCCAACCCCTCCACCGAATGGACCACCACCGAATGGACCAAGGACCCCAAGGAATGGAAAGGACCATTTAATTTCACTTGGGAGTTAAAAGTTTTTCTTTTAATTCCACACACTATTACCTAACTCCTCTAACAAATGATAAATTCTACCTGCTTGGTACAGCCCTCAGAAATTTGATTATTTTTTTTTTTCTTCTAAGATTTTGTCAGAAAGGGTGTGTGCACACACACACAAGCCGGCAGAGAGAAAAACAGGCTCTCCTCTGAGCAAGGAGTGGGAGGCAGGATTCGATCCCAGGACCCTGGGATCATGACCTGAGCCGAAGGTAGATGTTCACCTGAGCTACACAGGCATCCCAAAAATTTGGTTACTTTTAAACTGCACCTATAAATAGGAAATCTCCACACTATTCGTAAGTCAAAGTAGTTGGCTACACAAGAAGTGAACTCTCGGTGGAGGTGTAATTGGTTCAGAACAGTTCACGTCTAGAACTTTCTTAGAAGAGCTCTGTGTGAGAACTGCTCAGAAAATTTTCATCTTGTGGTGGGGAAGAGACACAGGTGGTTAAGGAGGGTTGAGAGAAAAGGGGCATGATTAATCTATTTCCTACTGTTTCGTGGGTCCCAAGCCCTCCCCAAACCCTCGCCGCTAATACTGGGAGACTCACTAGAAGGATGTGTGGGACTCTGAGTAAAACATACAGTTGTACTCTGGTCCAGGATTTAATCTAGCCACATAGTAAAAATACACAGTTGGATCATAAAGGAAAAAGATGCAGGCGGAAAAATCAATGCCAGGCTTCCTCACCCTCTCCCTCTTCTGAGGGGATACACACAAGCATGCTTCTTTGTCCAACAACGAACAATGTAACGAGTAACTTTGCTTCCCAGGGACCCCAACAGGGATTCAGGACCCAAGGGTTTTACAGGGGTAGGTCACACGGGCACCCTCTTCTAGTGTCTACCACTATTCTACATTCCCAGAAGCAAGCATGTGCTCGGTACAATCATACTGTCTAGGCAAACAACTTGGGACCACCCTTATCTCTCAGAGAATGGGATAAGTCCAAATTCCAAATGCCATCCATGGGCCAGGCTTGCAAGTCGATTCTTCTAAAGAAGTCTGAAGGTCTGTTATTTTATTCTTTTCTCAATACCTACCACCCCCCCTGGAAATGAGAAGTTGTGAAGATGAACAGACTAAATTTTATTTTCACTATCATAAGATCAACAGATAAAGATAAGCAACTTAGTAGGGAGTTTTATGGGAATTCTCTTCTGCAGAACCTTGGTCCCTTGAATGGTTAGAGAAATCAGTGTTGAGCAGCTCAGATAAACCTAGGGCACCCCCCAATTATGGAGGTACTGAAGCCAGTCCTGGCCCAGCCAGAAAACAAATCCACCAAAAAACTTCTTTTCTGAGAGTCCAACAGACAATACAAAGAGGCTACATTTAATGATGGTTTTCTTTGGAAAAGCACATTAGAAACCGAGATTACATCTTTGGTCTAACAGTGAGCTTCTGCTTGGAATAAAAGTACAAATTTCCAGCAAAAAAGCCAATTCATCCAGTGACATAAAATCCATTTACCACAAACAAACTGTGTTTTCAGCAATTTACATATCTGAAATGAGAGAAATTGGAAACTGATCAGCAAACCCTAAATAAAGGGCCCGCTTCATTGTAACTCTTTTATAGCCAAAGTGACCTTTCTCAGTGCCACGGCAGCATATTTATAGGATGCTGTTTTCTCTTACAATTCACTGTCACATTACATTTTCATAAATATTCCTGAAAGGTAAAACAGCTGCATAAAATAATAACCTATAAATACCAAACCATATCCTTGAAAAAGCAATGTAAATACACTAAATAAAATTTTACAGAGAATCATTCAGTTTCACACAAAACACCTATTTTACCTGCATATCACCTTCTAGACTGTATATTTTATGAAATTATAATCATATTGCATATCTGTTTTAATGGGTTTCCAAAAAATGACAAGTATTTTCCATGTTTCTTTATAGATGTCGTTATTTCATTCAATTATTTGCTATTCTAGGATAGCTTTAATATTTCTTTTAAAAATTATTAAAATTTTTATTTTTTAAAGATTTTATTTCCTTATTTGAGAGACAGGGAGAATGAACAAGGGAGCATAAGCAGGAGGAGGGACAGAGGAAGTAGTGACTCCCTGCTGAGCAGAGAGCCCAATGTGGGGTTCCATCCCAGGACCCTGAGATCATAACCTAAGCCAAAGGCAGATGCTTAAACTGAGCCACCCAGGCACCCCTAAGAATTATTAATTTTAAACATGATCTATGTGCATTGTTTAAAATCAAATAGTCAAGCAATTACAACGAAATGTTACAGCCCCCGTCCTACCATATCCCAGCTATTTTTATTCCCCAGTATCGCCCACTTTTATTTAAATGTTCCTGTTTTAAATTTTTCCACTAATTATCTCCATTTTACTAAATAACACATATTGTTCTCATTTTATTTTGGATATTGTCTATTTAGATTTTAAAAAATATTTTATTCACCCATTTGAGAGCGAGCAAAAGGCTGGGGGGGGAGGGGTGTTGACAGGCAGAGGGAGGGAGAGCGAGAGAGGGACAAGAAGAGCAGGGAGCCCGATGTGGGACTTGATCCCAGAACCCTGGGATCATGACCTGAGCTGAAGGCAGATCTTCCCAACTGAGCCTCCCAGGCACCCCAAGTATTTTAGAGCCTTGATTCTTTTCTCTAAATAGATACCTTACTTGTCTCTCCATTTCCTGTCCATCTACTAGAGATAATACTTGCTTAATTTCCTACTCTGAGAGGAGGAATAGTCCCTTTATCCTCCCCGTCACTTCTCCCCAACTTCTGATTCTGAACTTCTGCTCAGACCTTTTACATGAGCTTCTGTACCCAGGACTGTCCTCTATGCTTCCTCTATCATTTAATTCTAAAAGTTAAAACCAATAAATAGTACGTAGGTAATGATGCCTCCATAAATATTGCTCACTCTTACAGCCAAATGATACAGTGTGATTACATTTCTGTTCTGTATGGCTATTTTTCTAGTTGTCTTTGTTTTCTCTCTTGCAGTGTTTTCTTATTGTCTAAAGAATCTAAAGGAGTGACGTGTCTGTGGGATTTCTCTCCCTGAACCGTCCCTCCTCGGATACCTCCTTCCTAAAGCAGTATTTTCTCCTGCTCCACTAATGACTAATTGCTACCAGTCAGTAAAGCCTAGCGGTAGTCCTGGACGTCTTCTGTAGTACACTCTTGGGTTGAAATTATTTCCAAGACTCTACATTTTCCTTCCTCTTAGAACATATCTGAAAAGATCTGCATTCTACATTTATACTTGCCCGATAGTTTTTCTGAGCAGAGAAATCTAAATTGAAAATAATTTGTACTCAAAACCTTGAGATTTTACTCAAAGCACTACATCCCTTGTTGCTAGGATCCCTGTTCCGTTGTGGGTGGCCTGCTCTGTTTGTTGTTTTCTTCCTTAAGAGGCCCATAAAAAGTTCCCTCTGTATCAGGTATTCAGAATTCTCAGAAACCATGGATTTTCTCCACAGATCATATTTTATTCATTTGTGCTGGACATCTGGTGACTCCTTTTATTCAGGCCCCCAATTTTAGGAAATTTTCTTAAAATATTTGATCATTTTCTCCTCTTTTCTCTGTTCTAATTCTCCTGGACTTATCCTTAAGGACTTATCTTTCTCTCCTATTTTCCATCACGGTATTGGTTTATTCAGCTTCGTAAGAAATCACCTTAACATGATCTTTAATGCTTTCAGTATTTTTCCCTTAATTCAAGTCATTTTAAATGTTTTGTTGTTTTGTTTCTGGAGCATCTTTTTTTAAGGATACGGTATCCATTGACATGGTTCTGAGAATAATTAAAAACAAACAAACAAAAACACACACCTGCTCTCTTGTTCTTTGACTTATTCCTGATTTTTTTTTCTTTTTTTTTTTTTTTTTGGTATGGACATTTCCCCCTGTCTCTTCATTTTTTTCCCCCAGACTTTCTTCAAGTATCTGGCTATTCTTGCTTACCCATGTAAGAATTAAGCAATAAAAAGCTCAGTCACTGCATATCTTTCAGGATGGTTACTACCAACAGACAAATAGAAAATGACAAATATTGGCAAAAATATGGAGACACTGAAATGCTTGTGAATTATTGGCGGGAATGTAAAATGGTGCAGCTGCCATGAAAAATGGCTTAGGAGTCCTCAAAAATAAGACTTATCTTATGGTCCGACTATTCCACTTCTGAATATGTACCCCAAAGAACCACAAGCAGGGTCTGGAAGAGTTGTCTGTATTGCACGTTCACAGCACAATAGACAAAAGGTAGAAGAAACCTAAGTGTCCATCACTGGATGAATGGATAAACAAAATGTGGTGTGTGTGTTGTATATATTATATATGTGTATTGTATTTATTGTATATATATTATGTGTATATATATGAGATATATATAGACAATAGATTATTCAGTCTTAAAGGAAAATTCTGACACATGCTACAACATTAATGAATCTTGATGCAATACACAAGTGAAATAAGCCAGTCCCAAAGACATACTCTGTAGGATTCTACTATATAAGGTAAGTAGAAAAGTCAAATTCATAGAAACAAAGTAGAATGTTGGCTCCCAGAGGCTGAGGGGTGGAGGAAAGGAGGTCTGTTGTTTAATGGGCAGAGAGTTTCAGTTGTGCCTGATGATAACTTTCTGGATATGGTTGCACAACTCTGGGAATATGCCTAATTATATTGAGCTGTACTTTTTAAAATGGTTATGAGCATTTGAAAAACAAACATGGGAACTGCAGCAGAAGCACAGGGATCCCACCCAGCCCATCGCCTTTCCAGTAATTAGCATCTCAGCCCATGCTGGTAGGACCCTAGTTGGACCATGGCATGACAATTATCAATTTGGCAGGTGACATATTAGTATCATGCATTCATAGAAACCTTTCTCTCCAAGAGAATGGGGTTCCTGACACTTTACAAGGTGTTCTGTAGTTGGAAATGATTCTAATTATGAGATAAGGGAGCCATCAAGGAAAGAAAGTCCAAGAAGTTGCAATAACTGCTCAAAATGTAAGTGTTCAGATTCTTCATTCATACCTTCTTCTAGAAAGATACAGAGCACCAAAATGGAGTGAGGGGCTGGTATAGCAAAGGAGTTTCAGTCTGTATGAATAAAATGAAATGCTATCAATTTAGAAAAATTAGCATAGAAGGTAAAAAGAATCTTCTAAGGATTTTTGTCTTAAATCTGTAAATTCTCTTTTCCTGGAGAAAATGATTTGTTTTACAAAAGTAGATAATCATAGAGATGAGAAAACATGGAGTCATTTGGTGTCACTTTTTTTTTTTTTTTAAGAGATGGGGAGGGGTGTGGAGAGGGAAAGAATCGTAAGCAGGTTCCACTCCCAGCATGGAGCCCAATGCGGGGCTCAATCTCACAACCCCTGAGATCATGACCTGAGCCAAAACCAAGAGTTGGATGCTTAACCAACTGAGTCACTCAGGTGCCCCATCATCACATTTCTTGACAATTCCTGATCTAAAGGCAAGTCATTCCTTTTGTTTTTGGATGTAGGAAGAAAGGTTGGCATTTTTTTACCTTCAAGATCTCCTCACTGAACACACAAAAGTAGTAGTAGGGCAGCTACAGAACAAAATGACTTGGATCCTAATGTTCAATATTCACCTAAAAATAATCAGCCAAGCTTAAGTATGGTGGCATTTACAGGGATTAAGAATGTTTCCATTGTCACAACTGTTAGCAAAGGGAACATAATCCTCCATCTTCTACAAGGAAACAAACAAACAAAAAATACTACCATTGAACACAAAGGGATAGCGGCACCTGGCTCGAAGTCAAGTCTGCCAAGAGGCCCAGAAGTAATCAATAAATGCTTATTAACTAATCATGTAGTATCCCACTTCTGTGAGTAAAATGGCAAGTGTTATACAGATTCAGAAAATAAACAACCTTTAATACAGAAAAAAAGGAAGGGAAATAAAAGGATAGCTGAGCAACTAGTTTTATACAGATTTCCCAGGAAACAATGTTGCTTTCTCCTTTCTATCCCTGTGGGGACCATCTAAGGATGGAGAAGAAAAACCATCAAGGCTAATGTATTGCAGTCACATTTTACTATTCCTTCCGTAGTTCCCCTTATCCTTTAAGTGCTTACTGGAAATTTAAACGCACACTACCCCCAGCTAACCCCCAGAAAATCATTAGTGAAAATGACAAATGCAAAGTTCTTAATTTGTGTCCACAAAACTGAATTATAATCAGATGATCAAAGAAATTATTCACATATTTCAGGCAAAACCCCTCCTGATACCCATGGCCTGCATTATTTAGTATACTGATGGCCCTTTCCCTCCCTTTATCCTTTCAAGTGTCTAAG
Organism: Mustela lutreola; assembly: GCF_030435805.1. Taxonomy (NCBI): domain Eukaryota; kingdom Metazoa; phylum Chordata; class Mammalia; order Carnivora; family Mustelidae; genus Mustela; species Mustela lutreola. Next base: position 60,707,700 of record NC_081296.1, read on the forward strand.
AAGGCAAGTGATCTGGGTTGGTGGGCTCTCTGAAGGCTTAAAAAAGGAATGTAAGCAGCCAAGCCATCATTCTTTAGTTTGGGTCTAAAAATTGTACCTCACACACTTATAAGGGCAAGATTGTCAAGGGAGACCCAGACTTAAGACCTAGGACGTGGAGCTTCTCCATCAAACAGGGTCACAATGCAAAAGTGGCTTTGGTTTTTCTGCTATGCGGTTACGTATCTAGAGGCTTATGTAGATCCATATATTTTGAAAGGCAAGACTTAGACACGGTAGACTCCAGGAAAATGCTGCCTGTTAACCCAAGTGATTGGGTGTAAATTCCAGTGGGAAATCTTTAGAAGACACCAGCAAGGACCAGCAGTCCTCCTGGTCAAAGGACGCTAGCTGCCTAACAGAGGTACCTAGAATGGGATCTATCCCAACTGTGACCAATCTTGAAATGCATCCATTGGGGGGCAGGGGATCCTCTTGCTAAATCTCCCCTTTAGTGACAATTAACACCAGATAACCATTCCTATAGTACACATCTGGCAGCCTGGCTCCTCCTCCCTGCTCTTCATATCCATGTCCTAGAGTCTCTGACACGCTCATTTCACTTTTCCATCTCATTTGATCTGACCCCATTCCTGCATCCCTGTCACTTCTCCCTGAGATTTCTGCAATATTTAAGAAACCACACTTGATCTCCCTACCTCCATATGTCATTATTCCATGTTCTTTTCCCACTATGGTCCTGGTCCTATGATATTTTTTGCTATGTGATATCACCTCCTTACTGAAAACCTTGGGGTTGGGGGTGCAAGTGCTTCTAGGCTTAAAGATCTGCTCATGGGCATCTGCGTGTCTCAGTTAGTTAAGCAGCTGCCTTCAGCTCAGGTCATGATCCCAGGGTCCTGGGAGTGAGCCCTACACTGGGATCCTTGCTTATTGGGGAGCCTGCTTCTCCCTCTAGTTAACACACCCCCTGCTTGTGCACTCTCTGCCAAATAAATACAATCTTTTTAAAACAAGTAAAAAAAATAAAGATCTGCTCATGTTCTCATTAAGATTTTTTAAGTCGAGGTAATACAGATGCAAGTAGAAATTTTTAAACATTACCAAAAGATATACAATGAAGTGTCAGTTTTTTACTCATCCTAGACCCTGAGACTTCCTACTATTAATAGTCTATGTATCATAAGATTTTTCTGTGTGTGCATATATATATATACACCGAGATGTATAATTTTACATTTTTTAACTTATGTTGAAGGTTAGATCCTGTAAACATATATATAGACCTACTCTATTCTTTCTCATGGTATTCAGTTGAAAATTTAAACCATAATTTATTTAATTAGTACCTTTCCATAAGATTTATGTCGTATTTTAGTCTTTTACTCTCAAAACTGCAATGAGCGCAAAAGCAAGTTCAAACACTTGAGCAGACAAGTCCCTTAGCAACCGGCTGCTGCCGCCATACTTTGCTTCATCTCCTCCACTTCCCCATACTTCCTCTTCCTTCTGGCCATACCAAGCTACTTGCAGTTTCCAAAGAAACACGATCCTGCTACGTTAATCTGCCTGCAACATCCTCCCTGCTCTTCTTTGCCTGGCCAACTTCCATCAATCTTTCAAAGGTACTCAAATTTTATTCTAATTATGCCCCTCCTTCCCCTTCTGAACTCATGTTGATTCCTGTGCTATGCTGTGCTCCAAACATTCTGGAAATCATCGTTACACCTACCACAGCCCCAGCACTCCAGACAGGAGATGGATGAAGCCAGACCTATAACAAAGGGAAATTAATAGAGATGTGAAAAAAAGAGAGAAGGCCTCTAAGGGCTTGAGTGAAAATCAAGGAGGACAGGCCATGGCACGGTCACGCCCGCCACCAACCAACAGAGCTCCTGCAGGACAGAAAGTGCTAAAGTGGGCTAGCAGTAGAGTGTGCTCACGGGAGACCGACATCAATACACAGCAGCCCAGGTCAAGTGAGCCATGAACACTGCAGATATGCCAGGAGGCCAACTGAACAAGAGGCTGTCAAGAATGATTTCGAGGACTAGGAGGATCGCATGGAGCCTTGAAGGAGGAAGGACACTGAAAGGGCGTCAGAGTAAAAAAACATGCTCAGTTAACATCTGGAGGACTATTAGGCTGGGGTAGCTGGGGTTTGGCGAGGAATGGGCAGAGGGGGGAAAGAGGGCTGGGCTGAGATTTTGGCGACAGGTGGTCTAGGCCTGGCTCCTTCATAAATTAACCCAATCGATATTTATTGAATCTCTGGCAGTTCTAGGCACCAGTGACAGAGCAGTAAACAAAACAAAAATCTGACTTCGTGGAGCTTCTATTCCAGGGGCACTAGGGGTGCTAAGTGCCTGTGTAACACTGAGGAAATCACTTCCCTCCTGCACACCTGCCTCCTATATCCATAACACAGGGACTTTGGGTATTTCTTGGATTACTTTGCTGTCCAATATTTTATGATTCATAGGAAAAGTTTGGAAATGTTGGAGCCACAGCATAGTGAGCTGAGGAAGGTGGCCTCCATCTGGACAGTAGGAAACCTTTGTTGATCTGTCTACAGGGAACACTTTCAAGGTTGACGAGGTATAGGAAGATTGGTCTGATCAACTGAAGGCTGAAGAAAGCTTGAGGCTGGAAACGGTTTAGGAGATAACTGATCCTTGCAAGGTGATGAGGCTCAAACATAAACCCTAAGATTCCAAATCATAGGAAATAGCACAGATTTGATAAACCACAAATAAGCTACTTCTTCCTAAAATACCATCTCTAGTAAGTAGCTGGCTATAAAATTCTCATTGGCATGGTGCAAAGATCAGTAGAACTGGAGAGAGATTTAGGCTCAAGGTGATTTGGGATCTCTGTAAGACTGGGCTTAAGTGTACATGTACTTTGTTCAAAAGAATGTTGTGTTTGCCAGAATACCATTCAACCCATACCAGCTGTGAACCACTATGTGGAGTATAGCTTGACAATGCATACAAGTGTGGTTGGCCCACCGTGTAAGATGAATGAAGTGCAGGTAACATGAGTTTTCTCCCCAGCATTCTGATAGTACATACAACATTTCTATTTTTAGACCTCTCCCTCGAAAATGCTAGAGTGCTTATCACCCTCATAGTTAATTACTCAGCCTTCTCCAGTTCAGCCTTCCCATGGCTAAAAGAACTTTAGAAGTCACTCAAAGATAAATGTTCTTTGCCAGAAGAGCCTTAAAAAATAGAACGGTGTGAGGATTCCCCTGAAGCAAGTGATACTCATTTAAGTAACCCCAGCTCAAGTTCTACCTCTTGCCTCCAAGAGCATACTCTCAGGCCAGTCCTCCCGCCAAGCCTGGGTGCTGGGAGCACCTTATGTAAGGTCTTTGGGGGCAAAAGTCACCAATGTGGAAATTGGAACAGAATTCAATGACCCCCCCCATCTTAGTCTCAGTCTTCTTGACTTATAAATTCCATTAGGTGAATAAACTGAAGAGTGATGAAGGCTAGGACAGTGGGAAAGTTCAAGTCAAAGTCAAGTGGACTTTGCTAAACAAATAAATATAAAAGTCTGTTCTTTAAAAAAAAAAAAAATCAAACCCAATTTTAGTGTCCACTCAGACCAATACCACAGCATGGCCCTTCAATTCTATTCCTTCTAGACTGTAGTAAGGAATAGACACATGAGTGGGCATCAACAGTCCAGTGCCACCTCCATTTTTGTTTCAGAATATTATATAAGCTATCTTTCACATTCTTGGAAACCACAGTGTTTTAGAAGGACATGGGCAGGAATTTCAGCTTTATGTGATTACCAACGAGCAGTGGAAATGCTTGTTCTCATTCTTTTCCTGACCAGAAGACTACCAGAATGGGCAGTCTTTGACCATCTCCATCTTATATGGGTGTGGAGAGATGGACACTCGGGGGGTACTTTTATTCAGTCAGAAGAAAAAGGGAACCTTTATAGTCACCAGGATAAGACTTTCACTTGGACTAAATGTAATAAGAAAATATTTTCAATCTACTTTCTTTTCTAGTACTAACCTCTGACAGGCTAAACACTTGGTTACACACCTTTCTAGTTTATTCTATTAGGAAACACTAGGTCTTCTCTCATTTGCTTCTCATTTACACAATGGGTTTCCTCAGCTGTCCCCACAACCCAGTGATCACCAACCACATTAGCTCTGTCAAAGAGGAAGAGAAAGGCTGAAAATACCTACAATCCAAGATGTTCGAGGCTAGAAATCCTTTAAAAATTCTGTGTATGGCCTCTTACTAGTTGACATTTCTCCCAGGAAACAACACTTATAATATAAAGCAGTGTGTTGGAGATGGGCTGAGGGTGCACAGAGCTGTTTCAGTGCTGATGTTCTGGCCCTTCCAAGAGTTCCCAGGATCTGTGGAAGAGAATACTGAATACAGCAGGAAGAAGCTGAGCTAGACTGGGTGCCCCGAATCTAAATCCTTCCAAGGAATACCTACAGGCCCCTATGAATGTCCATGAGAAAAGCCACAATTTACTAAATGTGTATTCTATGACAAGCACTACAATAAGCTATATCCATACTATACACTCTGTTACCTATATACTTATTCTTCAAATTCTCATGGCAACCCCTTGAGTATTCTGTCCTTCATATTTCACAGATAAAGAACCCGAGGTGTCAGGTAATGAATGTATGGGACCTGCTCAAGGTCATTCATGTGGTCAGGGTCAGGGATGGGCTTGGACCTAGGGGAATTTAGCTAGACAGCATGCATTTACCAATTGCTATAAAGCCTCCCACAGCGACAGTTATCAGACTCTACCTTGACCCTGGTCCCACATCACCACCCAGGCTCACCTGTGGCAGAAACAAGGTCTATGTTGACCAAACACTACATTTCCCAGCATTCCTTGCTGTTAGGTTGGGTCACATGACAAGGTGTGGCCCTGATGTGAGTGCATCCAGGCTACATACTTAAGTGTCTTGTGTAGTCCTTCCAATTTCCTCTTCCCCATCCATGGAGCCTTGGAAGGTGTAAGTTCCAGACAGCATAGTGGTTAAGACAGAAGGAGCTCAGGTGTCCCCATCACTGTTTAGAGAGAAGCTTCGTAGAAGCGCCACTCACCTCACACCAGGTGGTGACACGAGGAAGAAATAAACTTCGTTGGTTTTGAACTGTGGTGTAGCCTAGCCAGTTCTGAGCACATACCTTGCAATTTACTTCAGGTTTTAGTCACTGGGGCCCTTATTATCTACATCTGCCTAAACGAACCTGCACGTTCAAATGCTCCCTTCCTTGCCTCCCCAGGCTACCAAATTACCTTCTTGATCCGAAAGGGTAATGCTGTTTCTGCCAGATTTCTTTCAAAACACTGCCTCATGTAAGGATAAATAGATCAATGAAACAGAATAGAGAGTCCAAAAATAGACCCACACATACGTGGTCAATTGATTTTCAACAAAGGCACCAAGACATTCAATAGGGGAAGGAAAGTCTTTTCAACAAATGCTGCTAGAACTGCTTATATGGTAAAAAAGAAAAAAAAAAAAAAAGAACTTCAAGTCCTAACTCACTCTATATACAAAAATAAATCTGAGGTGAATCATAGACATAAATATAAAAGAACCACAAAACTGCTAGGAGACAACAGGACATTGGAGTAGGAGAGAATTTATTAGCTAGGGCTAGCGAATGCTGTGGTTTACCACCCAGGTTCCCTGCGTCAGACCAAGACCTTCATTCCCCTCAGCCCCACAGCTGAGGCTCTCCCCAAATGTCTCCCTCAGTGAAAAAGATCTGCCTCACAGTTACATTCTGTCCCTAGAGGCAACCGTTATCCAATGACTAGGGATATGAGACCTGCCCCTTTGCCTCCATTTGGGACACCTGTGAAGGGTTATCCCATGAGAAATGAAATACATGCACACAAAAAGACTTAGTCACAAATGTCCGTAGTGGACATATTCTTGACAGCCCCAAAACGGAAACCCAAAGCAAATTGGGAGGTAATCACACAACGATTACCACTCAGCAATTAAAAGCAACAAACTACTGACCTATCCCATGCCACAGGTGATCTTAAAACCATTAGATTGTGCCAAAGGAACCAGACACGTGAAAGGACATATGGTAGGATTTCATTTGTATAAAATAAAGGATCTGATAAAACTCTGATGCTAGAAATTAGAAAGTTGTTTTCTCTGGGGTGGGGAGGCAGAAGCTTCCCAAAAAGTAACAAAAAATGAATTTCTGGGTTGACAATGTTTTAGATCCTAATTGGAATGGTTGTTACATCAATTATCAAAATTCATCAAACTATACACCAAAGCTCTGTACTTTTCATGTTATGAAGATTGTATCTCAGTGAAAAATCATGTTTGTCTGGCATCAGCTTGTTCTCTCACCCCAACACACATGCAGGGCTCTCTTTCGATGCAGCGGATTTAAAGAGTGGTTCTTCACACAACTCGCATGTTCAAGTCTCCAGCCCTGAAATTTCTCTATCTGGCTTCCCCGAACCTCGGCCCCTCTCCCTTCTTTCTCTCCTGCATGTTATCTGGCTGAATTTTCCTCCATTTTGGAGTTTTAAGGTTCTTTGAGAGCTTCCTTCCTCCTAGGCTCTCCATCTCACTATTTTGCCAGCCAAGAGATCAACCTCTCTTCCATCTGCAGACCATGGAGGACTTCGTAGCCTGAACGACTGCAATAACAATTGCCCTTTTCTTGGGTGCTTTGGAGGTCTAGCAGGGTTCCAAATGCTTTGTTTGCTGTCTTTCTTTGGGATGCTACAACTGAATACCATCAACTAGGTGGGTAATAAACAGGAGAAATCTATTTCTTATAGTTCTCGAGGCTGGGAAGTCCAAGGTCAAGGTGCTGACAGATTTGGTGTCTGGTGAGAGCCCACTGCCTGATTCACAGACAGCCTTCTCCATCGAACTTCACAGGGTGGGAGAAAAGCAGAAGTGCGCTGGGATCTCTTTTACAAGAGCACCAATCCCATCGGTGATCGCCCCCACCCTTCCGACCTAATCACCTCCCAAAGGCTCCGCCTCCTAATCAACATTGAAAGTACGAACATCTGAATTCGAGCAAACACTTATGTTCAGTCCAGAGCATGTACATCATCTCACTTAAAAGCAGAACGACCCCTTAAAAGTAGGTATTATCCACATTTTACAGATGAGGAAACAGAAATTTTGTGACTTATCCATATTCATAGAGCCAATAAGTGAAAAACCTAAATCAAACCCGACTCTGATTCCAAAGGCTGGATCCTCTCCAAGAGGCACTATTTGCTTTTGACACATATTTAATCAAATATTTCTTCCTTGAACAAAAAGATAGCTGTGCTTTCAATAATGTGATAATTATAATAAATATTCGAGATAGTTTTTAAAAATAAACAACAGCAATTTTTTTTGTTGTTGTTGTTTGTTTAGAAACAAGTTAACACCAAGTTGCAAGCTTTGATTTAGGCTGGGTAAAGCCCACCTCAGGTCTTGGCCATGGAACAGCAGACTGCAGCTGCTGAATGTTCTGGAGGGTTCTGGGAGACTTCCAAAATGCCCCCAAACACATGCTATCACAATCACATTTCTCTTCATTGACTCTTTAGTGCAATATACTTCACTTGCTCTCAATTACACCATTATAATTTCATTACCATTCAGAGCACGGATTTGCTGTTGATTTTTTTTAAATCCGAACGAGATTCAATTCAGGCCACCAGATACAACTTTAAACCATCTCAAAGAGGCATGTTTGATCTGGTGTGTTGAGAAATCTTCCTTGATGCCATTACATATGGATGTTTTCCACTTCTCTTTATTAGGGGCTGCTCTAAGCAACGAAGACAGATGGCATTGACCATGACTCACAAAGGATGGGATGTGGCTCTGTGTGTGTGATTTTACATATATAGGATATATATGATATATATAAATATGGGGAGAGGGAGATGCTATGGAAGCGAGTGGCTAAGTGGGGGATGAGCTTAGATCTAGATACATTTCTGCTGGTCAAGTGGCCACAGCTGATACTCAATTATTCAGAATTATTCAAATTTTCTCTCCACTTTTAATTTCTTTGGTTGTTGTTGTTGTTACTTATCTTTTCTGCTCTTGCTACCTATCTTTTCAACATTTCACTACTGATCAGCAGCTTCACTGGAGATTTAACAGAGAAAATATAAAGATAACGAATTAAACCAACCAATTTTGTTTTCTGACAGAATCTCTGATTCAAGGCATTGTGAGGAGGGTTGTGTGAACCGTCAATTTAAAATGAGATTTTTTTCTTTAATTATATATAAATTTTAATTATCCTTTATAGTGTCTGGTCTCTGTCTTTTCCTACCTCGACATATTTAAAAAACGGTATTAACTTTTCTATCTGCCGCGTACTTTTACAAAATACCATAAATATTGGCAGCTGTTGGCAAAAAGGCCTGTGTCAAGCCTTAATCCCTTGGTACTGGGAGTCAGAAACAGACACCATGCAGGACCCAATCCCTTGCTGTTTGCTCAATCCCCCTGAGATGTAGATTGTATTTTAAAGGTTGTAATGTCAGAACTTGTGGCTAGTTTTAAAGGATATGTTGTTTTCAGCCCCACAAACCATTTAAGCTGCTTATCAATGAAGCCATTAGGGCACCTCAGGACGTCCTCTGCTCCGGGAGTGAGGGCCCGCTGCAGAAGGTAATGCCCCCACAGCTCACAGGGCTGGGCCGTGCCATCCTAGAGAACACAGCCCCCTCTCTCGGTCTCTGTGCCAGTCCCGAAGCCAACCACACCTTCACGAAGCCAAGAGACAAATGAGACAGGGCCCTGCCTTTTTCTCGCCCACGTTCGTTCACTGCTTCTGACAGCCCTCCATTTCATCATTTTGGACCTACTCAAGGGCATGAAATTTAATTGTAGTGGGTCTGCAGCAGAACTAAGCATTATGATGCCTTTTACTAAGATTCTGTGTAACATAAAACATGTGAGAATATAAAAAGCAAGTCGGCTCCTGGAAATTTATTCTGGACAAAACAAAATACAACACGGAGCAGCTGTTGCATCTGTATCTGACAAATGCCCAGAAACACATATGGAGACTCTGCTCCACGGTGTATCACTGACTGTTATTTTTCCTTTTTTTTTTTTTTTTTTTAAAAAAAAGGTCATTTTGTACACCAGACCCTTTGCTTTATTTCAGCTGGCTCTCACAGCAACCTTACAAAATACGTATTAAGTCCATTTTACAGACACGGAAATAAGTTGCAAAGAGATTAAATCACTTGCTGAAAGTCTGTCGTCCGGTAGGTGAGCCGGGAATAAACATGTCCCATGATCTGGACCTTCTTTGGCATTTCCACCGAGACTGTAGAAAGTGAAACAAGCAGGGATCTAAGAACACCACATGGCAATGTGTTCCTAGGGCAGAAGTGGAGGAACAGGACTCTGTCAACCAGCCACCTGCAGACGCCGATTGGTGAATTCGAAGGACGAGAGAGAGGAAGGAGAGGACCCACCTGATCCGCGTAAATGCACCATCCCCGGGAAACTGCACGTGAGTGGGGCATTCAGCCAATTCGAGGGTAGGAGAATGGCACACAGACACCTGAGAAGTATGAGGTAAGGTCTGCTATTGACCGTTCTGTTCTCCCAAACCCATGTTGAAGCCCTGACCCCTGTGCGATGGTCTTAGGTCGCAGGACTTTGGTGGGGTTGGGAGGATAGGGCTCTCATGATGGGATCTGTGCCCCCAGAGCAGAGAATCAAGGACTCTCTCTTTCTCCCTTGTCGCCCCGTCCCCTGCCTGTCATGAGAGGACACAGCCAGAAGATGGCTGTCTGCAAGTCAGGAAGAGGGCTCTCACCAGGAACCAACCATGCTGGCATCCTGATCTCAAACTTCTAGACTCCGGAACTGGAAGAGGAAAAAATATATGTATATATATGCCCATTTTTAAAGTCATCAAGTTTATGACACTTTTTTATGACAGCCCAAGCAGACCAAGGCAGTGTCCCTCCTGCAGAGGCTGTATAAGCCAGGCGAGGTGCCAACGTAAACCCAGAGACAGTGACTAAGGCACAGGTGGCTAAGGTGCTAAGCTAAAATTCTTAGGGTTTGGAGAAGACTGGAAGATTCAGGAGAGCCAACGGGGAGGTGAAACGAGCAGAGCTCTAAGTCTTGAGTAGAGACAAAAAGCAGAGGGCCTTGCTGGTGGGAGGTGAGCGCAGGCCACGTGATGAAGAGAAGAGAGTGAAAGGGTGTGTCTGGGGTACAGCCTGGGTCTGTCAATGTCGGGGGAGAAGCAGCAGACACACTGAAAGGTAGGGGAGGACCTTCAGCTGTTAACGTGCTGTAAATGAAGAGCAATGGGACCACTTCCCTGCATTGTTATGAGGACAGAACGGACCGACTCACGCGGAGCTGTGAACACAGCATCTGGCACATGGCATGCGTCAGCAAGTGTCAGCTGTCCTGGGCAGAGCAGGTTCGGGAAGGCCAACACCCAGCCTGCTAGAGTGAGTTTGCTTCGACTGCAGCCTTCTGGGCGTCTGCTTCTTGGCAGAAATGCCCAAACAACAAACTGCTGCACAGGAGGGCTGCAGAGAACCAGCCATCATGCTGGCTCAGCTCACGAGCCCTCTACGAGTTCCCCCCGTTACTGCAGGCCACAGGCTTGCTGGCAACCATCTAGAACCCCGGGGAACTGCTAGTCACAGCCGGAGGCATCAGGAGTTGCCGTGAGTCCGGCTCTGGGCTGCCCCAGTGGGAGAATCAGTGACTGCTTCCCAGAACAAAGACAGGCATCCTTCTGCTAGATATCAGCACCCAGCTCTCCATGTCCCCGGTGTCTTGTCTGCTGAGAGGCAGCTGACCCCGAGGAGAAGAAGGAGCTCTGGACTGCAGGCTGAGGCCCTGCAGGGCCATTTCCAGCGGAGCAAGCTCCAGGCCTTGGCCCTTTGAACTCCCTGCCTGCCACCCCATTCATCAAACTGCTTAGTATACCCTTACCCACCACCCCCAGCCCCGGAAAGAGCTGCTACAGGATCACACACGAGATAAGATGTGTGATTGTTTGGGCTAAAATAAGCTACAACATAATATTAAATAAAAGATAATTGTCCATCCCAGATCCATGTATTCATTGATTAAATATCAAAAAATAAATATTTATTGATCAAACATCCACCCTTCCGTGCATCAGGAACTATCTTTGGAGCCAAGGATGGAAGAGGACACGAAACAGAACAAAATCCCTGCCTCACAGCACCTGTATTCTTGGGCCTCTATCTCCCGAGGATGTGGATGGTAGAGACAGCATGTGGCAAAGCACCCTGTCCCCAGCGACTACTCTCGTTAGCAGTTACCTCCATTTCCAGGGTCAGATGTCTGCTCCCCTGCCTTTCCAAAGTTGCCTTAAACCTGGACTTCGCCTGGGTTCCAGATTTCCTCCTCATCCCTCTGGATGCTTTATTTGATTCTCTCTCTATCCTGGCTCCCAGCCTTGCTTGTCTTGCACCAAAGCTGCCAACATCTTGGCACGACAACTCCCATAAAATGCCCAGCTGGAAAATGGAAAACTAGGCACAGAGAACGACTCCGAAAAGTTTATTTTGCACACAGGCCATCAAAGTGATTACCTATGTGAAAGATGAGTGCCCTGGCCAAGAACGGAGAGAACTCTTGATGGCCAGCTGTGCTCTGTCTGCTGCTCTTCTCAGCACATCTGGCACCACGGGGCTGGACGTCAGAGTTCGGGGCCAAGGACGGCACCAAGGGAATGATCGCTGTTGGTTTTCTGACATCCTGATTGCAGGCCTCAGAATAGCTCATCAGGAACAGGGTGAGAGGTGGAGGTGGAGGGACCAGTGGGAAGCCGCGTCAGAGGGTGCGGGGTGAGGGGTTCTACCTACTCAAATCTGCTCAGATGGAAACAATAGCCATTTTTGGAAAGTGTCTCAGTGCATGGTTTTTATAGCAGCAGGTAGAAGGAAAAGGCTTTAGCTCCTAAGACACACTTCCAAGTCAAACCAATTTGGTTGCCATGGTACCAAGGCTCCTACAAGGGGAAAAAAAGATACATTTTCAAGCACTGTTTGAAATATTCAAATAAATGGCAGTGGGATGGCTGAAAGAGCCATGAGGCCCCTTCCACTCAAGGGAATAAGCACAGATGGATGGGCCTGTCTACGGGCTGCACCGGACGCTAGGTGCGGGAGGGATGCTGGCATGAAGACAATGCTGTCCGTGCTCTAAACCTTGCGGCCCAATGGGTTTATAATCAAGTTTGGCATAGAAACACTTCACAAGAGAGTTATGGAAGGAAAAGTACAAACATCTATACATTTATTCACTCATTTATTCAAAAAATACTTGAGTCCAAGCTCTCTCATAGGTGTAGGGCATCCAGTGATAAGAAGAAGAAACAGGATGCCTTCCTTTACAGACTAGGGCAGAGATAAATGATGATGATGAAAGATCAACAGATAATCAAAAGATGACCAATGGATAGATGGATGAATGGATGATAGAAAGATAAGTAGACAGACTGAGAATTACAAAGCGGTGTTTGTCATGAAGGTAACAGATAGGATTCTTTGATAAAAGTGCTTCTTGAGCAACAGGTAGGAAAGGCATTCTAGCTGGAAGGAGAAGGGTAGGCTTTGTGGGGGAGGTATAGCATGGGAGCTCAGCCATGGATGACGAGTTGATGTTAACAAACACGGAGAGAATCAAGGGCATTCAAGAATAGGAAACTGAGCACCGGCCCAAGGGTAGAAGGTGCCAGTAGGACTTCCGGAGGGGCAGAGCGGCTGGGTTCAGCTACAGCACAAGGAGCATGCTAGAAGGAGGAAGCGACCGAGGACGTCAAAGCTGGGACAGCCGAGCACAGTGATTAGGACCTGGTTCTGCACCCAGCCTGCCTGGTTTGGACCCAGCCTTTGGCAAATGACTTAACTTTTTCATTGATTCCGTTTCCTTCTGTGCAAACTGGGGATTCGAGAGTTATTTTAAGGATTAAATGATTTTACAATTTCAATGTGTAAAGTAGTAGCGGCACCGAGCAAGGCGTGTGAAGACTCAGCAGAAAGGGGCTGCTCTGGGGAGGGCCCAGCTCACAGTGCTGGCGGAAAGCAAACTTCACTCAGGCCCCCCTGGCAAACAAAAACAAAAACAAAAACAAAACCTTGGGGAAATGTCCCTGGTATGACTAAAAGGCCCTATTATTTGCAGGTGGATGGAGGAAGGTTAAGACTTTCAGGGCCAGGGCGCCTGGGTGGCTCAGTGGATTAAGTCTCTGTCTTTCGCTCCAGGTCCTGGGATCAAGCCCGGCATCAGGCTCTCTGCTCAGCGGGGAGCCTGCTTCCTCCTCTCTCTCTGCCTGCCTCTCTGCCTACTTGTAATCTCTCAGTCAAATAAATAAATAAAATCTTAAAAAAAAAAAAAAAAAAAGACTTACAAGACATTAAACATTCTGTTCTCAACCTTGCTGCCAGTTGGGACTTTGATGCCTATGTTTTGGATCTCCAGGCACTAGACCCACCACTGGACATAGCCTTCCTGCAGCTGCTCTCAGTGTGGAAGGAGCTGAGCCACTGCCATGGGAGGAATGTCGTACATTCTGTGCGGTGGCACCAGAAACACACTGCATTTCTCCACAGAGTGACATGCGTCCCTGGGATGGGGCAGCCATGTTACAACACACATGATCTCTGACCTGACCACCACTAACAAGAGACCAGGAAGCACATCCATCCGTCTCACCACTTCCGCAGTCATAGCTAGATAACCTCAGAAAGGCCCCGACGGCAGCCGTGGGCTGCACTGACCAGCGTGGGGACCACCCAGAGCAAAAGCCCACTCCCTCTGGGCCACAGAAGGAGGTGGGTTTGGCTATAATGTAAGGAGCAGCGTGGGAAAAAGAGAACAGGGAGAGGTTGCAACAGAGAGACCAGACTCCCATTCTCGAGCTGCAAAACCAGACTGTGACCCAGAATCTAAACCGACTTATATATTTGGATGAGCTGAGGTAATTCCGATGCAGTGGGAGTTTGTTTCTCAGGCTGAATCCTCACATCTTTTTGTGATTTACCTTTGTGAATTGGGGGCGAGGCCGGATCTCCAAAGCGGAATGACGAGGCAGCGTGAGCAATGTTAAGGGGTTTTTGCAATTTACTGGCAGAATAACAAAACATGAATATGACTAGAGTTCAGTTTAAGGATTAAATGACTTCATACAATTCACGCGTGTAAAGTAATTTCTGGCACGGAGCAATGCATCCTTCCGCTTCCTGTCTACACTGGCAACAATGCTTGGATACATTTATTGTGGAAAACGTGTCCTATAAACAGAGTGAAGGAAAGCTTCTGAGGTAGAGGATCATTCGCTTCAGAGAAGCCACACAACTGTGTAGGAGCCAGTCATCTCTGACAGCCTCGATTTTCCCATCTGCAAAATGGTGAGGCTGAACTGGGAGATCCCCAGGTGTCTCTGCAACATACAGAGTCTAGGAACTAGGAGAACGTGTTGTCCTCAGATCCACCAACAGCATCACTCAGTGTAATTTCAGGGATACCAAAGCAGTCAGAAATTAATAATATTGCACTTGCATATAAGAAAAGGGCTTTGTTTTGTTTTGTTTGAAAATCACCGTATATGCAGACATTGTTTGACTTAAGAGCAAATCCCTTTACCAATGACCTTAGTACCAAGCCGGTAATTGCACTCATTAGAGATGGTTCCCATGCAGCCAAAGCTTGGGTAGGATTCTAGGGCCTCACTATCTGTTTCTTCTCACCACAGGGTTATTTTGCGTTCATGCTCTTGGGACTGGGAGTGCTGTGTTTGTCACAGAATGCCTTGTTGTTCAGATTTTTTTTAGTAATTCAAACAGACTTCCCCACCATTTAAATTAAACCAACTGAGGTAATACCAACAAAATGGTGGCATAGGCACTTCGAAAGCCTTTCCCATCCCTGTAACACTAATCTGAATAATTATCCATGCACAAAAATACTTTCACAAGATTTAAGGATTCCAGGTAAGGAATTATGGCACTTTGATGAAGCACAGAAAGAAGAAAGAGCACATTGAAGAAGGTAGAAAACACAGACTTACGTTATACCCAACACCCCTCCTCCAAGCCTGGGAAGCCCAGCTCTGAGAGGGATACCCTCTTTGTAAAAGGAGAGTGAAGGTGGTGCCTGTGTTCACTGCAGACCCCAGCACTGGCCCACCCCACTGCCAGGCTGACTCCAGAGACCCCAAGTGGCTCCCAGTGTGTCCCTTTGAACACAGGCCCCCATGCATCCCAGCACTGGCCTGATCTCATGGGCAACTCCTGTGGCTCCAGGTCCTCAATCAGCTCCTGCGAACCCGGGTTCCAAGTGGGCATCCATGAGTGCAGACACCCAGATAAGCCCAGCACCAGAATGACCGCCGTGGCCCAAGGCCCCTGCCAAATTAGTCCCCACAGAACTAGAATACAACCGGACCCCATGGACAGTCTCCCCATCTACTGTAGCATGAGGCTAGCTAGCCCCACAGACCCAAACTCCAGGGTAACAGTCCGTGGGAGAAAGGACAGTCTCTCCAATAAACTGGTGCTGGGGACACTGTATATCCACATGCAAAAGAATGAAATTGGGCCCCTATCTACTTACACCACTAATAATAATTAACTTGAAATGAATTAAATATTTAAATATAAGGCCCTAACCTGTAAAAATACTAGAGGAAAACATAGGGAAAAGTTTCCTTGATGTTGGTCTTGGCAATGATTTTTGGATATGACACCAAATTGCAAGCAACAAAAGCAAAACTCTACACGTGGAGCTGTACCAAATAAAAAGCTTGTAAAAATGTAAAAATACAGCAAAAGAAACAATTGACAAAAGGGAAACCTATGAACTGGGGGAAATATTCACAAAGAATCTATCTGATAGGAGTTAATATCCAAAATACAAAAGCAATTCAATAGCAAAGTAATAATAATAATAATAATAATAATAATAATAACAACATAATTAGAAATGGGCAGAGGATCTGAATAGACATTCTTCCAAAGACAAACACATGACCAACAGGAACATGAAAAGGTACCAGGTATCATTAATCATCAGGGAAGTGCAAATCAAAACCACAATGAGGAATCACCTCACACCCATCAGGTTTTGGCTATTACGAAAGACAAGAAACAACAGGTGTTGGAGAGGTTCTGGAGAAAAAGGGACCCTCTTGCACTATCGACGGGAACACAAACTGGTGGAGCCACTGTGGAAAACAGTACCTAGGTTCCCCAAAAAGGAACACCTAGGGCGCCTGGGTGGCTCCGTCAGTTCAGCATCTGACTCCTAGTTTTGGCTCAGGTCATGGTCTCAGGGTGGTGAGGCCAAGTCCTGCATCAGACTCCATGCTCAGCAAGGAATCTGCTTGAGATTCTCTCTCTTTCCCTCCCCTCTGCCCCCCAACCCCAATCAGGCACTCTCTCTCTCTCTCAAATACATACATACATACATACATACATACATAAATCTTTTAAAAAAAGTCAAAGATAGAACTACCCTACAATCCAGTAATCACACTATGGGGTACTTACACCCAACAAACAAAAACACTAATTCAAAGGGATACACGCACCCCTATGTTGATTGCAGCATTATTTACAACAGCCAAACTATGGAAGCAGTCTAAGTTGTCCATCGATAGATGAATGGGTAAAGAAGAAGTGGTATGTGTATGTGTATATATACGTACACATACACATACACATGATGGAACACTATTCAGCCATAGAAAAGAATGAAATTTTTCCATTTGCAATGACATGGATGGAGTTAGAGAGTATAATGCTAAGAAGCAAAATAAATCAGAGAATGACAGATACTGTAAGATCTCACTCATATGGGGAACTCAAGAAATAAAACAAACAAAGGGGAAAAAAAGAGAGAGTGGTAAACCAAGAAACAGATTCTTTTTTTTTTTTTAATTTTATTTATTTATCAGAGAGAGAGAGGGGGAGAGAGCAAGCACAGGCAGACAGAATGGCAGGCAGAGGCAGAGGGAGAAGCAGGCTCCCCGCTGAGCAAGGAACCCGATGTGGGACTCAATCCCAGGACGCTGGGATCATGACCCGAGCCGAAGGCAGCTGCTTAACCAACTGAGCCACCCAGGCGTCCCCAAGAGACAGATTCTTAATAGAGGACAAATTTCATTCCAGTATAGTTATATTAGTTTCAGGTGTGCAATATAATGATTCAACCCTTCCATACATCACCTGGTGCTCATCATGACAAGGGCACTTCTTAATCCCCGTCACCTATTTCCCCCATCCCCGCACCCACCTCCCGTCTAGTAACCACGTGCAGATTGTTTTTCAGAATGTAAACTAAGTCACTACAGAAAACAGTATGGGATTCCTCATAAAATTAAAACTAGAACTACCTTCTGATCCAGCAATCCCACTTCTGAGTATATATCCAAATATGAAATCCTATCTCAAAAAGGAATCTGCACCTCCATGCTCACTGCAGCATTATTTACTATAGCCAAGATATGGTAACAACCTAAATGTCAATCAATGGACAAGTGGATAAAACAAAATGTGGTGTGTGTGTGTGTGTGTGTGTGTGTACGAATGAAATTCACTTATATGTGGAATGTATAAAAGCTGAACTTACACAAATAGATAGTAAAATAGTGATTATCAGGGGCTAGGAGGTGGGGATAACGGGGAGATACTTGTCAAAGGGTATAAAGCTTTAGCAGTAAGATGACTAGGTTCTGGGGTCTAGTGTGCAGCACATAACTACGGTTAACAACACTGTATTATATACCTGAAAGCTGTCAACAGAGTACATCTGAAATGTTATCACCATACATACAAAGAAATGGTAAGTATGTGAGGAAACGGAGGTCTTTATTAACCCTACTGTGGTAATCATTTTGCAATATACACATATATCAAAATCGTGTTGTACAACTTAAACTTAAAAACTTTTTTTTTAAATCTTTTAGGTCAAAATAAATAAAAATTTAAGAACAAATTAAACCAGCTCTATCTAAAAGGTTTGAAGGTGACAACACAGTCAGAAGACTATCCTAGGGAAAAAAGGCAGGGGCAGGGAGGTACAATGGAAAAAAGGGAGACAATGGGAAAAGGGAGAAATCAGAGGGGATAAAGACAAGGTTTCCATAGTTCTTTCATGGTTATCTATTTTCTTTATACTTTCTGAACTTTTTTCAGAAATGCAATGTGACGGAATTTAACATCTGCTCATAAACTGCACGTTTTCCGACTTGATGATGATCACCACTGGGAGGTATTATAGTCTCTGGTTGCTGAAAATAATTTACTTACAAAAATAACAATCATGCTTGTTACTTATTTCTCACAGTTCCTCAGTCATCTGCAATGTCGTCAGTAGCATTTAAATGAATGAAAGAATAAAATGTTACACTCCCAGTGCTTGAAAGACCTCTCTGGTGTCATCCAGACATTCTTGCATCCCTCTAGAGATGGGTGGCTTATTTCCCCTGATGATACTCTAGTCTATCTCAGCTAATAGAAAAAATGCTTCCTTTCTTGGGACTCAAATCCATCTCCTTCATTTTCTGTCAAATGTTCCTGTTGTTCCCCATTTGGACCATGTGTGGCAAGTCTGTCATATCGGAAGATTCTCCCATATTTTTAGTTGTTAATGGCATCTACTGTGTCTCCAGGTTCCCGGCTCCCCTGGGTCCAATGGTTTCTTGTAGCTCACAGTGTTCAAGCTGTTCAACATCCAGTCATTTTCCTAGGAGACCCCTCCCCCGGTTTGTATCTATGTCAAAGTAGTCCAAGTTCACATTTGCTCTTCATCAGGCACACCATGATGTTGACTTGTATTGAGTTTATTGTCAGTTTAAAACCCCTACTACTGCTGCTGGTTCTCTTAAGTCTTTTAAGACAAAAGGCAGGAACCCCCAATAGTGCCTATTGAAATTTATCTTCTTAGATGAGGTCCATTACTCCCAAATGTCAAGGTCTTGTTTTTGTTTTTTGTTTTTTTGTTTTTGTTTTTGTTTTTTGTTTGTTTTGCCATCCAGTATATTAGCTAATCCTAAAAGTTTCATGACACCTGCAAATTGAAAAGTGCACTTTTAAAGACTTTACCTACTTCACTGATCAGAATGTTCTGGATCCATGTCCTTTATTTATGGGCATTAGTTACAAGCACAATTCTGGTTTCACTCATCTTACATCTCCCAGTCCGCTTGCTGACACTTTCCTACGAGACCTTAGTAAATGCCACAAGAACTGTAGATACATATGGGAAGTACTATCCAAATGTTTAAAAATATTTAAATATTTAAAAATTAAGGAAAATCAACTTCTCTGAGATGACTTATTTTGAGTAAATATAAACTGGCTCCGATTTATCACTGATAACTTTTTTTTTTTTATTTTCACAAACCAGCCTTTTCATCTATGCTAAAGTAAGGCACAGAACAGATACAGAACTCGGTACCATGGAATCTTTACAATCTACTTCTTTCCTTTTTACACCTGGAACTCTGTATATTTCTTTCCTCAGTCCTAGGCACCTCTCTTGCCCTTCTGTCTTTTGAAAATTCTATAGAAAATCAGTGATTGCACTGCCTGATTCTGGAGCCAACAAGGGACACTCAACTGACTACATAACCCCTATATCTTTTCAAATTAATGTTTTTATATTCTTCAGAAAAATATACGGAAGTAGAATTCCTGGATCATATGGTAGTTCTAGTTTTAACTTTTTGAGGAAACTCCATACTGTTTTTCCATAACGGTTGTACCAACTGACATTCCCACCAAGAGTGTACAAGGGTTCCCTTTTCTTGTTATTTCTTGTCTTTTGATAATAGCCATTCTGACTAGTGTGAGGTGATCTCATTCTGATTTTGATTTGCATTTCCTTGATGATTACTGATAATTAACATCTTTTCATGTGCTTATTGGCCATTTCTGTATCTTCTTTGGAAAAATGTTTATTCAGAGCCTCTGCCCATTTTTTAAATCAGACTGGTTTTTGTTGCTGAATTGCATGAGCTTTTTATGTATTTTGCATATTAATCTTTTATTGGATATATAATTTGCAAATATTTTCTTCCATCCAGTTGGTTGTTTTTTTCATCTTATTGATGGTTTCTTTTATTGTGCAGAAACTTTTTAGTTTCATGTAGTTGCTTTTGTTTTCCTTGCGTTTGGAGTCAGATCAAAAAAACATCACTAAGACAAATGTCAAGAAGCTTACCACCCATGTGTTCTTCTAGGATTTTTATTGTTTCAGGACTGTCATTCAAGTCTTTAATCCATTTTGAGTTAATTATTTTGTGTATGGTATAAGATAGTAGTCAAGTTTCATTCTTTTGCATGCGGCTGTCCAGTCTTCCTAACACCATTTATTGAAGAAACTGTCCATTCCCTATTATATATTCTGGCTTTCTTTGCCATAAATTAATTGACCATATATATGTGAGTTTAATTCTGGGCTCTCTGTTCTGTTCCACTGATCTGTCTGTTTTTATGCAAATACCATGCTGTTTTGATTATTACAGCTTGTAGTACAGGGCACTTTTATAGTATAGCATTATAATTTGAAAGCAGAAAGCAGGATACCTCAAGCTATGTTCTTTTGAGTTACTTTTTGAGATCTCCCTAACATCTCTGAGCCCTTCTTCATGCTAAAATTGGATGCTATGGTATAGTAACTACTGCTTTTCCTGACCTCTCTGTAGCCTGCCTTGCTCAAGTCTAGGGACCCTCTGCCTAGGCTTCTTCAATTTTATTCTGATGAACTCTAAGAATAGAATCACTTTCTTCTAGAATGCATTATCATCTAGATCATCAATCTGGGTCTTCCTTATTGGACAGTTCTATCCACCTCATCACTTCTATATCTTAGATATGATTTTTTAAAAGATTTTATTTGTTTATTGGACAGAGATCACAAGTAGGCAGAAAGGCAGGCAGAGAGAGAGGCTTTCAGCAGAGAGCCTGATGCAGGGCTCAGATCCCAGGACCCTGGGATCATGACCTGAGTCGAAGGCAGAGGCTTTAACCCCCTGAGCCACCCAGGCGCCCCATTAGATATGACTTTTACAGCAAAGCATGTCAGTGTAGTGTCTGGCATCTGTTTTTCAGATGAATGAGTCTGTCCACACAGGCCCAAATATTTGAAGTCACCCAGTGTTACGATGTCTCGCATTTCTCCCAGTCCATGTCCACGGTATCACCAGGTGCTAATAAAAACCATGATATATTAACCAGCCAGACATATTAAAATACAGAATTATTCAAAGCTTCTGTAAAATACAGAATTAGAGGAGCTCAGATTCTTATCCTTTTTGTCAATATTGTTACCTTACATAATGGCCTTCCTGGAATTAAATAACATGTCATGATTATTTCCAAATAAAAAGGAATCTGGAACAAAAAAAAAAAAAAAAAAAAAAACCATGATCGGGTTAAAATGAGGATTTAGAGGAAAGGTACAGATGGGAAACACAGGGATCCTGCAAAGATGTGCTCATGAGTTATGCCTGGAAGTTAGTAATTTTGCTTAATCACCTGTTTTCACATAGTCATAGATCCCCTTTGCTCTATACGAAATACTGAGACTAAGGAGAGGGAACAGGTTTATGTTGAAAAGAATCAGTTAGCCACTGAGAGGTATGGTTTAGTCTTGCACTGTCCAATCAAAATGTAATAGGAACCACACATGTAAATTTTCCAGTAGCCATAATAACGAAGGTAGAAAGAGACAGGTGAAATTAATTTCAATGACATTTTACTTAACTCAATAGATCAAAATACTATCATTTCAGCATGTAATTGATATGAGAAATTACTGTGTGATATTATACATTTTTATACTAATTCTTTGAAATCTGGTGTACCGTTCCCACACACTTCAATTCAGATGCTACATTTTCATCAGAAATACGTGACTTGTATTTAGATTTCATAAAACTTAGAGTTGAAAAAAGATTGTTAGATCCAAGTTGTTCCAAACATACTTTTGAATTTTTCTAATGGCTGGATCCAGTACTAGGTTTCAAATTTAAATTAGTTAAAGTTAACAAAAATGTAAAATTTCATTCCTTGATTGCACCAGCCATATTTCAAGTGCACACTAGTGACAAGTGGGTCTCAAACTGGACAGCACAGTATAGAGATTTTAAGTGTGATAATGCCTCTTTTAGCAAGAGTTTCTTTAGAATCAACAAGTGATAGTAATTTTTAAGCCAACATCTCATGATTTAGAAAACATAAATTGACAAAAAGTGATGGATTCAGCAATTCTTTTAAACAATTTCATTTTACCCATCACAGTAATGCCTGCATATTTTGGGGGGAAAAAACAATACAAGTACCTCAAGAGAGTGTATTTGCTTTTATAAAAGAAGCACATAATACTTAGTACACATGTGGATCTTAAAACCCTCTGTACTAACTCACTCTAGCCACACCCCAGGAGACCTCATGCCACCAGCTAGAATCCACTGGCCAAAGGCTCCCCTGCACCCGAAAGTGGGCATTAACAATCTGTACTGGTTCAAATGAAAGAGAAAACTCCAGCTTTTATCAACCTTTAGCATGTTCACAACAATTAGTTATCCAGTTAGCCAGCCAACAATCTAACACAGAACCAAGGCATTTTCATTGGAATGCGGGAGGGGGAATAAGAGAGAAATCTGGGAGCAGGGGCCACACAGGCTAACCAAGCCCGTCTGTAACAGACGAAGCCATGAATGAGCACAGCAGTGACCCCATTAGCTGCTCACTTTGTCTTTGCTGCCTCGGGCAGACTGACAAACCCTGCACCCTTGCAATGCTCGTTATATTTTTATTTATCCATTCAACCAGTGTGAATGGAGATGCCACCACACCACATGTGGATCACCGTGTTGGGGAAGGGCTCTCGGGACAGGGTGAGGACACTAAGAAGTACTCAGTTCACACCTTGTCCTAAAGCCACTGCCTTTCTTCTCTGATTCCATCACAAGGTAGAAAGCAGAGGCAGCATAAGGGAAGTGGATCAATAATATGGGAAACACCCTGATATTTCACAGGAAGAAAATATGAATATTGACCAGAAAGGCTGGGGGAATGTGGGGGGAGGGGATGATTTTAGTGTCTGGTCCTGGACACTGAAGGATGGTCATGGTGAATGCTATTATCAGAGAGGGCATGAAGTCCAGTGTAAGAAGACACGTGGAAAAGCATGGGAGGGAACACTGAGAAACTCAAGTCAATTAAAACACTGTATGGCTGAAAGAGAGAAACTAAGATTCAACAAGAAGGCGGAGGTCAGCCTTGGCAGCCAGGCTGGGAGTTAGGCTCCATGAAGAACACTGGGAGCCATAAAGGCATCTGAACACAGGCTGTAGACATATGTATGCATTTATGCAAATGTACAGGCTTATACTGATGAAATGATGATGATAATGATGATGAGGGCAACAACAAACATTTATTGAGCAATTATGTGTGCCAGGCCCCATCGGTGACGCTTCCCGAGCAATATCTCATTTAATCCCTCCAACAAACCCATGATATAGAAAGGAGAAGGGAAACACCAAGCTCTTCATTTTGGAACATGGTGAGACAAAAGAGAACGGACAACAGCAGTACCAAACAATAAATCCAATAACCCAAGCCAAAGGGAGTTCTTACATATTTATAAGAGTTCTAGAGCATTCAGTAGGTACAAAAAACAAAAGGTGACACCCAGCAAGAGGCAGGAGAGATCGGTTATAAGTAACGCAGCATGCACCTGTTGGGTTCACCTCCCTTGGAGTACCATGAAGATGGTCCCAAGAAGGTGAGGTGTGGTATGAAGAGACGGCGGGTGGTCGGGGCGCTTCTCCCTAGACCCAGCGTGCCTCAGCCTCCCTCCAGTCAGTCACCTCCCTTCCTGGCTCCCATGGAACCCTCTTCACAAGGAAGAGGCTGGTTTAACATTATTCCTTCTCAGCATTTGCATCCTCTGGGAAAGCCTAAAATGCAGATTCCTGGGCCCCTTCCCAGACTGATCAGCTCCAAATAACTGGGGATAGGTTTTAGAAATCTGTATTTTTAATATACCATAGGGTTATCCCTCACTTACTAGGAACTGGGTACCCCTGGCTCATACACTGGCCAGGCCACTCCTACCTCAGAAGGGAAAAGCATAAAACAAAGGGGTTCCTCAAGGCTGGACAGCTGTTAACTACACAGAGAAACAAGTCCTTTGCACTCCGTGGTGAACCTGTATTTCACATTTATGGTGCTGCCTGAGGCCTGGCCCCTGCTTCCTCACAGTTTCTTTTACCTTTCTCCATTCCGGCTCCACTCTTCGGAAGGTGCAATGCCAAACATGCCTGCTATTCATTCTTCTTCACCTTCTTCTTTTAGGTCTGGCCTATCGATAACCCAGGTAATTTCCACACTACTAGAATGGGGAGAGCCACGCATGGACAGGTAGCTTTATTCCTGTCATATTTCCACAAAAGCTGCATTGGTGTGTATCTGCTTGTCCCCCTTCCAACTAGGCTGTAGCTTGCTGAGGGATTCTATCCCCTGTACTACTTCCATGTTACCCGTTTTCCAAGCACTGGGTGGAGAGTCCCAGGCAAGGAAGAGAAAGGCTTCTTACCAAACAGGAAAACGCAGATCTAGTGTCTTTTTCTCACCACATACATGGAAGGCAAAGCTACGGCAGCCCAGCTGACAATTTGCAACCAAGTCCAGGAGCAAGGTGGACCCCATGTGTGTACAGGTTAAGAGGCCTCCTGCTAGTGGGGAACGTGCCACGTCCTCCAATTAGAACACATGCTCTGGAGCGCCTGGGTGGCTCAGTGGGTTAAAGCCTCTGCTTTCAGTTCAGGACCCTGGGATCAAGCCCCACATCGGGCTCTCTGCTCAGCAGGGACCCTGCTCCACCCCTCCCCATACACACACGCCTGCCTCTCTGCCTACTTGTGATCTCTGTCTGTCAAATAAATAAATAAAATCTTTAAAAAAACAAAACAAAACAAAAAAAACACGTGCTCTGTAGCTTTTCTCCCGATATAGCCACTGCTGCTCTATGCTCAGAGGGGAAGCTGGGGAAGGAAGCAGGAAGGGGAGTAGAAAGAGAAAGGAATCAAGGAGGAAAGTGGGTGTCCAACCCTGGATCAACCCCAGTCTACTGTTCTGGCCCTAAGAGCAGAGAGCTGACCACTCTGGGACATGTATGAGGCTCCTTAGCTGCCATAGGCTATAGAAACCTCTAAGGAAAGACTCAAAACCCAGGCATTCTGGAGAGGAATGCCTCATGGGCAAACCATGAAGGTCATGTGTCTTTTCTAAGGCTCTAATTCCCATTTGTGATATTCATTCAAATATATGTGAAGCCACTCCTAGATGTTTACAAGAGAGAAATGAAAATAGATATCCTCAAAGAGGACTTGTACATCAATGCTCATAACAGCTTTATTCATCACAGTCAATGACTCTAAATGGCCCACACATCCATCAACAGGGGAGTCTGATAACCTCTGGTACCTCCACACGATGCTCTGCTACTCAGTACTAAGAAGGAACAAACTACGGGTACACACAATAAGACAGGGGGATCTATGTTCTACATCACTCACAGCTCTACATCTGTCAAATACACCAAACTGTCCATTTACATGGGTATGTTTTATTGCATTTAAATAACATCTCAGTGAAGTTTATTTACATTTGGCACTGCCCTGTGCCAGGTACTGTTCTAGGGGCTGACAAAACAAAGTCCCTGCCATCAATGAGCCTACTTTCTAAAGTGAAACAACAATTAATCCATGTGTAAAAATAGATGCACTTCATTGTGATGAACCCCATAAACAAAATAAAGCAGCGTAAAGGGATAGAGAGAGATAGAGATGCTGTTTTTGATACAGGGTCAGAGAAGATCTCTCTGAAGAGACATCTGAACAGAGACTTTAATGAAGTGAAATAAAGAGAGAGAAGGAAGAAGAGAAGGAGAAGAAGGAGGAAAAGGAGAAGGTGGGGAGGACGTCTGGGGAAAGGATCCCAAGTACCTGAACAGGAAGTGCAAAGGTCCTGAGGCAGAGTGGTGTTGTGATGGTAAGCCAAGTGAGCAAGGTTGAGAGGGGAAGACTGAAGACCTGATCCTGTAGGGGCTTGGAAGACTGTGCCAGGAATTCAGAATAAAGTATCTTAGAGAGTGAGTGGAGGTTTTTGTTTGCTGTCGTTATTTTGTCTTCTTTTAGTGAGAAGGAAAATGATTTGATACAATCTGATTTATGTCTTAAAAACATCAAGCTGTGGGGAACTGTGTAGTGCAGTTGGTTGGGTGTCCGACTAGTAGTTTTGGCTCAGGTTATGATCTCAGGGTCTTGGGATAGAGCTCCGCATCTGGCTCCATGCTCCGTGGGGATCTGCCTGGGTTTTTCTCTCTCTCTCTCTCCCTCTGCCTCTCCCCACCTGACCACACTCTCTGTCTGCCTCTCTCTATCTCTCTCTCTCTCTGAAATAAATAAATCTTTTAAAAAATAAAATTAAATAAACAAACAAAAGCATTGAACTGGTTGCTCTGTGTGGAAGAGACAGGAGTGGGTAAAGATGTAAGCGGAAGTTAGGAGGCCCTGAAGCACCAAGAAAGAGGGGACAGGGACCTGGATGAGGATGTGGCGGTGGAAGGAAGTAGTCAGCCCCGTGAGCTAGGACTATCACTCCTGTGTGGTAAGAGAACAGTCGTCCTTCCGTGGGAGAAGGAAGTGTTCCATTCTGTTTGGCCAAAGAGCTGTGAGTGGGACTCATCTCCACAAGTTTAATGACTGCTAAGGGGCTGGGGGGCTGTAACAGAAACAAAATTTACCAAAGTCTTAAAACAAGTCCTTTTCCCCCAACAATGCCATTGCCCTTATTTCAACAGTCACAGCAAGGAGACTAAGTAAAAATTCTCGTGAATGTTTCTCTGGGGCAGGAATGAAGGACTTCAGCTCCGTCTGGATCCTGGAATGAATCAAGCCAAGTCACCATGTTCCTGCATGCTTTTTTCACAGGAGCGCAACAAAGAGTTTTATTTGTGGAGACAGGACTGAATTTGATGCATTTCAACCTTGTCTAAAGCCCTCTCTTTATGGGTCAGCTAGAGATGCTGTGAAATTTTAAGGGAGCCAAATAGAGGCAGAGAGAATATGCCAGAGGAGAAACCCTGGTATGTTTCCCGAGACGGATCTCACAGGAGGGAGTGGTACCCCAACCACTGGGGTGGCCAGCACCAGGGCAATGGCTGTGTAATGCTCTCCCCCACCAGCACCTTCTGGGGGCATGGTAGCTCAACCCATTGTGGTGAGTCTGGACAAGTCCACGAAGTCGACATTATTATCTGCATTGTACCAAGGAAGAAAGCAGAGCTCAGAGCAGATGTCTAATTTGCCAGTGGTCCCTCAGCCAGGATCTGGACCCAATCCGACTCCACCCTCTTTCCGTTACTTTCATCTGCCGGCATAAAAGGAAGTAATCAGAGGCTAAGAGTCCCCTGATGCTGTTGCTAAGGTAAATGGCAGTAAGGCTGTCTTTTGCCTCTGACAGTTTCAAATAGGGCTTACTGGCTGCAGTGGCATAAAAAGATCTTCGACAAAGCCCTCTTTCTAGTGAAGCTTCCCATCTGGTCCAACAAAAGTTTGCCATTCATGTGAAGCACTTCTCTGAAAGATGGAAAACAGGACTTGGTTCAGTGGTGGGAATGGGGGTGGGGAGAACACTGAGTGTTTGTTTTAAAATGGTAATTGAAAGTTAGTGAAAATATATAAGTGAATTCTGCATTTTCTAGCATATTTATAAGATTATTGCTCATTTTAAAGAGCTATTATAAAATAACCCGAATGACAAGAATGCAGCACGTTCAGAAATCTGGATGCGTTAGGGAGAACTAGAGTCTTCCCATCCCCTCTTCCTCTCAAAACAAAACAAAACAAAAACGAGGGCACCTGGGTGGCTCAGTTGGTTAAGCGTCTGCCTTTGGCTCAGGTCATGATCTTAGGGTCCTGAGATCACGCCCCACATTGGGCTCTCTGCTCAGCAGGGAGCCTGCTTCCCTCTCTGCCCCTCCCTCTTGCTGTCCAATAAATTTTAAAAATCTTAAAAAAAACAAACAAACAGAAACAGAAACAGATGAGGTTGACAGATTATTGGTATTTTTAATCATTTATTCACTTAAGTCCAGATCCGACCGCATATTTAAATTTCAAAGATCACCAATTACCATATTTTAACAAAAAAAGTTCTCAGATTTGTTAATAGTAAGCTCCCACAAAAGGCCCTAGTGCTTCTTATATAATGAATACAACAAAAGACTCTTTACATAAACTTAAAACAATAGCTTTCATAAATTATTTTGGCTGAACTGTGACTTAGAACAATCAGTGATTCCAATTATTGTTTTGGAATATTTAAAAATCTTGGAATTTGGAACAGCTTCAATTCTTTGACAACCTAAGCATGATGCTTACCAATGTTAATGAATCCATAAGCCCATAAATTTAATATCATATATCCGGTTAGGCAGGCATAGCTTGCTTTCTGTGCTTCACTTTACTGTGCTTTGCAGATTTTTACAAATTGAAGGTCTGTGTCAATTCTGTGTCAAACAAGTCGATCAATACCACTTTCCCAACAGCATTGGCTCACTTTGTGTCTTGGTCACATTTTGGGAACCCTCACAATATTTCAAAGTTTGTCATTATTATTATATTTATTAACACGATCTGTGATCAATGCTCTTGATTTACTACTGTAATTGTTTGGCAACCACAAACCGCACCCATATAAGATGGCAAACTTAATGTGTGTGTTCTAACTGTTCTGCTGATTGGCCCTTCCTCTACCTCTCTCCCTCTCTTTGGGTCTCCCTATTCTCTGCAACACAACAATATTGAAATTAGGACAACTGATAACTCTACAACGACCTCTAAGTGAAGGGAAAGTCACATACCTCCTTCACTTTATATCCAAAACTAGATTAAGCTGAGTGAGGAAGGCATGTCGAAAGCCAAGACAGGCCGAAAGTTAGGCCTCTTTTGCCAGTTCGCCAAGTTGTGAACGCCAAGAAAAGTCCTTGAAGGAAATTTAAAGTGCTCCTCCAATGAACTCACAAATGATAAGAAAGCAAAAATCGCTGCTGATGAAAGGAGAGTTTTCGTGGTCTGGAGAGAAGACCAAGCCGTTCCCTTCAGCCAAAACCTAATCCCTTAACTCTCTTCCATTCTGTGCAGGCTAAGAGAGGTGAGGACCACAGAAGAAAAGCTGGAAGCTGGCAGAGGCTGGTTCATGAGGTTTAGAGAAAGAAACCATCTCCGTAACACCAACGTGCAAGGCGAGGCAGCAAGTGCTGATGTAGAAGCCACAGCAAGTTACCCAGAAGAGCTCTCTACAATAATGAGGATGACTACCCTAACCCACAAAACAACAGTCTTCTACTGGAAGAAGATGTCATCTAGGACTCTCATAGTTAGACAGTCCTCGCTTCGAAGTTTCAAAGGACAGGCAGATTTTCTTACTAGTGGCTAATGCAGCTGTTGACCTGAAGTTGATGCCAATGTTCATTTACCACTCTGAAAAATCCCAGGACCCTTAAAAATTATGCAAAATCCATGTGCTCTGTACATGGAACAACAAAGCCTGGATGATAACACATCTGTTTACAGCATGGTTTACTTAATACTTTAAACCCAGAGTTGAGATCTACTGCTCAGAAACAAAAACTCTGTTCAAAACGTTCCTGCTTATTGACAATGCACCCATTCCCCCAAGAGCTCTGATGGAGATGGAGAATGAGATGAATGTCGTTTTCATGCGTGCTGACACAACATCCTCTCTGTAGCCTGGGATTAAGATGTAATTTCAAATTTCAAGTCTTGTTATTTAACAAATACATTTCATAAGGGTATAGCTGCCATAGATAGTGATTGCTCTGATGGATCTGGGCAAAGTGAGTTGAAAACCTTCTGGAAAAGATTCACCATTCAATATCCCATTAGGAACATGTGTGATCCATAGGAAGAGATCAAAATACCAACATTAACAGCAGTTTGGAAGTTGTTGATTCCAATCCTTGTGAGTGACTTAGAGGGTTCAAGACTTCAATGGAGGAAGTAATTGGAGATGAGGTGGAAATAGCAAGACACCTAGAATTAGTGGAGCCTGAAGGTGGGAGTGAATTGCTGTAATCTCATGATAAATCTTGGGTGGATAAGGAGTTGCTTCCCACGGATGAGCAAAGAAGGCGATTTCTTGAGATGGAATCTACCCTGGTGAAGATGCTGTTTGAATGCTGTTTGAATGCAGATGCTGTTTGGATGCTGTTTGAATGCAGTTTTTTTTTTTTTAATATTGTATTTATTATTTGACAGAGAGAGAGAGATCACAAGTAGGCAGAGAGGCAGGCAGAGAGAGCAGGGGAAGCGGGCTCTCCATTGAGCAGAGAGCCCGACGCAGGACTTGATCCCAGGACCCCGGGATCATGACTGGAGCTGAAGGCAGAGGCTTTAACCCACTGAACCACCCAGGCGCCCCTGAACGCAGTTTTGAAAGAAGTTCTACTACAGGTAAAATGCTATCAAATAGCATTTCAATATCAAACATCTGCATGCTACAGAGAAATCCTTCATGAAAGGAAATCCTTCATGAAAGGCAAATTTTATTGTCTAACTTTAAGAAATTGCCACAGCCACCCCAACCTTCAGTAACCACCTCCCGATCCATCTGTAGCCATCAACATCGAAGCGAGACCTGCTACCAGAAAAAAGATTATGACTTGCTGCAAGTTCAGAGGATGGTTAGCAATGTAAGCAAAAAGTATTTTTAATTAAGTTACATACATAGTTATTTTAGACATAATGCTAGTGAATACTTAACAGACTACAGAGTATATATATATATACATAGTTATATATATTTATATATATTATAAATAGTACAAATAGAATAAAGTATAAATATAACTTTTATATGCACTGGAAAACCAAAAAAAAATCATTTGACTCATTTTATTATAATATTCACCTTATGGCAATATTTGCTTTACAGTAATGGACTGAAACAGAACCCATATTTCTAAGGTAAGCCTGTTCTTCTTTCAAGTGAGTGAAATGAACTGATCTCTTCTTTTCCCTACACAAGGCTGGGCAGTAATTTCACCTGATGTTTCCTTCGGCGTCTCACCATTCCCTATAAATAGTTCAGCTATGGCAATTCCAGATCCTTGTGCCTTTTCTGGGTCCTTCATCTTCAGCTCTGCTGAGTGTCAGAATGCTTAGAAGGAGGCCCTAACATCCCACCAGTCTAGACAACTGGTCCTGGCTAGCGGGAAAAAGAAGAAGATAGAATATTCTTATTTGGTCTCATTGGTCTAAATATTTGGCTTCCATGGGTCTCAACTCCACAACTAACTCATTACACAAACTCACTGCTAATAATGCCTACCGTGTATTGGATGTTATCTGTGACAGCCACTATCAGAATAAACCGTCTACCTATGGGGCAGGAGGGAAGAGGGTAGAAAACTTGAGTAGCCATAATATTAGGCTGCTCTTCGGGGCACCTGGGTGGCTCAGTCAGTTGGGCATCTGTCTTAGACTCAGGTCATGATCCCAAGGATCCTGGAATTGAGTCCCGCATCAGGCTCCCTGCTCAGTGGGAGCCTACTTCCCCCTCTGCCCTGCCTGCTGCTCTGCCTACTTGTGTGCACACACACTCTCTCTCTCTCTCTGTCAAATAAATAAATAAAATCTTCAAAAAAAAAAAAAAAAAGGCTGCTTCTCAGTAGTCACTGGGCCAACTTCTTGTATGGTTATTCTGCGCTACAAACTATGGTGAGGAGCTCTGTGTCTGTTTTTTAAATCTCATTTAATCCTCAGAATAAAAATATGATATGTATATGATCATTTCCATTTTACTGAGGAAAAAACCAACATTCAGAATAAGCATCTTAACCTTTCTTTACATATAGTTTTACTTATTGTGATATGTTCCTTTAAAAAAAAATATTTGAGAGAGAGATGGCGGGGGAGGATGTGCAGAGAGAGAGAGAGAGAGAGAGAGGGGAATCTCCAGCAGACTCCCTGACAAGCACTGAGCCCCATGCAGGCCTCAATCCCACAACCTTGAGATTATGACCCGGACCTAAATCGAGACTCGGACACTTAACTGACTGAGGTGCCCCAATCTTGAGATGTTCTTAACTATCGTTTGTCCCTTGCATCTGTGCCACTGCATTTGTCCACAAGGTGAGGTCCACAAAGTCCCGTTCAGATTTCTAAGCCTATCTCCCAACTGGCAGCCGGTAACCACGGTTGTCAAGTCCCCACGATTCTACCGCCCCCTACTTTTGTTTTTTCTGTCTTGTTTATAGCAGTCACAATAGTAACTGAAATTTTGATAGCACAGGAAGAAGCATGTCAGAACACTTCACGGCTCTCCTTGTGATAATATTGTGAAGGAGGGACAGTTCTTCTGCTCTAAGAGATACAGGTTCTTGGGTTTAGCTGAGGTAATGGAGATTGCCAGAGGTCAGGCATCTCGTAGGAGGCAGAAACAAGACTCGAACACAGGCCTTCTCCCTTCAAATTCCAGGCTCTTCCTGATAAACTGTGTTGCTTCACTTGGCTTCATCGAAGCTCATTAAATGCACGACTCAGAAATCTACACTCGTAGATTTCCCAGATTCAACTACAACGCAGCTCTCCCTGTGCAGGGGATCTTCCTCTGAATGTCCTCGCTGACGGTCTTCTTCTACTGTTTTCTTCACGATGTCTACGATAGGCTCAAAGTTGACACGGAGTAACAAGTTTTGAATAAACGAAGATTTTAAAGTAAACAGGAGAAAAGGTACCATAATGGAGTGGAGCGATGTCGCGGGAACCGGGCGAGCACAGCTACGGGGAGCTAGCGAGCTCTCCTCCTCTGCTCCCAGATGAGTATTGTGGGTGTCCGTGCTGCGCCGACCAGGGGAACAGGGGTGGGAGTCAGCCATGTCTTCCAGGCAGCTCGCGTGATAAAGGGCCCGCATGGGGCCAGCTGCAGGGAGGGGGAGCGGCACCATCCTGAGAGGCCTAGGCACTCTGGAGGCTCCAAAACTGGAGTAAGGCTTAGTTCTTAAGATTCCATGAGAACGTATGCTGGAAGAGAAGCCTGAACATAAACACATTGCTTTCATGGTCCTGTGGTACCCACAGCAGTAGGAATGTTTACCAGCAATGTGACTCTGCTTGCATGAAAGTTCTGGACAAAACACCTTAAATTTCCTGAATCTGTTTCCTCACCTATTCAATGGGCATAATAAAATATTCCTCAGAGACCTCGTAGGTCTCTGGTAGGATGCTGCTAAGTGAGACCCTGTAGGATGCTAAATAAATATTAGCTATTATTATAATCATGAGCTTTAGTCTTCTTGCCATGAAATGCTTGCAAATTAGAAACCTTCATAATTGAATATTGGCAATGCAATCTTCCATAATGCCATGTTTCATTTGGAAGATCTAAGGATGACAAGCCTGCCCAAAGCAGCTAATGACATGATCATGGTTGACAGCGTGTATGGGGAATGCTGCTGAGAGATGGTTCTGACACAAGACGGGCCAAGAAGTCCAACAACCTGACTTGTAAGTTGCTAAGGAACTTGGGGATCTGAGAAAGGGTATGCTTCAGGATAAGCCTCCATAAACAATTCCTCAGAAGAAAGATCTCCTTATTTTATAGAATATGTGTGAGAGTTCGAGGGGAATCTACTCCCTACCCTTACTCCTGTCCCACAATTTCCCCACCATGCACAGAAAGCTGAGTGTATCAATTCCAGAGCAGTTTGCAAAGCAGATGAAAGGTCTGGCATTCTTGAATAATAAGAAGTCAAAGGCTGCATTATGAAGTGATACTTGACACTTAGCAGGTTTTTCTTTTTTTGTAAAGATGCTCTCATTTATAGGATTTGAAAAGACTCTTGATATTTCCCCATGGGTAGGTTCAGGGCTTTATATGCGGCATTCGTCAAAATGTTTACACTTACTGTGTGCAGTTTGCAGAAAGAAAAGCAAATAGGAGGCAATGCTACAGCAGAAGTGCGGAGGGCAGACCGGATTCCAAAGAGAGAATTAGAACTGAGCTGATAGGAACGCTAACAAATGGGCATCCTTTGCACGGGCTCACTGCGCAGGTGCTGCAGAGGCTGAATTTAATAGCTGCAAGGTCAAATGCATCTCTAAGGCACTCTCCTTAATGACACCTGTATCTGAGAAAACTGGATGTTAAATATTTATCTTAGGTAATGACAATAAACACTCATTAAATTTTACATTAACCGATTCCTTTTATTATAGAAATCAAACCATTTATTAGAGTCATCAAAGTGACCCCCACAAGGTCATATCAACCATTCCTTTGACTCTGAAAAGCCTTCAGATGAATGGACAGCCAATCTCCTTCTCAAGGACCTTTAAGGGGAGGGGGGTTGTTACAGTTTTCCATTTCCCAAGGCTAGAGCTAGAAAATTATTTATTTTATAGAAGATAAATCTCCCCTACTGGGAAAGCAATCTCCTCCACATAGACATAAGAATGGGATGTGTTGTTTTTATAGAGGATGCCTTCTTCTGAGGTGCCTGCCCTGGTCATGTCAGAAAAAACACCCGAGATCGCTACTGGACCTTCCATTAAGTGGGGCGAAATTGCTCTATGAGAGTTTCGCACAGAATCACAGCAACACAGAACTTTAGAGCTAAGAAGAACCTTCATGTTATGTGGCTCCAATCCCTGATTTGTTTAAAGAGTGGGTAATCCCCTCAGCCTGACCCATCCTAACACAGGGACAGTCTTGGGCAAACCAATGCAGTTCATTGTCTTATCCCCCAATCAGTTTCAATCTATCAGCACGTCTACTTAGCTTAACCTCATAAATGCACTTCAAATCTTATGTCTTCTCTCCAGCCAAACTGCCGCCACCTGGTTCAAGCTATTTTCTAGCTTTTGCCTATCAATAACTCCCTAATAATGTTTCTCTACTTTCATACCTGTCTCCCTAAAATCTCTTCTGTACACACCGTCAAGAATAATCTCTTCAGAGGTGCCTGGGTGGCTCAGTAGGTTAAGCCTCAGCCTTCGGCTCAGGTCATGATCTCAGGATCCTGGGATCGAGCCCCACATCGGGCTCTCTGCTCAGCAGGAAGCCTGCTTCCTCCTCTCTCTCTCTTCTCTGTCTACTCGTGATCTCTCTCTCTCTCTGTCAAATAAATAAATAAAATATTTTTTAAAAAAAATAAGAGCTCTTGTTAGGTCTAGGTAAGATTTCAAAGCTTATAGCAAATATAATATCCTAAAAGAAAAGCAAACAGGTCCACAAATTCATTTTACATTAAGTGAAACTTCTGTAATTGCTTATACATATTTTCTAGAAATGGTCCAGTTACAGCTTTCACGGTGACTCTCTAAATCACCACCAGAAGTGGGAATAGGCTTCTGCTTCAAAAGCTAATTGTAGCAGCCAACTTTAAACTCAGTGAGAGTAATCAAATACTTTGACACTAAAGGTTTTGCTTGTGAATAATATCCTATGCACTATTAGCTTAAAGAATATTAGATCCAAAGTAACTGGGCACAGAAAAACACAGTACCCTTACCTTTTTAAAGCCACACAACACACACAACACTGGTAAGAAGTAGAGCCAGACCTAACCCCCAAAGCTCCAAGGTTTTTATGCCCTGACTTCCCTCTGCTTCAGTCTAATTAAGCCAACAAGGGGAGGATCCAAAGTGTGGTGCCCGCCCATGAGAATCTAGAGCAACATTTATCAAAGTAGGAAGGGGAAGAAGAAATCACTGACTATATCAGAACAACTGATCCTGGATACCACCAGAAGGCTTCAACCCTAAAGTGACTCAATGAGAGTAAAGGAAATCGTGATAAAATTAACAACACATGAAAGACACTGTTAGCAGGAAAAAACAAGCCACAGGTTGGGACAGAACATTTGTAAAACACATATCTGGTTAAAAAAAAAACAACCTGTGTCCAAAATATGAAAAGAAATCTTAAAACTCAACAATTAAAAAAAAATGCTGTTTAAAATGGATGAAAGATCTGAAGAGTCATCTCAGGAAGGTATACAGGTGGCAAAAAGCATATAAAAAGATGCTCGACATCATTTGTCACCAAAAGTTGCAAAATAAACAATAATAAGACATCACCACACACTTGTTAGGATGGCTAAGTCCAGAAAGCGGACACACCAAATGCTGGCAAGGACGCCAAGCCACAGGAACTCTCCTTCATCACTGCTGGGAATGCAAACTGGTACGGCCACTTTGGAAGACAGTTTGGCAGCTTCTTACAAAGTAAACATGGTCTTTCTATACAATCCAGTAGTCACACTTTTGGGTATTTACCCAATTGAGTTGAAACTTTGTCTCCACAAACACATGCACATGAGTATTACTTAGAGCTACGTTAGTCATCATTGCCCAATTGGAAGCAACCAAGATGTCCTTTAGTAGGAGAATGGACAAACTGTGACACATCCACTCAATGGAGTATTATTCACTGAAAAGAGAAACAAGCTACCAAGTCACAAAAAGATATGGAGGAATCGTGAGCGCATACTGCCATTCGAGAGAAGCCAGTATGAAAACACAATCTACTGTGCGCTTCTAACTATATCACCTGCTAGAAAAGGCAAAACTATAGACACAGTGAGAAGATCACCGATTGTCAGGGGGTTCGGAGGGAGGAGATGAGGGATGAAGCACAGGGCATGTTTAGGGTGGTGAACCTATTCTGTATGGTACGATAATGCTGGCTCTAGGACCCTATGAGTCTGTCAAAACCCAATGAAATTCACACCACCAAAAGAGAACTTTAGTATGCACATGTTAAAAAAAATCATTTAGGAGATCAGAGATTGACAACAATGACAAGAGAATCTGATTGTATTACAACCATATGAAACGACCTCACTGAAGAGAGTGAGGAAAAGATGTTAAACGACGTAACCTGGAAATGAATGAAGTCTGTCAGACTAAAGGCAGAATGAACTACACATAGCACCTGTGCTCCAGATCATTAAGTGGTTTCTCCACACTAAGCTGATTCATTCGCTTCAGGTATGGGTCAACAATTCTAATTCTGCCATATACGACTGGACTGAGGACTGAAGACGTAGCCCAGAGCCATTAAGTCAATGGATGGTGATGATGAAGGCAGGTTTTGCCCAGTGGGGGTGACATGTACAGATAAGCAAGGGGAGAGCCTAGGAAGATCCAAGTGGTAATGCATTTGTAGACACCAAGAAGCACTTATGTTTAACTTAACAACTAACTTAAATTATTAGATTTATATTATTTTATTTATTATATAGATAATATAATAATATATATATAATCTATAATAATATAGATAATATATAATATAATATAGATTATGTTATTAGATTTAAATATTAATATAAACATAGATTGTTATATACAGAATATAGGCATATGAACATTTGAAGGTTAGTAAACACGCACACACACACACATATATATATGTAGATTTTTTTTTTTTTTTTTTTTTTTTTTTTTGCTCTGTCTGTCTGTATAAAGGACCTGAAAATGAGCAAAATGCCAGTAGCAACAAGCAAACCAGCACCTACAACTTTGGTTTCTTATACCAATAAATGGCAGATTCTAGGACTAGGGCAGGGAATATACGAGATGAGTTTGGAGCACCTGCTAATGCCAGGAAATATGGGGGTACGAGGAAAAGAAATGATAGAGCCATGTCAAATGGATACAGGAGCCAACCGAAAGAGCTCCCAGTGGCCAAAGCTGGAATTACGTGAGCAAGAAAATAAAGTGATATTAGATTGTAATTCAAAGTATAAAATGAATATCCAGGAGTCCATACCATATTAAATAAATGAATAAATTAGTAACTGGGGAGAAAAGACAAATCTCTCATGCAGAAGACTGCCAAATAATTTATATAGCTATTCTATGCTCAAGGAGGTAGGATGTAACCCCCCACATACAGTGTAGGCTGTGTGTACTAGCTTCCCTTCAAAGAGAATGGTGTGGAAAGGGGGGTAGAAAACAAGCTTACTGTGGAAAGAAACTAATAAACACTCCATCAGCCAGGTAATCAAGGTCAGCACCAAGAGTCATAAATCACATTGGTAGTATGTACCCTTGATATAATGTGATGAAAATGGTACTTCGTCTCTGGGATTTCCCTTCCCAAAACCCAGAACCCCAGCCTCATCATGAGAAAAACTTCAACAGAATTCTAATAGAGCATTCTACAGCATACCTGACAAGTACTCCTCAAAATTGTCAAGGTCATCAAATACAAAGTAAGTCTGAGAAACTGTCACAGCCTAGAGGAGCCAAAGGAGACATGACAACCCAATTTAACATGGTATTCTAGACGGAACCCTGGCACAGAGAGAGGACATTAGTTTAAACCCAAGACAATTTGAATAAGCTATGGAAATTAGTTAATAATAATGTGTCAATACAGTTCATTAATTGTAACACATGGACCAGACTACCTAAAATGGGAATAAGAGGGAAAGCTGTGATGGAGAGGGAAGTCGTAAGGGAAGCCTGTACTCTGCTCAATTGGTTTTGTAATTCTAAAACTCTTCTAAAAAATAAAGCTTACTGATAAAAAAAAAAAAATCAACAACACTAATTTGTGTTCTAATGCATTACTTTTTAGCACCTTTACAAATAAAGCAACAAGATTTTGTTGGTTGCCTCAAGATCCTTCTGGTGTCCTATAAAGAGAAGGTCACGGGAGAAGGTTGCTCACCAGTTTTTCTGATGTCAACAGAATTTCTAATTACAGCAAGATACCACCCCGAACAGGGCATTATGAAGAATTTTGGACTGTTAAAGCAGGTAGAGATTATAAGTTGATTCTTTTTTTTTTTTTTTAAGATTTTATTTATTTATTTGACAGAGAGAGAGAGATCATAAGTAGGCAGAGGAGACGGGGAGCAGACTCCCTGCTGAGCAGGAGCCCGATGCAAGGCTCAATCCCAGGACCCTGAGATCATGACCTAAGCTGAAGGCAGAAGCTTAATTCACTGAGCCACCCAGGAGCCCCTGTAAGTTGATTCTTATATGTGGATAGAGATATTTGAAATATTTCCCTCGTTACAGCTGTTTAAATTACCAGGTAAAGCCAAGTACAAACCACCATACTCCCCGCAAATGGTCTGGGGTTCTTGGTCCTATCGTCCATGGGTTACTGCCATACTTTTGTTGCCAGTTTTACATGGAGATTCAAGTAAATAGAAGACGATATTGCCGCTTTGTTTCAATAGCACTGCTTTGAAACCACCGAAGTCAATATACATGAACAACAGAATATCATAATGTTGTCTGTAGAGAAATTGTAATCTCCCTTTCTAAAAAAGATTTTACTTATTTATTTGAAGGGGGGTAGGGACAGAGGGGAGGGAGAGAGAGAATCTGGAGCATGGAGCCCAACATGAGGCTTGATCCCAAGACCCCAAGATCATGATCTGAGCCAAAATCTAGAGTTGACATTCAACCAACTGAGCCACATAGATGCCCCTAATCTCCCTTTTTGCAGTACATTTTTATGACCAATTCCCCATCAGCAATGTTTCTCTCACCCCAGCATGCACAAACACACACGTACACGCACAATCAGTTTTTTATCTCTCTCATATTCCAAGAATTACCTGTCACCTTTATCTTAAACAGAAAGGTCAACATCATTCAGAAGTTGGTATAATATTATTTTAGAAATAGAAAAAAAGTAATGGTTTACTATCATGAAACACCCATTCAATGGAATGCTATATAGCCTTTTTAAAACAAATACACTAACATGGAAAAATATCTAAATTTAAAAAAATTGCAAAGTATCACATAACTTGATTTTTATTAAGAAATGTCATACGTGGGGTGCCTGGGTGTCTCAGTGGGTTAAGCCTCTGCCTTCAGCTCGGGTCATGATCCCAGGATCCTAGGATCGAGCCCCGCATCAGGCTCCATGCTCGGCGGGGAGCCTGCTTCCCGGCACCACCCACTCCCTCTGCCTCTCTGCCTACTTGTGATCTCTGTCAAATAAATAAATAAAATCTTAAAAAAAAAAAAGAAATGTCATATGTTAACATATTCAGAGGAAACTATGGAGAAATGCACTCTAAATTGCTCTAGAGAGGTGTGGTGTGATAAAGGATTTTTTACTCTCATGTATGGATTTCTGTAGTGCTTAAACTTTTATAAACAGCAGATTAATTTCATAATTTGAACATTTTTTGATATTAAAAAATGTTTTTGTATCTCCTCTTGATTATCATGTGGCCAGATGCAATGAGGTGCTGGCAGTTCAGGGCTGAGCTGTGTCCCCTCTCCCTTAGAGGGTTGCCAGGACCCAGGCTGGGCCCATGCACGACAGAGAATGAATCTGAGACTGTCTCTGTAGCCCCACGGGTGAACTTAGGTTACATGTTACCTTCTCCTGTGCTCAATCCATACCTAACACTGTGTCATGAAAACACACTTTTCCAAGAACCATAGGACTTTCAAGCTGTGAAGAACCTTCGAGGCACCTCACTCAACCGTCTCGTCATAGAAATGCTGGACTAAATCCTCCCTAGCAGTTATGTAGGGCCTGGTTAGACACAGAGAACACACTACCTCATGACAACCATTATATTCCTCAGAGTTTTGGGATATATCCAAAAGAAATTCTAAATGCTGCTTGAAATTATAGAATAGCCATGATATCACACAGTTACTTCATACCAAACTCGTAAAAAAGCAATGAACTCAAAACCAAGAAACATGAATCCTGTTTCTGGTTGTGCTGTTTATTAGCGGTGCAAATTTGGGAAAGTCATTTCACAACTTTGAACTCCTCTTTCCTACCAGCAAATTGTGGGGGGAAATAGGATGGTAGATAGCACCAATAAAATTCTGAAAATAAGCAAGGGCAGCAAGACTTCTGCCATCCCTTGAATATTCGTGCCTAAGCCCAGGGCTTTCCAATTTTACTTATTATATAGAACTCCTATGTTTTGGTCTCCTATTTTATATATTAAGCCACACTTCCTTCCTCTCCACCACTTCAGCTTTCTAGTGGCTGGAGATTTAATAAAGCAATTGAAAGCAGAATGAACTGCAAGTAGATATTTTTTGTCCAACAGAAGCAATCTTTAAAATGTTTATATTGTTATATTCATGAAGAGTTTTCTTCATCCAGAGGTGCCTGGTGGCTCAGCCGGTTAAGCATGTAACTCTTGATTTTTGGCTCAGATACTGATCTCAGGGTCCTGGGATTGTACCAGTACTGCTCTGCGCTCAGTAGGGAGCCCGCTGGAGACCCCCCCCCCACCCCCTCACCCTGTGCCCTCTCGCTCTCTCTCAAATAAATAAATCTTTTTTTAAAAGTGTTTTTTCACTTAGAACCACTCTTTAAAGTTAGAGAGGAATAGAAATATTTAAGAAACGTTTTGAAGGCAGTAGGCTTAAGAACCACCCAGAAAAAACACTCTGCCTGAGAAAATAAACACTTTTTTCCCTATATGAATTGGCTGATTCCAGAACTACTGTTGGGGGGAAAAAAAGTATTTTGTCTGCTAAGAACTAACATATAACACATGCAAATGAGCTGAAAGCTTTATTGGGAAACACTGGCCTGTGTGGATACAGCTATGGGGGGTCTATTTTCCTAATTTTATCCTTAAACTGTCAAGTGGTTAATACAGGGGACTTCATCAAGATCAAAAGCTTCTACACAGCAAAGGAAACAGTCAAGAAAACAAAGGCAACCCACAGAATGGGAGAAGATATTTGCAAATGACAGTACAAACAAAAGGTTGATATCTAGGATCTATAAAGAACTTCTCAAACTCAACACACACAAAACAGAAAATCATGTCAAAAAATGGGCAGAAGACATGAACAGACACTTCTCCAATGAAGACATACAAATAGCTATCAGACACATGAAAAAATGTTCATCACTAGCCATCAGGGAGATTCAAATTAAAACCACATTGAGATACCACCTTACACCAGTTAGAATGGCCAAAATTAGCAAGACAGGAAACAACATGTGTTGGAGGGGATGTGGAGAAAGGGGAACCCTCTTCCACTGTTGGTGGGAATGCAAGTTGGTGCAGCCACTTTGGAGAACAGTGTGGAGACTTCTGAAGAAATTAAAAATAGAGCTTCCCCATGACCCTGCAATTGCACTACTGGGTATTGACCCCAAAGATACAGATGTAGTGAAAAGAAGGGCCATCTGTACCCCAATGTTTATAGCAGCAATGGCCATAGTCGCCAAACTGTGGAAAGAACCAAGATGCCCTTCAACGGATGAATAGATAAGGAAGATGTGGTCCATATGCACTATGGAGTATTATGCCTCCTTCAGAAAGGATGAATACCCAACTTTTGTAGCAACATGGACGGGACTGGAAGAGCTTATGCTGAGTGAAATAAGTCAAGCAGAGAGACTCAATTATCATATGGTTTCACTTATTTGTGGAGCATAACAAATACCATGGAGGACATGGGGAGATGGAGAGGAGAAAGGAGTTGAGGGAAATTGGAAGGGGAGGTGACCCATGAGAGACTAAGGACTCTGAAAAACAACCTGAGGGTTTTGAAGGGGCAGGGGGTGGGAGGTTGGGGGAACCAGATGGTGGGTATTAGAGAGGACACGGATTGCATGGAGCACTGGGTGTGGTGCAAAAAACAATGAATACTGTTATGCTGAAAAGAAATTAAAATATATATATATATATATATATATATATATATATATATATATTATGGGAATATATAGGGGAATGTTTTCTGGGAAGAAATGACTTTTCGTTACTCAAGTCAATATTACCAAAACACATTTGTTCAACCTTTGGGTGGATTATGGTCCCAGGTACAAGCTGTTTTGTGAAGCCAACAGAGGAGTTTTCTTTTTCAATGTGGGGTCACATGATGGACTGGAGCCTCACCTTCAGGGAAAGCAAAGAGTTTCATTCTCTGGCTCACAGACACGTAACTTCTTATTACTCTGCGGTAATAGTGCTTTGCAAATAGCAAAAGCAAAAATTGCAGCAAGTGAATGCAGAGTTTTGAATTTAAGCTTGCAACAGCAGTTCAGGGTTTCTCCTCTGGCAGAGAATTTTCAGAATTTTTTAAAATAAGATTGCCAGGAGCACCTGGGTGGCTCAGGGGGTTAAGTCTCTGCCTTCGGCTCAGATCATTATCCCAGGGTCTTGGGATGGAGCCCTGCATTGGGCTCTCTGCTCAGCAGGGAGCCTGCTTCCCCCTCTCTCTGCCTGCCTCTCTGCCTACTTGTGATCTCTCTGTCAAATAAATAAATAAATATGTTTAAAAAAGAAAAAATAAGTAAATAAAATAAGATTGCCAGAAGCTGCCCTATTTGGAGACCCTAACATTTCTCCATTCTACTAATAATTTCTCCAAAGCCAGAGAGATCAAGAATTCCCACAACACGGGTGCCTGGGTAGCTCAGTCGGTTGAGCATCCAACTCTTAATTTCAGCTAAGATCGTGATCTCGGGGTATAGGATCGAGCCCTGCGTCAAGTTCCATGCTTAGGGGAGTCTGCTTCTCTCCCTCCACCCCTCTCTTTGTGCTTGCTCTCTCTCTCTCTCTAATA
Source organism: Mustela lutreola (assembly GCF_030435805.1). Lineage (NCBI taxonomy): Eukaryota > Metazoa > Chordata > Mammalia > Carnivora > Mustelidae > Mustela > Mustela lutreola. Next base: position 60,751,376 of record NC_081296.1, read on the forward strand.
AATAAATAAATCTTTGGGTGCCTTGTGGAAGCTCAGTTGTTAAGGATCTGCCTTCGGCTCAGATCATGATCCCAAAGTCATGGGATTGACCCCGGGTTGGGCTCCCTGCTCCATGGGGAGCCTCCCTCTCCCTCTCCTACTCCCTTTGCTTGTGTTCCCACTCTTGCTGTGTCTCCCTCTCTTTCTGTCAAATAAATAAATAAAATCTTTAAAATTAAAAAAAAAAAAAACTTTCCTTCTTCTTCAAGAAAAAATAAATAAATCTTAAAAAAAAAAGAATTACTACTACAGAGGAAAACTGCAAATACCCAAGACATCTTCCTGGATCACTAAGTAATCAAGCTCTCTGGAACTGGGCTGGATAATCAGAGACCAAAGCAAAAGCCTACTTCCATTCCTGGCATGGATCACCTCCCACTTTATACTTACCTTACTTCATCTGAAAAATGGAATCAAAACAGTGGGGACTGAGTATAATAATGCATGGCAAATTATTTTGAAAATATCAAGATGTGTAGATAGGAAATAATACTAAAGGGAAAGAAATGTTTTTCCACGGATAGGAACAATCTCTTTCTCTGAGACAGTGAAAAATAGGCAAGCCTGATCACAAATCACTCTGAAGATGGAAAGGGCTAGAAATTCAAAAAATTCAAAACATGGTGAAGTGAGAGCATCTGGAAAGTCAAATAAGGGGTTGAGGGAAGCACAAAATAGTGACAAAACACCCAAAATAAATGCTCTTGTATGATTCAGCAGGAGGTTCCACAAAGGAGACAGTACAAAGAGAAACACAAGGGGGGCAGGGTTTGTTAGACTGTAAAAGAGAAAATGAATAAGAGATAAAGGTTTTTATTTTGCATTTGACAGCAAAGGGCAGGTTAGGGAAACTGGGACCTTGGACGGGGGGGGGGGGGGGCAAAGAGCCACCCCCATGTTTTTAAGGAACTCATAACTTTTAGAGGGCCTGTGGGAAAAGATTCTCTTTACTTACACCATGACGATGCTGCAAAATATTGTAATCTTATCAAAAACAGCTCTATATATTAGCTGGTGGCTGCTTTTTGGTGGTGAGAAGATAAAAAAAAAAATCATGCTCCCTCATTCCAATTTCCCATTTCAATTATCAAAAAGAGCTTTGCTGTGGATGTTCATTTCTGTCTCAGTTTACTGGAGCAATTAAAAACAACCCACTCTATTCAAAGCCTTATATTTACTTCTCCCCTTTAGGATCCCATGTAGCTAGATAAATTGTCCTAGATAAATTGTAGCTAGATAAATTGTCCTAGATGGCATTTTGTCCTCCTATAATATTACCTATGAGGAGGGACCTAGGGGACAGAGTTTGAACAGAACTTCTGAGCTGTGAGTTAATATCAACAAGAAATGCCCATTTCCTTTAGATTTTGAGGTTAAGTCTCAGAATGTGGCCATGAAATTTACAGTTGCTATTGCAAGGCGAACCAGAAATCTGAGGCATAAACTCAGGTACCTGGAGCAAATGTTAAAAAAATAAATAAATAAAAATCATGCAGTTCTGAAGAGAGACATCTTTGTTTCTGACTTTGAATTCTGGCAAAGGAAGGTTCTGAAAGAGGAAACTGATACAAATTGGCTTTAACTATAGTCAACAAGATCGCTGGTGATACGGTGTGCATGAAACTAGAGACCTGCTTCCCTTGAAAATAATTTGTTAAACTATTGCACATTATGGAATTTCCACCTGTGAATACGTTTTCAATCTTTAGACAATGGCTATCAACTCCTCAAACAGATACATAAAGGCATGGAGGGCTCAGCCATGGAGCCTGAGGCATGGCCTCAGCCATGGAGGGCTGAGATCTCAGTATTAAGATATGAACACTAAATCCCAATTAAGCTGAGAAGAACAAACACGCCTCAACTCTAAAATAGGCAGAAGAATTTCCTTTATGAGTGCAACATTCATTACCTTGTATTTTTTCCCCCAATTCAGAAAAACTGAGTTTTGAGGCCATGCAACAAATTGTTAGTTTTCTAAACCTCAAACTAGAGAAACTTGCAGCGAGAGGGGCCAGGAATCAGCAAAAGCTCCCTGCAGGACCACTGAGGTAGCATATGCCGCCCTTCCTAAATGCTGAAGTAATCCACTCCCGGCAGCTCTGGGGGCAGGACCTCCTGCTCCACTGGAAAGCAAGGATCCTGTCCATCCCTTCCCAAGCTGATTCTCTGACTTCCCCTGCTGAATCATTTATTTATCATGCTAAGGAGGGACGAGGCACCTGGACTGGCCAGGTGATTCATTAGACCTAAATTCTGCTTCCAGCCCTGCCACTAATTTGCTGTGTGGCTCTGGGTAGGTCATCCTGGGACCTCAGTTTCCTCCTCTAAAGAAGTATGACTCGGGTCTAGAAATGACTTACAATCTCTTCGTGCTCGAGATCTTTTTTTTTTTTTTTTTAAGATTATATTTAAATTCTAGTTAGTTAACATACAGAGTAATATTAGTTTCAGGTGTATAATATAGTGATCCAACACTTCGTACCTCACCCGGTGCTCATCACAAGTGTCTTCCTTCATCCCCATCATCTACTTCACCCGTCCCACCATCCACCTCTTCCCTGGTAACCATTAGTTTATTCTCTATAGTTAAGAGCTCTAGGGGTGCCTGGGTGGCTCAACTGGTTAAGCACCTGACTCTTGGTTTCAACTCAGGTTGTGATCCCAGGGTCTTGAGATCAAGCCCCTTGTTGGGCTCTGGGCACAGCACAGAGTCTGCTTAGAACGGTCTCTCCCTCTCTCCCTCTGCCCTTCCTCACTGCCCTCCCCCCCGCACCCTGTCTCCCAGCGCTCTTGCTCTCACTTTCTCTCTCAAATAAATAAATAAATCTTTTTTTTTTTTTTTTAAAGAGAGCTCTAATGTCTTTTTATTTTTTAAAAATCCTTTTTGGATAGAAAGCAGTGACTAGTAAGAGTTTCTGCCATCCTACAAACTCTGGGTACCTCACTGAGGAAGTAAATTTCATGATTGCAGTCCTTTCTGCATGCTTGGGTTTCTAATATCAGCCTTTTCAATGGGGATTCCACAAAAGAAGTGAGCTTTTATGACCTATGACATCCCCTCCCTGTGATAAATGAATTCCCTCCTATGCAACTAGATTGGTACTGGTTACATACAGCCCTTAGAATTGAGCAAACAGCCACTCAGATCACTTTCCGGGTTGTGCAGTTTAGATGAGAAGCCCCAGTTGAGAGAGGCTGTAAGGTATCACCTCAGAACCATTAGAGAATGATAACACTAAAAGGGCTAAATAGATCATGCTTTTCCAGTGGTTCTCAAGGTGTGGGCCCCAGACCAGCAGCAGCATCTAGAAACCTGTTTGAATGCCAAGTCTCACTCCACCTGGTCCCCTGAATCAGAAAGTCTGAGGATGGGGCTCAGCATCTGGCTCAAAACCCACTCAGGTGATACTAACACATCTTAGGATTTTCAATCCACTGTTCTAGTCCTTATACCTTCATTCTCAGTAGAGGACTACAGGAGCACAGAAATGTCTCTTACCTAAGCTCATACCCCCAGTGCCTTGATTAGAACTCAGGTGTCACGGACTGAAGTATTTTCTCCCTTCAAATTCATATGCTGAAGCCCAAACCCCCAGTGTGACTGTATTTGGAGACAGGGCCTTAAAGAGATAATTAAGTTTAAGGTCATAAGGGTAAGACCCTAATCCAACAGGACTACCGTCCTTATAAGAAGAGGAAGAGGTACCAGGAATGTGTGCACAGGAAGGGAAGGTCACGTGAGGACACAACAAGAAGAGGGCCATCTGCAAGCCAGGGAGAGAGGCCTCACAGGAACCAAACCTGTCAACACCCTGATCTTGGACTTCTGGCTTCCAGAACTGTGAGAAATAAATGGTTGCTATTTAAGCCACCCAATACATCACATCTTCTGTTTCTCCAGACGGGAATATTTTAATTTAATTAAGTGATTTTGGAATTCTGAAACAAGCCTCCAACACTTAAAGAGAGAATGGAATCTCTAGGATGGCCATTCTGTCAGCTCAAGCCCCGGGCTATGTATGTGCACAGTCGGATGCAGCCCAGAAGGTAAGTTCTCCGTGTAGTGGTCTTGCTGTGGTGATGGGGGAGCTGTGGCCCTTCATAATAAGGTTCAAAAGGGCTGCTAAGTCAGGAGAAGCTAAGGAAGACTAGTAACACAGGGTAAGTGCGGTTTGTCTTTCCAGAAGAACCAGGCAGTGATATTGGGATGGGACTCTAGGAAGGAGAGTGACCAAATGTCCTTTGGACAAGCCAAATCCAGTGAAAAGGGCCTCACACACACCTTAAGCTCAGCCTGTCCTCTTCTTCTCTCTTCTCCATCTGGCCACAGATCCTTCCTCCTCATGAGAAGCCCCATGGCTCAGGTAATGACTCCTTTATCCCTCTGATCATGCTGCCTAGAACCCCTAAGTTCCCCTGTGACTTTCTTTTATTCCCTCATCTTCTATATCAGAGCCCAGTCCTGTCCATTCTGCCTCTGAGGTAACTTTCATCTTCTGTCTCTTTTCTACCTGGCTGCCACTACTTTCAATGACACTTGTATCATCTCTTAGCTGGACTAAACCTGAAGGCTTGTCACTGGACCTCTGGTCACTGGCTTAACTCTTGGAATGCCCTCTCCAAAACATGGTCATAAACCTTCCCTTCAAAACACCAATCTTAGACAAGGCTCTTCTGGGCTCATCTGCCCTTCCAGTCTGGCCCTTGGACATACCCCAGCGCCTCTACAGGCTGACCAGCAGCATGCCTCTCTAGTCCTGGATCCAGCCTGCTCCTTCAGCCCTTTGGGTCCCGGTGTGCAGAAATCCTAACACCTTCTGGAAAATGCCGTTTGTGTGTGTGTGTGTGTGTGTGTGTGTGTGTGTGTGTGAGAGAGAGAGAGAGAGAGAGAGAGAGAGAGAAATGTCATGGATGATAACGACAACCCTCATATTCCCCCTACCAATATACAAACAGAATGTTATTTTTAAAAAACATTTACTTATTTGAGAGAGAAAGAGAGAGAGAGAGCTGGGCAGAGGGGCAGGGAGAGGGAGAGAGAATGGTGAACCAGACTCCCTGCTGAGCGTAGAGCTGGATGACTCAGGGCTCCATCCCGGCACCCTGAGATTACGATCTGAGCTGAAATCAAGAGTTACCCTCTTACCAACTGAGCCACCTAGGTGCCCCAAAACAGAATATTATTACTCTTAGGAAGGAAGCCGTCTCCTCCCTCCCCCCCTCCTCCAATCGGCAGAGGTAGCAGCAATCCTTGCTTTGCACGATTTTCAGTCTCTTGTTTTTCTTCAGAGTTGTACTACCTGCGTATGTACTACCCATAAATAATATATTGTTTAGTTTTGCTTGTTTTTGCGAGAAACCAAATGTTTGTAGTTTTCAAGGACTTGCTTTCTTCACCATTCTCTTCACAACATTTACCCACATTGTTGCAGGTAACTGTAGCTAATTCATTTCACTGTTACTTATAAAGGTTACATGAAGATACAGGGCAAACACACTTTTTCCGTTCTATTGTGGATGGGCTATTTCCAGCTGCTCAGTATTATGAACATGCTTGAACACGTGAGTTTCATGCACGAATTTTGAGGTTATATCTAGAGGAACTGCTGCTCCCCAGGGTGTCTGGAAATTTAACTGTACCATGTCAACCGGCAATGCCGGGTTGTTTTCAAAAGTGGCTGTACCAATGGACAGTCATGATGTATTAACATTTTCCTGTTGATAAATTCAGATGTTTTTAAGATTCAGCACCTTTATTCAAAAATTATAATTATAATTCTTATAGACTGTATGTCATGAGTTTTTGTTTATTTATCCACTCTGAGAATCCTGACTTTAGCTGGATGGTAAGTCCATTTAGTCTATTATAATTATTGTTACCAATTACCAAGGAAAACTTGGTAATTTTCCTCTCTTAAATAATCTTTGATTGATTTGTATTGGCCTCACATTAACTTGAGTGTTTCTTCTCTTGTTACTCTTTTAAAAGACTTTGCAAGATTAGAATATTCAGTTATTTGATTCTTTGTAGTTGTTGTAGATTTTGCCTACAAAATTTACCTAAACCCTGGGTTTTTGGAAGTCACTTTTTTTTAAAGATTGATTTATTTATTTTAGAAGGAAAGAGTGAGTGTGAGTGTGGGGAGGGGCAGAAGGAGAGAATGTTCAAGCACATTCCCCACTAAGTGTGGAGCCCAACTTGAGCTTGATCCCAAGACCCATGAGATCATGATCTGAGCCGAAACCAAGAGTCAACGACACTTAACTGACCGAGCCACCCAGGTGCCCTGAAACTTTTTTTTTTTTTAACATACTGACTATTTTATTTAATAGTTTTCAGAAGTGACCCATTTTCCTTTTTATCTTCTTGAATCAATTTTGCTAATTTATTCTGTGAAGAATTTGACGTGGTACCTAAGTTTTCAAAATTATTGGCCCACAGTGGTTCATAATCTCTTAAATCTCTGCAGGATCAGATTCAAAAATGATATTCCTCATACTGTTTACTCATGCCTTCTGTTCTTTTGTACGACAGCCTTTCCAGATTTTGAGAAGCCTTGTGAGTTTTTGTACTGTAACACAAACTTTATGTGCATTCTTAAATTCCCTTGAGCAGGTTCTCTCTGGCTCTTGGACAAAGCCCACCTACGCAGCCTCCTTCCACTGTCAAACCCAGAAGACTGCTGAGTGAGCCTGCTGACAGGAAACACGCTGTGCTCTCTGACACTTCACTGAGCTTTTGCTACTCTTTTTATCTCACTCTCTTGGTCTGGGGCTTGTACCTCCCAAATCAAAAAGTATTAGAGAAAAACCTTAGTTTCGACCTAACATTCTGCTTTCTGGAGTACCAGGACTAAAGCAGTCTTTGAAAAAAAACAGATTTTGTCTTTGTTTTATAGAATCTTTCTTTTAATTTATTTCTGCTCTTATCCTTATCATGTCCTTCCTCTTCCTTTTGCTTGGTTTATTCTGCCTTCTGGTTTTGTAAGTTCTTAAGTTAGATGATTAGCCATTTATTCCAACCATCCTCTGTCTCCAACATGGGTTAGTAAGGCAGAGGTCAACAAACCAAGACTGGTGGGCCAAAACTGGCCCATTGACTGTTTTTGTAAATAAAGTTTTATTAGAGCACAGTCATACCCATTCATTTTCATATTGTCCATGGCTGCTTTTGTGCCATGAGAGTAAAGTTGAGTTGTTGCACCAATGTTGTAATGGTAAATAGTGGTATTTTACTATCTGTTCCTTTATAGAAAAAGTTTGCTAACCTACACGTTAAGAATAGAGATTTTTTCGGGCGCCTGGGTGGCTCAGTGGGTTAAGCCGCTGCCTTCGGCTCAGGTCATGATCTCAGAGTCCCGCATCGGGCTCTCTGTTCAGCAGGGAGCTCACTTCCTTCTCTCTCTGCCTGCCTCTCTGCCTACTTGTGATCTCTCTCGCTGTCAAGTAAATAAATAAATAAATAATCTTTAAAAAAAAAAAAAGAATAGAGATTTTTTCTCTAAGTCGTGCTTGAGTTATATCACATGAACATTTCTATTGGTATGTTCATAACTCTTCTGAACTTAGTGTTTTCTCATATCTGGTATGATTTCTTTGATCCACAGATTATTTAGAATGTGTGGGCTTTAAACTTCCAACCATGAGTCTTTCCAAAGGCCATGTTTTGGTTCTTGATTTCTAATCTAAATTTTTCTATGATGACAGAAAGCAGATTGTAGTAGACAAAGTAGTATGATACTTTCTAAAATTTTTAGAAATTTTTATTCCTAGCCTAGTACAAAATCACCTTTTAAATTTTTAAATGTGTGTTTGAAAATAATATGTATTCTGTAGTTGTTGGATGTAGTATCTCATTACTTGTACCTTTCAAACCTTTCAGATCCTTATTAATTGTTTTATCAATGAATTATTGAGAATTGTGGTAAAGTCTTCCACTAAAGTGTAGATTTATCAATTTCTCCTACAGACTGGTCATTTTTGCTTTATCTTTTCAGATATATATCAATTAAACCTTTAATAACTTCCAGATGAACTAATTTCTCATATGAAGATGAGCAGTGTCCCAATTCACTTCTGATAATATTTTTGTTTAAACGTTTTCTATGTCTAAAGTGTATCTCTTATAAACTGCATGTCATTGAGTTTTTGTTTATGTATCCACTCTGAGAATCCTGACTTTAGCTGGATGGTAAGTCCATTTAGTCTATTGTAATTATTGTTATATCTGGATTATTTTGAGCTTCTAGTTTTGTATTTCTAATTTTTCTTCTTTTAGATTGATCGACATTTCCTCGACTACATTTTCTTCTTCTTTTATAGAGATTGTCTTTCCTTTATCTACTAGGTAATTTAGAAATTTTAACTTACATATTTAACTGAAAGTCTAAAATTAATCTTTACCCTCCTATAATAAAAAAATGAATTCTTTATCATCAACCATCTCCTTCCTGATTTATATGCCATTATAGCTCAAAATTTTGGCTATACATCAATTTTTAACCACAAAACTTAATGTTATTGTTTCATGGACACCTGTTTACCATTTTTATTTGTTTTAATTTCATTTTAATTTTGTTTTTTTTTTCTTTCATTTTGTTTTTCTTACCATTTCTTCCTTTTCCTCAGAGCCTCCTTCTGGGATCATTTTTATTTCTTATATATGTACCCTTAGTTAAGTCCTATTGGTGGCAAACTTCTTTAGATTTGTTTTGTCTGTAAAGGTTTCTATTTAGTCTTCACTCCTAAAAGATCATTTTACTGGATATCTTATTTTTAGCACTTAATACATAAATATATACTGTATGGATGTTTTTATCACAACAGAATTATTTTAGTATACATATATTTAAAAATTACATAATGGAGCATCTGGATGGCTCAGTGGGTTGAGCCTCTGCCTTCGACTTGGGTCATGGTCTCAGGGTCCTGGGATTGAGCCCCATATCGGGCTCTCTGCTCAGCGGGGAGCCTACTTCCTACCCTCTCTCTGTTGCCTCTCTGCCTACTTATGATCTCTGCCTCTCTGTCAAATAAATAAATAAAAATCTTTTTGAAAATTACATAATTATTATATTTGGTATATAAATATATATATTGTATTTTTTTGTCACAGCAAAATCACTGAAGCATTATCATCACTAGGTGAATCAAGGAAACTAAGAGTCTGTTTTCTAATTTGCTACAAAGAATTAAACTATTAAGAGTCTATTTTATTTTCTAGTTAAGAGTCTATTTCTAATTTGCTACCAAAAATTACTTAATTAAATCAGATTATGCTTCAGTACATCCTCCTAAATGTGGAATTAGCAAGTGATCTACTTTATAAGAACGTCAGCAAATTAAAACAGCTATAAGATAACAGGTGGGATGAATTTAAGGACAGGGTATTTTGCTTTAACTATGTGAATGTACCCTAAGATCCTAGGTATTGAGAATATTTGCATGTGTGTATGTGTTTTCAGTAAATATTTCATTATTTTATTTTATTTTAGTACAGCTGACACATAATTTAGTTTCAAGAACATTTTAAAGTCAATATTTGAAAGAGAGTGAATCAATTTTAAAAGATTATTCTTCCAAAGGTTCCAAAGTATATGTATCTAGAAAAAAGCTGTTAACTCTAACATATTTAAAAAATGCAGTAGGTTTAAAGAGACTGAAGACCTTGAACGCCAACCCTTAAAATAGGTTTTCTCAACTCTTCTCATAAACTTCAAAGGTCTCAGTCACTTAAATGCTCTGCTTCTGGGAGAGCAGCTACCTGGAAAGGAGGTGAGGTGCTTGCATTTACAGAGGACTGGTGAAGAGGAATGCTTTAAAACCTTAAAGGTAACCTCCTCGGGCGCCTGGGTGGCTCAGTGGGTTAAGCCGCTGCCTTCAGCTCAGGTCATGATCTCAGGGTCCTGGGATCGAGTCCCACATCGGGCTCCCTGCTCGGCAGGGGGGCCTGCTTCCCTTCCTCTCTCTCTGCCTGCCTCTCTGCCTACTTGTGATCTCTCTCTGTCAAATAAATAAATAAAATCTTTAAAAAAAAAAAAAAAAGGTAACCTCCTCTACCTAAAATAAAGCCCAAATCCAAATGGACATATTAAAGCAAAGTGATGCCAAAGTGAAGAGCCAATTTTCATCTTGAGAAAGAGGAACAAAACTGGTGGCATCATGCTTTCTGATTTCAAACTATATTGCAAAACTACAGTCATTAAAACAGTATGATATGGCATAAAAACAGACACACAGATCAATGGAACAGAATTGAGAGCCCAGAATTAAACCCAAAAATATACTGTCAATTTATGACAAAGGAGCCAAGAATAACAGGGAAAGACACTCTCTTCAACAAATGGTGTTGGGGATACTGGACAACCACATGCAAAAGAATGAAATTGGACCACTTTCTTACACCATACACAAAAAGTTAACTCAAAATGGCTTAAAAACTTAAACATAATGCCTAAAGTCATAAAACTCCTAGAAGAAAACATACACAGTAAGCTCCTTAATGTAGGTCTTGGCAATGATTTTCTGAAACTGACACAAAAGTAAAAGAAATAAGAGCTAAAATAAACAAGCAGGACTACATCAAACTAAAAAGCTCTCGCGCGGCAAAGGAAATCAACAACAAAATGAAAAGGCAAACTACAGAATGAAAGAAAATATTTGTAAGTCACATATCTGATAAGAGGCTAATACCTAAAATATATAAAGAACCCATACAACTTAAAAACAAAAGACCAAACCTGATTTAAAAATGGACAGAAGATCACAATAAAAAAATAGACTATCATGTGTCAAATTGTAAGAAGAGATCATGCTGTGATGGCAAAAGATTTTGATGTTAAGGAATATTGAGAATATTAAGAACCAGAGTAGCATTTGCTAGTGTGGCTCCAGCTTCTTATACACAATACATGTTCCACTTCTGATCAAAATGTACCAAAGAGGAATACTTCTCCATCCACTAAAATGAGAGAGCCTGATGCAAGTGTCCTTTCAGAAACATCAATTTCCTTTTGTCACCATTAATTCTTCACTTATTGAACACCTTAATGAATTTTAAAACCCTATATAATAGTTTGAGCCAAGAGTATTTTCCTGGTAGTTTTGAAACCTCATTTTCTAGTTTTGTTGTTTTTTAAAGATTTTATTTATATATTTGACAGAGAGAGAGATCACAAGTAAGCAGAGAGGCAGGCAGAGAGAGGGGAAGCAGCTTCCCCGCTGAGCAGAGAGTCCGATGTGGGGCTCTATCCCAGGACCCTGGGACCATGACCTGAGCCGAAGGCAGAGGCTTTAACCCAGTGAGCCACCCAGGTGCCCCTCATTTTCTAGTTTTTATATAAATCTCTTGGAATATTTATTAGCATCACTCATGTCCCTCAGTAAGTACTTCCCTGGGAACATGAAAATTGTAGCTTCTTAGGGAATGAACTTAAATAGTTGATGCTGATCCACTCATGGAAATCTAGCCTAGAACTGCAATAACAGCTCTTACCCATAGAGAAGAATATTCACCAGTTCAGGAGCTCGACACTCCTCCAGAAGTCTCTAAGTCAGGGAGACGGAATGGGCATGGGGACGAAGAAGAGGCAGGAGACAGTCCCTGAGCTGGTAAATGAGATTTGGTGGGCGACTACAAAAGCCAATTAATGGAACAGCTTCTATTGCCCTGACCTTGTGTTTCCTTTCACTGGCCCCTCCTGGCCTACATGCTTATTCCAGGGCTAACCTTTACCTGTACTTATAAATATTTCCAGAGAAAGACCAGAAAAGGAAAGCTAGAAATGAGGAGAGGGAGAAGGTGGAAAACAAGTGAGTGAGGGGGAAAAAAAAGTAAGATTAGTGAGCAAGGGATGAAGGAAGACAGAATAAGCAAGCATGAGAAGGAGGAGGGGGAAAAGCAGGCTTACAGGTTTAGATATATTTGAATGGATGCCAGATCTTGGTTTATTAAAAAGCTGTAAAGCGATTCAGGCATTGGAATGGCAACGTTAGATCCAAGACGACAATGACACCTCTGTAACATCTGGAGAAGAAAGCTGCAGATCCATCTTAACTAAAACCCATGGGAAATATATGTACTCAGAACCACATTCGTGCAATGTCCCCAAAACTGTAATGAAGCTCCTGATGAAAACAAAGAGAGGATTACCTGGGGCATTCACTTTAATGACACCGTGTACATGAAGGAGAGAGAAGCCTCATCCGAAAGGGAGGCACAGGACCTGAGACCTGAAGGGAGGAATCCAAGAGCAGATAACGGAGGACTGGGTGGAGGAAAGATGTTCTGATGCATGGCCCTCTGCATTAAACAGATGTGCAAGCGAACAACGGTAAGTCTGAGAATAGACAGATGGAGCGCTCTAGAAAGATAAGGGCGTTCACGGGAAGAGCCATGACAACACTCCACACAGGGGAATCTGATGACACTACATAGGTGGACACTAGAGGCAGAGTTTTGTTAAAAACACGAGGTATCAGATTTCAAATAAATGCATGTTTCCTCTTGTTTTATCCATGTTGCTTTATTAGGCTGGTCTATAAACGTTTATTCAGTACATGTCATAGGCTCTGGTAGGCAGCCCATTGGGCATACACCAGAAACAACAACAAAACCTCAAAGCCTCTGAGTTAACACCACACACACACACACACACACACACACCTTTTACACTTTACGGAAAAAGAGTCAGTCCCTTTAGAAGTTCTCACTGACTGGGGTGCCTGGGTGGCTCAGTGGGTTGGGCCTCTGCCCTCAACTCAGGTCATGATCTCAGGGTCCTGGGATCAAGTTCCGCATCGGGCTCTGTGCTTGGCAGGGAGCTTGGTCCCCCCCCCCCACCCACACACTGCCTGCCTCTCTACCTACTTGTGATCTCTCTCTGTCAAATAAATAAATAAAATATATAAAAAAAAGAAGTTCTCACTGACTAATTCAGAACGGAACCTACAATTTGTGAATCTGAAGTCCCTTGTTACAAGTAACTAGGTAAGAACAGTCCATTTGGGTGTGCTGAATACCTAGTCTAAGTAATGAGGACTTGCAGAAACACCGAATCAAAAAATCACTCAAGAAATCACTGAGCCACTGTGTACGTGAATGAGCACTGATTGGGATCCTAAGAAATCTAACTAAATATGGAAGCCCTTGCCCCAGAGAGTTATTCAGTCTTGCAGAGGAAACAGAGATTTATGTACCATAAAACAAAGTTTGTACTATGATCAAGTGCCAGCTTAATTAGTCCAGACAACAATAATTATCAATTACTTGGCAGTCATATTCCTCACTCAACTTTTAGCAAACTTTAAACAAATCTGTCTTGGAGATAATGCCTTACTTAATCTAAAGGAGCATCTTGAATTTCAGGAATTCCGTACCTTGTCATACGTGAGAGAGATGTCTGGAGCAAAGGGATCATTTTCTCCCCAATGACATATGATACTTAACCTATGGGCTAGAGAGAGGTTAACCCTAAGTCTCTTTTACTCTAAATCCCCAATAAACCTGCTTTTTAATTGTCAATTGATTTCAGGAGTTTAGACCAGATCTGGGAGCCTCTCTGGCTTCGAGAGATATTTGCCTCTCTATGTGTGTTCTAAAGGCCTCATCCTGAACATGAGGACATGCACTTAGCACAGCCAGAGACCAGAGCAAAGCCTGGGGAATCAGTCAACATATTCGTCATCATCTAGCAGACAGCTGGGGGTCAGGCACAGGTTCCCGTTGCTGGTCGGACGCTCGAGCTGGGACTGCAGCCTTCACGTGTTCAGAAAATCAAGCAGAAACACATGCACATCCACCGGTTTTCATTTGGCTGAGGCTTCTAAGAAGCAGGTGGAAGAGCTATTTAGATTTTCCCCCAATTAATTGAGTTAGAAACTGTAGTAAATAAAGAGTTTTAAGCACGTTTCCTAGCCTCCCCGCCCCCCCCACCCCCCGAACAGTTCCCAGATCATGAAAGAGCAGCTGCTGCAGGATCCCAGGTGGCTCACAGAAGCCCAGGCTGGGCGTTTGCTGGGAGTACTGTGAAGGGAGCCCCGGGCAATAAGACCTCCCATCAAAATACGTATTATGTCATATCACAGTATGAGGTAGGTACTGTGCTGACTACAGTTCTACAAACACCACCATATTTGTCTCAACAGCCACATCAGAAGCTATTAATATCCCTATTTTATTTATTTTTTAAAATTTATTAATATCCCTATTTTAAAAAGGAAGAAACCATCAGTGTCTCATAGCTTATACATAACAGATCTAGAATTCACACTGCCGTCTTTCCCTGAGCCTTAACCACTCTCTTAGGAGACGCTGCATTTGGTTACGGGGTTGGCAGTGATGGCAACAGTGGTAAGGGTGGTCTGGACATGGCATGTGATACCAGAGAATCCATCACATTCAAGGTCAATAAGAAGAGAGAACTATGATATTCAGGGTTTTTAAAAAAAATTTTAAATCTTCTTTTTAAAAAAAGATTGGTTTGGCTAGGCAAAATTTATACTAATTACAGTCATTTCCATGATTTGTACAATTATGCTTAATTAGGAGCCAGTATAATATTTATGTACAAGAATAAATAAGTCAGATTAACTTTGATCTTAAATTTATTTGATTATAATAGTGAGCTCTATGCATATGTAAACAGACTTCACTGTTGCCCAGGTTCTAATATGCACGTGTGACACCGTACAGCATTTTATACTTTAAAAATGTGCTTTCTGAGGACATCCCCAAGTACCAGATAGTATCAGATGATAGAGGAAAGGAGGCAGCTAATACTAATAGAATATGGTCTTGCTCTGGAGAATGTTGGAATCTGGTCATTTCATCTTGACCCCTCCCTGAGAATTAGTTATGATTTTTACCATTCCACAGATTAAAAAACTGAGGCTGGAATATATGAAATATATCATTCATATAGTTTAGTTTTTATTCACAATTTAAAAAGTGAAATGTATTGCTACTGAAATACTGAAATTAAACACCAAGAGAAATCACCTCCTTACTTCAAGGAAATCACAAGCCCAACCATTCTCTATTATTTGGGGAAATGCTGGTTTAATTCTTTTAATTAAATTCCCCAACTGCTTAGCCCAGTTAAGCTTTCAGTTGTTGGGACCTGCTTTTTGAGTGAAATAAAGAGCCAAGTAGGGTAATAAAACCTATTCAAAACGAAGGCGGCGTTACCTAACCCATGTGCCTAGACTTCCTATTCACCTGTCACTTGGCAAGGAGCACAATTTTATTTTTTTAAAGATTTTATTTATTTATTTGACAGGCAGAGAGAGAGAGAGGAGGAAGCAGGCTCCCCGCTGAGCAGAGAGTGCGATGCGGGACTCGATCCCAGGACCCTGGGATCATGACCTGAGCCGAAGGCAGAGGCTTTAACCCACTGAGCCACCCAGGCACCCTGGAGCACAATATTTTAACTAAATATTTACTCTCAGCCAGGGACAGGAAAATTGTTAATAGGGATTACGTGGCTAACATTATCCAGTTTAATTCCATGGAGAGCAGGAAGGGAAAAGATGGGCATATCACTGGACTGAGAGATGGGGTAAGAATCAGAGGCCCATACAGGACCCCCAGAGGAAAGGGCACTAAAGCGTGTAACAAGAAACAAGCTTTACTTTAGGAACATGCTTTGCATCCTTAGTCAAGGGAATGATTCAAGAAAGTGCATAACAAGATCCTTACCGCAGGATGACCTTGTGTTGCTAAAAATACACTGAATTCCCAGAAAGTCAAATTTCCATATTTAAAACATAGGTTGAGAAAGAAATCTCCCCAAATGAAGGACAAATTGTCTATGTTTAGGATTCTCCAAATAGTGTGGCCCATCCATTGACAGGAGTAATCAAAAATTGCTGGAGGAAAAGTCAATGAGTATTTATGTCAAGAGGCTTTGCAAAGTAGACACTTATGAAATGACCCATCAATCTGAGCTCCTGAGGCCATGTCCATTCCAGATTCATTTCCAGTCACAAGGCCTGGTCACATTATAGCTAAGCAGAACACCAGGAATCAAAACTATGGAATAATCACAGGGCATTGTCCTTTTGTACTTTTCAAAGATAAAATAAATGCGCAATGACATTTGGAATAGCTAGTGTGCCTAATGTCAATGTTTATGCTGTTTGTTGAGACGGTATCTGTAGCTAATATTTATTGGGGATTTACTATATGTTGGGCACTCTTCCAAGCACCTAACACAGATTAACTCATTGAATCTTTGCTACAGCCATCTGAGGGGGACACTATTATCACTCATATTTAACACATGAAGAAACAGGCACAGAAGTGAAGAAACTGCCCCAAGGGCACATATTTTAATAAGAATTACTTTTTGCAAGGTGCCTGGGTGGTTCATTCGATTAAGCATCTGCCTTCGGCCCAGGTCATGATCTCAGCATCCTGGGATTGAGCCCTGCATTAGGCTCCCTACTCAGAGGGGAGTCAGCTTCTCCCTCACCCTCTCCCTCTGTGTTCTCTCTTGCTCACCCAAATAAATAAAATCTTACAAAAAAAAAAAAAAAAAAAGAATTACTTATTGGAGTGCCTGGCTGACTCAGTCGGTTAGGCATCTACCTTTGGCTTGGTTCATGTTCCTGAGTTCCTGGGATGGAGTCCTGCATCGGGCTCCCTGCTCAGTGGGGAGCCTGCTTCTCCCTCTCCCACTGCTGCTCCCCACCCTCCCAACTCAAGCCCCCGCCCAAATAAATAAATAAATAAATGTACCTTTGTACCATGGAAGTATGGAAAAGTTAAATTAAGTGTTATAAGTTCCCTGAAGTGACTGATATCCCTGCTATCTCAAAACAAGACTGAGCCCCCTCTTGACCCTCAGCCACAGGGGGGCACTGGATGTTAAAATGTCTTACTCATTTATGTCACTGCCAGCAACTTGGCCAGGGCCAGCGACAGAGTACTTGGTCAGTAAATGTTGAATGGACACCCTGTTTTCTTTAACTTTCGCCATAGCTGTATCTATGTGACAATTTGAAAGGGTTTTTAAAAGGCTAGCGCGATCTGGATTCATTTTGATGATCAAGTCTATCATTTATGAAGCCTATTAATTTGTCAGCATGCCAATCTGTCTTTTCTACACTGTGATAAATGATACACTGTCTTCTTTGTTGACATTTTCATCCAAGAACTTTGATGTGTATTGTGAGCCTGATCCTACTCATAAAAATATTCATGCCTTCTAGGCAGCTTATGCACTTGAAATGTGAGGGTTCACCCATGGCTGCAAATGGGAAGGCAGCTCACAGGGCTGCTGCAGAAGTGTTTGGCTCAGCTGGAAGTGTTTAAGACTTTTTTGTTTGAAGGTGTCCATCGGGCCCACCTTTCATTGCAAATAAAGCCTGATTCACACATTTAGTTACCTGTCTGGCCCCAAAAGTGTTTAAGTTTGTGAGCCCTGTGATATACAGGTAGCTGGGGATTCAGAGGAGACTGAATTGAAAGCTGTCATATTCCTGGAGTTTATCATCTATGTCTCATGCTTTAGTTTGATAGGAACCTTTTTAGGTGATTGGGCAATGAAACATCTTTTTTTCCCCAAGCTATTCCTTCCATATACGCATACCTAATTCTCCTAATCTCCACGAGGAGACGTGGAGTCCCTTCACTCCTATTTTCAAGGCATCCCTGAGATAGAATCATTACTACTCTGTCTTTACAAATGGATGAACTAAAACCAAGGAAAGGGCAGACAATCCGCCTAGACAATGCCTAAAGGCATCTGACAGAAATGCTATAGAAGAGAGAAAATGCTTTAGCTCGGAGTTTACCTACTTGCCTAGTATGTTCTCTGTTATGTTTCTCATCTTAAAATCCCTCTTAGAAAGAAAGGAGGTTTGTTCAAGACATTCCTAGAGTTTATTCTTGGACTCCCCTTTTCTGGCCAGCCTAGACAGAAGAGAGGTCAGCTTAGGGGTGGATCACTGCTATGGGTCAGAACAACAGCCATGTGTCCTGAATGATCGGTGATGAGGATCACAGACAGATGACCTTTCACGAGGGGCTCACACTCCTCCAGGTGGGGCTGCCCTACTCTGACTTGACCTTCTGGATTCAGCTTTCGGATCAATGCACGGTGTGGCCCGCTGGATCCCTTGTGCTGCTCTAGTACTATTTACAGTCTGAATCTGGCCCATGGCATAGAATGCCGCTGTCCAATAAATACTCCTTACAGTGTGGACATTTATGTGCCACTGATAGAGAATTTTCCATTTCTTCCCATAGTCCTACTGACGAGCTCTCTCGGCTCAGGCCCATTAGAGAACTCAACTGTGAAATTATCAGAGAGTGAATGCCGGGCCCTGAGACTGGTCTGTTAAGAAACACGTACCTTCCAGTAAGAGCCTTTCTTATTTTCTCTACTGGGATCCAGGCAGCTCTCCTGGGCATTCTCCCCTTTTTCAGTAGGAATGGGTCTAAGTTGGCTTTAGGAACTCTGGGCCATCTCCTTGGGATAACAGTGAACCTATCAACAAACATGATAACCGATAACGGACTTTTGTTGCTTGAACACTGTTCTACTTCAGCAAGGCAACCCTTAGCTCTCACTTTGACAAAGAGTTACCTCGTCTTCTAAAAATCTGAGACTTTCTTATTCTAATCATTGTCTCCGATTCTGAACTCTGTAAAACACAGTACATATTAGCATCAGTCGTGACTGCAAGTGGTGCTCTTTCCAGCACCTGAAAAGAGGTTGGCCCCCTTCTCCCATGTAGTTCAAGGCTTCCTGTCTGATCAAAGGTCGTAAGTAGATAGAGATGAGACTTTCTGTGTCACCAGCCGCAGAGCCCGACTTCTGTGCCCTGAGGCTTCCTCTGTCTGCTCAGGGCTCCCCAAGATCCCGGCAATGCTCACTGAGGCCTGCCCCTCTCAATAATGTTCCCAAATGCCCTCATCCTTCACCAGTCCGACTCCTGTTCCTTCAGGAACGGGCTCTACTCAGCCGTTAATGATGCTAATCATGAACGGTACCCACTGAGCTAACCATTTCACAGATCTGTATTTTGACAGAGGGAAGTCCTTGAGTCAATGCCTTATTGCAAAGGACGACTAAGAAAGACAGCCTTCTGTGCATGGGTCCTGTCGACACTGACACCAACCCAGATTGTCACCCTGACACTTTCTTTCAAGCCATGCTCATCACCCTTGTTGGCCCACAGAGACAATGAACTCAGCAGAAAAACTGTTGATGGCTTGTGAGATTCTGCACAGTAGTTCTGTCTCTAGAGCTCTCTCCTGCCTCCTTTGCGCTCTTAAAGTAAGCCGCAGCCAGCAGCTGTCACCCCAGAGGGGATGGCTCAGGGGGAGAGACATTTCTGAATCTCTCTGCAGTCTGATTTGAAGAGGGAATGTTTGCTTTCCTTCTTCTTGGGCACTGAGTCCGATAAAGGAGGCCTCAACCTCCCCAAGTGGACAAGCTGGTGTGGGCGTTGGGAGGCCTGAAATCAATAAGGATCCATTGCTCAGTGAGGTAAAAGGGGAAAGGAAGCACGGGCAGGCCTTGTGTCTCAGTGCTTCCCCCCTCCAGGACTGTGTCCCACCGGAGAGGACAACAGCCCAGTGAGCTCCTGTGGAGTCAGCAATGTGCCCTGGGCTAGACGATGGAAGGAGTCCATGTGAGGAGAGGAGGCCCAGCTTTTATTTCTGAATATTGCATCATCAGTCTCGGATCTGATCTGAACTTTGTTTTCTAACAATCAGAAATCAGAAATGTCATAAGAAGGGGAAAAAATAATCTTGGCGCCTCACAAGGCTCCTCCCGGTAGCCGGATCGGGAGCAAGGTGCCAGCACTTTTTCCTCCCTCTCCCTGAACTGAAGAGGTGCTATGATGGCAAAACTCACCGAAGCACAGGGAACTGCAGTGGCTGGAAATGTCTTTGTCCCTAAAATACCCCACCAGTTTCGGAACAAGAAGATGGCTTCGAGGACACCAGCCAGAAGTCTGAAGCCAGGAAGACCCGACGTGGTTCCCTGGGGAGACAGGAGGGCCTGCAGCCTCAGCATTGTGAAGATCCCACCACAGAAGCATCTGCTTCTTCCAGGTGCGACCAGAAGGAGCTCTACAAAAGCCCTGAGTCCCCAGACAGATGTGACTGAGGCAGCAAAATCCCTAGGAGGAAAAAGCAGGGCTGGCTTTATAGAAAAGCTGGTCCCAGTGCTCTGGGGTGGGTGGGGGGGGGGAGGGAGGAAGAATGGTCTCATAAAAGAGGTGGGAGGGAAGAAACAGGAGGGTGGCTTTGAAAGGAAGAGAAACGGGATCTAATAAGGAAAGAGGTCCTATGGGAAATAGTTAAGCTTTGGTAATTTTCTGAGAAGACAAAAAATAACTCTATTCTCTTTGGTGGCTGCAATCCTGGAGGCCTGCCTGGCCTTTTGAAGGCTCTGGCACCAACTGACTATCCTTCTCAATCAAGCCTTTCAGTCAAACAACGTGAGATGAGCTGGTGTTTGCTTTAGTGAAGTAACTTCTCAGCCCTGGGGCTGAACCAACGCGGAGGCAGGGTCATAAGCCTGGGGTGAAGGTTCAGGCCTGTGGCAGGGGGCGCATTAGGGAAAAGGAAAATGTGGTGTTTTTTTTTTCAACAACAAGATCCCATCACAAGCAGGACTGACATCCTGTGCAAGAGAAACACAATGATAATACCCTGCAAAACACAGCTCGTCTCTCATTTGGGGTATTGCTGGAATTACTGTTGTCTTTCATTACACTTCTGCGAAGCCATTAAAGCAGATTCTATCTCCCTGAAGTGGGGGAGAGGAAACCTCAATTTTCTTAAATGACTCATTCAAGGTCACAGTGAGGTAGGACTGGAATTAAGAATTCCTGCTTCTGAGTTTAATTTTTTATCTTTTATTACATTTCACTCCTACTGGATAAACCTTGTATCAAGGGTAGCTTAAAGACCTCTTCTATATAAGCTAAAGCTCATATAGAAGGGTTTATAATGGATGGGGGATTGTGGAAAATGAGCTAAAATATTGGTTTCTGAAGACATGAGACCTTCACAGCCTATACATGATATTGGAAAGAAGCATTCCAAAGGATTCCAAGTCAATTAGAAAAAGATGGAGCCAGTGGCTTCTTAAACTCAAAACTCTTCACACAGTGAGGTAAAGGAAAACCCAAATTATGAAATAAAAAATCCTTCCCAGGAAGGAGTGAAACAAATTATCACAAAACAAGCAGAAGAAGCAAATAAACACAGAGAGACATAATACGATCTATTTTGATACAAACACTTTCTAAATAACTATCAGAGTATTTTGCTCTCCAGATAAACTGCTCGTACCCTTTTTTCAACATTTTCCCCCTCACATCCGTCCTAAGGAATCTGAGAAATAGATTTATTTTTCTCCTAAATCAATATTAGGAAAGGAATGAAGAATTGCTTAAAAACCCTATTTCACTGAAGTGTCCTCATCCTGCTTAAAAATCAAATCAGCCTACGAAAAAATATGCAGAGACATCAAACATACCTTCACCTTCAATCAGTCACACCTTCTTCACCTGCACACCTGTTCTTGGTCTCACTTCTCTTACACTGGGCTACAACACATTCCAGTATGTCCAAGTTCACAGTCACCATCACCTTGTGGCCCTGGAGCTCAGCAGTCAGTCTTCAGAGCCTTCAGGACAAACCTGCTCGTGTGTCATCAGTGTCTCAGAGGTAGGAGCCATCCCCTAGTACCGACACTGTCTCTCAGACGCAAGTTCATGTCTTCGGGAGAAGGATCTAGCCGCCCCCCGGGGCTCTGCCCTGGAAAGGAGGGGATATCGGGCATCCAGCTATTCTGAGACAGATCCTACTGAGATCAGCTCTCTGAAGCCAAGGGAAAAGAGACTGAGAATATGGGAAGTGACACTGGGAAGCCCAGAGCATTGGGAGAGTCTGAGTTTTGTCACTTTAAACATCAAACCTAATTCGGCAGGACGGCCCAGGTATCAACAACATATGCCTGGGTATCGGAGTCTGCATTCTAGCACTCCTTCCATTACTACTTGTGGTCATCCTGAAACACTGTGTTTGAAGAAAGAAGTCACTCGTGTCTGCCTCCCTCCTTGAGAAAAAGCAATCAAAAGCAAGCTGGGGCATCATGCTGATGTCACGTAAATGGACTCTTTTAAGGGGAGAGGCAAGGAGGGAACCACCAAGTGCACGTTCACTGACCTCCCAACCTGGGACAACGTGCCCTGGAGGGACTTGGGGACTTGGGCTCACCTTAGTGCCACAGCACATATTCAGGAATTCGTCCTGGTCAGACTCCAGGGAGGACCCCAGACCAGGTTGGCAGTCTTCTTAGCCCAAGTGCCTTCTCTCGTCCCTCAAGAGCTGCAAATTTAGACAGGGGGAAACCTTCCACAAGGAGGGTTGGGGTGGGCATCTCTGACCTGTCTTTAATTGAAACTAATAGAAACGAACATCTACCTCACTTTGAGTTCTGTTTCAATTAACTTTGTGGTGGAGAGGGGGTTGGCAAGGAGAAGGCTGTGGTATTTTTAAAAACAGTAAGCTGAGGTTTGGAGCTCTTTCTTCCTTTCTTTCCTTTTCAATGGATGCTGTAGCCACAGGGAAAGAAATCAGGGGCGGAGAAAACAGCTACTCCCTGGCACTCTCAGAGCGGGGTGCGGTGCCAGCCGCTCCAACCGTCTGGAGACGGGGTAATTGTCACTCCTCTCGCTGTAACTTCTTGCTTTCAGATGAGTGGCTGGCAGGTTTATCTGCTTCTGAGCAGCTTCGAACCACGTCAGTGACACTGACGACGTCAGCAAGAGCAATCGGAAGGCAGGATGATGCCACTGCCAGCAGCAGTGGGAGGGAAAATTTTTGCCTTAAAGAAAATTCTTAGGCTATCTGTCTGGCTGACTCTCTCTCTCATTGACTGAAATAACTGCCGGTGATTCGAGAAGGCCAGAGGGGATATGTAGTTTTACGCTGCCATTTTAAGGTCTGGGGTACAAAAGCATTTAGTTGACACGATGTGCTGACACTTCCAAGCCCCCTGAGTGGGCACTGCCTCTACTTAGGAGAGGATGGGCTTGAAATGTATCAGAGGACGCAACCAACATGAATACCACCTCCTAGCAAGTGTCTCCAGCCCTGGTACACACACCTACGGTGATCACTGCAGTAAGCTTGGCCCATTTCATGTTACCGATCGTCCCAGTTGCTTTTATTTTTGTCGCTCTCATAATAAACAGGATACTAGAACCACCGACAGCTTGACAAGGATCCTCAACACAGTGCTATTCTTTGGTCTCTTTTGTAAAAGTAGGTTTAAAAGCCTCTGCTGTCCAGAATGGCAATCCTCTAAAGTTCTCGGTTGCAAAGATAAGGTTCTTTTCCATCATCAAATACCAAACACCTTAAATGTTAGGACAAGGAGGCATTCCATGACCGACACATGGCCAAAATGCTTTAAAAGATATTCTCTGGGGGAAAAGCAAGAGACCCTAAGGCAAAGGTGGGTGGGGGAGTCCAAACTGCAATAGCTTCTCCAATCCAGGCATATTCGAAGGTGAGAAAACCCCACTTCAAGCACAGCCTTGTGATTGCTGACTCCCCTAAAAACAGCAGGATAAAGTCAAAATTCTGTGCAAATCAAAATTTATGGTGACTGGGTTTGCAGAAATAGTTGTGTCTAATTCATGGATATGGAGAGAGTGTCACAGGTCAGAAAGCAGCAGCTCTCATGGCAATATATCGGGAAGACCAAAGCCTCTGAAGTAGCGCTCCATGCCAGCCGGTGGTGGGCATCTAAGTTAGACATTACGTAATGACAATCATCAGCAACTTGCTGGGCGACCACGGCCAAGTCACTTGATTTTCTATGCCTCAGTTTCATCACCTATCCATCACCCCAAGAAACCAGAGATGAAGATGCCCGCAGGGTTACTGAAGAACACACCTAGAAAACACTCCAGGTGATGACCAGAAGCAATAATAATGCCACATGGGGAGCCACTTGCCCCCATGGTTGCTTCCAGCTCTCCCTGGAAGCCATAACTGATATGCAGAATCTCTGCAACAGAGGTTCTTAACCTAGGTCCTTGAACCCTACATGGGCCATGGGTGGGCTTTAAAAAAGAGTCCAGTTACTCTAATCTCTGGGACAGGACACCCATAACATACAGAATTTAAGAACCACTGCTCTACCCTAAGCTTTGGTTACAGGGGTACCAAAAAACACTTACACTGCCTGATAGAGAGAAGAAGTCAGGAATGGTGACCACAGAAGCCAAGAGAAACACAAACAAAACCACCAGGCTTTCACGTCAACCCTGAGTCATCAATTCCACACTGACCCAATCCGTCAGAAGGGGATTTCATCAGTCAGTAATGCCTAGAAGACTGTTACTAATAAACAGAAGAAATAACTGATCAAGGAGGGCAAAAGGTAGGAAGTACCTGGTGTCACCCATCCAATATCAAGGACACCTGTTGGAAGGAAAGCTTAGGGATTCCACAGGGCTTTGGTTAGAACAGGCAGCTTTACAACAAAAAAGGCTATAAGGAGTGGCGAGGGTGAAGCCATCCTGAGCTCTTAGTGCAGAGTGAGAGATAAGGAAGGGGTCTGGGTGCAGGATGAAGAAATAGATAATTCTGTCATATCAGAAGGTCATATCAGAAGGGTGGCACGTCCCTCTGTATCTCCCAAATGAGACCCAAGTCCCAGCCCTGACAGAGGAACCATGTTTAGAAGAGAAAGTCAGGGGTTTTGGAGAAGGGGAGGGCATGGTGTAAAAAAACCACAAGACCTAAACTGTGATCTTCAGAGACCAGGTCAAAAGGGGGCACTTAAAGAGAAGGAGGCAGGGAGAGAAGGAATTTCATCCTAATTCCTGAGAGCTAAACAGCGCATATAAAATGATCTAACACTTAGAGAGCAATTTACAGTTTACAAAACATTATGACATTCACTATCTCATTTAATTCTTATCACCCTGAAACGCTGGTTATATTTTCTCCATTTTACACAAGAGGAAACTGAGGCTAGGAAGGGCGGATTATGCGACTTGCTCAAGGTCACCTGGCTGAAATCGAAGCTGGAACGCACCCCCAATGCCCTCCCACGCTTCCCGATTGTCTTCCACCTTGAAAGGTTTTCCATTAACTCCTAAGGGGCAAGGTTGATGTGACTACAACAGATCCCTGCCCCCCAGCCACTTGCCCTAAAATCTGGGGCGGAGCAGCGCCCTCCGGTGCCAGGAAGGGGACCTGAGTGACGCGGAGCCACAGACCGGGGTTTCCCCCGTCCTGCGGGGCTCGGGGCAGCAAGCGGCAGAAGCCACGGCTCTTACACTCGGGGCAGTCAAGTAACGCTCCAGCAGCAGTTGCCGGCTTGGGGCTTAACGTGCGAGGGGCAGCGCTGGGTGAAGTCCCTTCCGAGCGTTCCCAGGACCGGGACCGAACGCCAGCGCCCGCTTCTAGCACTCGGCTCCCCACGCTCGCCCCTGTCCCGCTGGTTCTTTCAGGCGGTTCCCCAGCGCACAGGGGGCACCTCCCTGTGGTGGAGTGCTGAGGGGTGAAAGCGCGGACCGACTCTGGGGCGAGCTCTTCCACTTCGGATCCTCCAGGTCAGGGCAACAGCGAGCAAACCCTGGCTGGAAGTTTGGGCATCAAAGGTTTCAGATCAAGTAGCAAGTTGCCCGGAGAGCCGTGGAGGTGAAGGTGGGGGTCTGGGGTGGGGGCGACGTTAGGGGAAGAAGGGACCGGCTAGAGAAGGTGTCCCTTCCCACGCAGCCCCTGGCGGCCCCGCGGGTGGGTGGCTGGTCCGCCTCTGCAGCCGGCGGGTGCGGAGAACGCGCCGGGCACCGGCACCCGGCAGCGGGCACCCGGCGCAGCGCAGCCCCTCCTCGCCCGGCTCCGCGCTCCTCCCCACCTGCCCGCCGCCTCGCCCCCGCCGCGGAGACTCACAGTCCGCAGGAACTGGATCTCGTCCTCGCCTCCTTCTCCCCCTTCGGCCATGACTCCCGAGGCGTCGGCGGTGCCCAAGCCTCGGGCGCCTCTGCTTCCCCCGGCAGCCGCTCGGCGTGCGCTGGCTGCTGCTGCGCTCTTTCTCCTCCTCTTCTTCCTCCTCCTCCGGCTCCTGGCTCAGCCTCAGCAGCGCCGAGCTAATCCCCGACCATATAGGGAGCTGGGCTAACACTCCACTGCACTGCAGAGCGCCAACGCCAACCAAGCAGCCCGCCTACCCCTCTCGCCTCTCGCCCCAGCCAAGTGCGCGGCGACCGCGGGCCGGGCAGAGAGCGCAGCGCCCCGCGCGCCGAGCGGGCGGGGGCGGCGCCGGGACCCGGGGGTGGGGTGCAGTGGGGCCTCCCCCGCACACCACCGCACCGCGCCGCACACCCAGCTGAGGCGCGCGCTCCGCAGCGACGAGAGGGTGCCCCCTACCCTGCTCCGATTCACAAACAAAGGCCAGTGGCTTAGCTTCAGCATGCTGAGATTGGGCTTCAGAGCCCTCTCGCTGTGCCCACTTTGCTGTCGTGTGTGTGTGTGTGTGTGTGTGTGTGTGTGTGTACGCGCGCGCGCGTGTGTGAGTGCCCGTGTGTGCGTGTATGGTGTATGTTTGTGTTTGGGACCGGAATACCTTGCTCCGTCCGACCTCAGTTCGGACCCACAACCGAGGAAGGCTGAGAGGGGTGTGCCTGTGTTTTAAAGACCGGCTGGGAGAACCCGTGCAGTGAGGATGGAGGGGGACTGTCCTTTCCTAACAAAGTTTGCAACTCCCTGGATAGCCCTTTTCTCACCTTAAAAGAGCCCCTTCCCCTCTTCAAATCTAGTCCATACGTTTTACTAACCCCTTTCGACTCTATTATTGCCGGACAGAATAATAGCTCCCTGTACCTCAGGAATCTTCTGGGGCTCCCCATTCCATTCGAAATTCAGAGGCCAGGTAGCATCAGAATGCTTCTCTTTTGCAGAGCCCCCCCCCCCCCGTCTAAACTTTAGGGTGCAGCCCTGTGGACTCTAAAAGGGATAGAGGATTATATACAGTGAGACCCCCTTCTGGGTCCTTGGGCTGCTGACATCCCATCCAGCCTTGGGTGGTTTTCCAGGGCTGGGGACTGTAGGATTGTTCCTTGCTGAAGGTGAGGGTACAGGGTACCATCATCTGTCGGCTGGCCAGGAAGCTCCAGGGCAAGAGAGGTATTCAAGGGAGGGGACACTAGGAAGAGATGTAAAACTGGGATGAAGAGTAATCCAGAAGATGTATGGGCAACAATTTGGGGCTGATGGTAACAGAGGACAGGGGAAACCCAATTGATTCCATAGCTGCTTTGTGGAGGAGCTCTCTCTTGGTTCTGCCTTAAAGACCTTTGCTGAGCTCTAGTCCCACATTTTCTACTGGACACCAGAAATGTTAAGGAAAATAAAAATGCTAAGAAAAATCACGTGTTTCTTATACTGTACTCAAACTGCTTCCTTCTAGAGCTACATCTTGGCCCTAGTGCCTCCTCCTAGAAGCCCGCCTAGAATATGTCAAACCATCTGCACATTGTGGCCCTTTACATATTGGAGGGCACCTGTCATGCTCGCTTCTGTGACCCACAGTCCACTCTTCCTTTCTTCTGGCTGAAGGTCCTCTTCCTCTCACCATTACAGGCTGCATGGTTTGCAGAGCCTACATCACCTTTAATGGGCTTGTTATTAGCATTCCAGTTTGTTTTCCTCCTCCTAAATTGCAGCGTTCTTCTCCCTGGTTTTAGACAGTCTGTGCTTGCTGCCTAATAGGGGATTGGCGTTAAAGCAGCACCAGTGGTACCTATGAGTTTTACATTTAACTAGAATCTCTAGGCTTGTTTTTTTCTTTTCTCCCTCCATGAGCCAAAGTGAAGTCTTTGCCATTTTGGCCATGTCCAAGTACTTACGTACCAACTTTAAAAAGTAGTTCTTCTTATAATAATTCATTTTATTAGTTTCTGTCTACATGTGGTCCTTTAGATATTTTTGGATCTATATTGTGCCATCCAAAGTGTAAATTATCATTAAACTATGAGATGGCATACCTTTGGCATACCACTGGACACCCCCCCTTCTTGGGTTAATTTTATACTTTCGTTTATGATTACTTAATAGGTAAAGAAGCTTCCTCAATATATTATTTTGTAGCCCAAATTTCTTCTTGTTCATGAGGAGATTACACAAGCTTTTTTCACATACTTTACCAAAATCAAGATCCATGCGGTGGGATACTATTTGCTTTATCCAATAACTCCACCACAAAAAAGGAAGTAGAGAAGGAGCATATGACACCATTATACACCTACTTGTATTCCTGATGATCCTTGCATTTCTTTGGTGTGCTCAAACACGAGCTGTTGAATTGCCCACTCTAGGATTTATTCTGGGGCTCAGCCTGTAGTTCCTCACCGTGTGGTTCCATCTTAAAGTGTGGGGAGACATTCTATGTGAAGTCCTCTTTCATTCTCTAAGATTTTCCCCAAATTCAGCAGCAATGATGCTGTTCTCAGGTGATGAGATTACATCACCATATTAGGCTCAATTCATCCAGGCCTGCAGAGGTAACATTGACTATGACAGCCAACGTCCTTGACCTCAGGGGATAGCTGAAAGAGTGGGAAGAAAAGAAAGTAGGACAGGTAAGATAGGTAGGTAGGTAAGTAGATAGGTAGATTACAGACCCTAGGCTTTGATGTTTGTTTTGTTATTAGGTGTCCCATCAAATCTAGGACAGAATCAACTAAGATTAGGTTACTTGTTTAAATTTAAACATCTGGTATGTGGCAGAGCTGGCATCCGGGCCTGGATTGCCTAACTCCAAGACTAATCCTTTTCAGTACATTTTACAGTATACCACCTTGCTTCTAGGACAGCAGGTCACATTCATACACCCCTCCCCAGCTCGCTACCCATGCTCCCCACATATTGGCCTTGCTCCTCCATGACCTGTATTTTAAATTGAGTCTCCCATCAACCGGGTATTCTTTGTAGACAACCAAGGACTGGGACGTAGGTCTTAGAGGATACAGCAGCTACTATAGTCTACTTGGAAAAACTGGCCTCCCAGATTTTAAACCCTTTATCTGATAGAGGAAGCCATCAGCCATGGTAGCCATCAGCCCTCACCTTCAGTGAGGTGCCCACAGAGCCATAAAATATTTTGGGAATGCTTGAGTCGTTCCAAGCCAGCCCTGCCAACCAGCAGCATTTGAATGCTGGGGTGCTGTGCAGCCAATATCCACAGCGGCTGGAAAGCACATCATAACCACCCCCGCCTGCGGGGCCAAATGAGAAATTTTTCATTTTTGTCTTCTCAGCCCTTCCATAATTGTTAAAGGCCTGACAAAATCTGAAGCCTGATTACTGAAATGAAATTCTCATATTTATTTTCTTCTCTGACAGGTTCTCAAAGGAAGTATTTGGTCCCATGGATTTTCTCACCTAACAGGGCTTCCAATGTGTCCTTTACCAGCAGGAGGGAGAGAGCTTTAAAATACTAACATGGTCATAGTCACATAATTCAATATGTCATTTTCTGTGCTTTCTCGCGGTGACCCATCGTCCAAGGGCTGTTAATGAGGCCAGGA